>NW_016107440.1:4976019-5002708 GCF_001604975.1 Cebus imitator | reverse complement strand
TATTGCATTTTAGGTTTTGGGGTACATGTGAAGAACATGCAAAATTGTTGCATAGGAACACACGTGGCAGTGTGATTTGCTGCCTTCCTCCCCATCACCTACATCTGGCATTTCTCCCCTTGCTATCTCTCCCCAGCTTCCCACCCCCCACCGTCCCTCCCCTATTTCCCCCCAACTGACCCCAGTGTGTAGTGCTTCCCTCCCTGTGTCCATGTGTTCTCATTTGAACTTGACATTTTTGAGGGTGAAATCTGTTGTGGAATCTTCCCCAGTTTGGATGTGTCTGATACGTTCTCATGATTGGACTGGAGTTATGAGTTGATGGGAAGAGCTGCACTGTCGTGGCAGGTCACAATAGCAGCTCATCTCATCCCTGCTGATGCTAAGCTTGATCGCTTGGTGAAGCTGGCATCTGCAGGTTTCTCCACGACAGAGCAACCGTTTCCCCCTTTCCATATCCTTAGTCCAGGCCTCACTCAAGGTGAGGGGAATTAAGTCCCCCTCTCCCGAGGGAGGAGGATCTACACATATCACAGCGAACTCTTCTCTGTTACTGCAAATGCACGATTCCTTAGTTCCTTGGTAATGTGGGTAGATGAGGGTGAACTTCATCTACCCAAATTACAAGGTAAGTGGAAAAGTTGGCAAAGCCTTACAATTTAAACAAATCCTTTCAAAATATGTGATCAACTCTGCTTTCCTTTTCACAGTTGTTTCCTGGTGAAACAGATCTCTTAACCAAGATCACTGTTAAATCAGTTCAGTTACCCCATCCCCGAATGCCTGAAAAATGGAACAACTTCATTCAGAAACAAACAAAATAAAATGAAAGCAACCACCAGTCAATTGCCTTGAGCCAGGTGCTCCCTGCGTGTGCCTGCTGACCTCCATACACTCCGCACAGACAATATCACCCCCTATCAAGAGGCCGAGTGACTTGCCCACAGCACAGCAGTGGCCTGTGGGTGCCCACCCAACCCCCTTTCCACAGCCCACATCCCTTCTTTCCTCTGTGGCACATTCACTGCTTTTTCCAACTTCCAGAGCCCAAAAAGCAGAATCTACCCTGGATGGATAAACTTTTATAAATTAAAAATTCTCAAAACTGGAAACACACAAACCACGGGGCAATTGATTCATAGCTGAGGCAGAGATCCTATTCATGCCTCTTCCTCTGTCTGTAGCACCCACAGCAACGTCCCTGCCTGCTGTCCCCACGACAGGCCTCAGAGCACCATTTGCACAATTTAAAGGCAGACGATCAAGAACCCGGAAGATACAGCCTCACCTTGGCAATGCTTCAGTGGTGTTGCACCATAGCTCTTCAAATCCCGGCACCCTTACAGTGGAGCAGACTTCTAGTGACAACCAGCATCTTCCAACACCATCCTAAAGCAAAAAGCCAGTCCCAGATGAATCCTTCTCATCTCAATCAGTTTTCATGGCTTGTGGCTTTCTGGCAGCAGACAGGGGTGGCAGCACCCCCGGTTTGCGATCAGAGCCTCCCCAGCCCCCAGTGAGCAAGTGCAGCAGGGGCCCCGCCCTCCAGCCGAGCCCTGCTGAAGCTCCTGTGGGCTTCCTGGGCTTGGTTGGGGGGGGTGCCTCTGCTCCATGAAAACGCCTGAGGAACGACCATGAGCAGCTGCCCTTTCCATGACCCTGGGCCACATGGGTCACAATGCCCCTCTGTCACCAGAAAGTTTTCTCATGGGGTTTTGGTTTAACAGCACAGCTGGTGTTTTTCCTGTACCAAGTCTGGCAGGGTTAGCAAACCTCCACACCGACTCTACAAGGTAATTTGCGTTGCCGTGTTGACAAACGCTATGGAGCTCAGGAGAGGTCGTGGGCTCTGCCGTGTGCCATCTGTGTGAAGCTGTTCTCTCAGCCTCACTGGTTTTGTGTTGTCTTTAAATGATGTTAATAATAGCTAGCACACAGGACATAATCAGCATTAAGTGGAAGAATGGGCATGAACGGTGGGCACAGAATCGGTGCTCCGTAAAAGCTAATTCCTCATGTGTTTAATAGTTCCCTAGCCAGTAGTTGACTTAGATCTCTTCAGTGTTGGCAATTCACTTGGCTATGAAAACTCAGAGGAGGAGAGAACAAGAATAATGGAGGCGATGGGAGAAGGATCCCAACATCTAGAGCAGTAAGTGGTGTCTGGAGTGGTGGGTGGCATCCTGTCCACAGCAGTCAAGGGACCAGTGGGAACAAGAAGGCTTCTGAGATGACCTCAGAATCTTGCTGATCAAACCAGGCATGGTGAGCCACTCACCAGTGAGCTGGCTCCTTTCCACCGGTGTCTTATCAGAGGAAGCCACTCAGTGGGCTCTCTCTTCTCCCTTCATGGTCTTGGATCCTTGAGAGTAGGTGTGGTGCGCAGACAGGCCAGCTTCTACCGCACGGTCCAGAGTCTCAGTTTCCTCATGGAGTTCATTTCCTTGCAGTGGGCTAAGTCAATACTGAGCTGTGAGTTACAGCTTTGACAGGTGCTTATGTCAATAGAGGCAGCAACACAGAGTTCTGGGGTTTTAAGACACTGTGGAAATAGTCTGTTTCACTTCCCCGGGGTTTTTGTGAGAATAAATGGATTCATACATCAAAAGCATCTATTACCATATTTAGCACATACTAGACTCCAAATACCTGGAAGCTGATGTGAATGTGACTAACTGCTTTAAGTCCCAGATCTGATCTTCTCTGCGAGGTAGCAAAGGGCTCAGAACAGTGTCTAGAATCCTGGGCCTGCTCGGTCCATGGCGGCTCCCGTTAATTTACTCTTACATTCACCTCCTGATAACTACTATGCGGATCCAACCATGAAACACAAGTTGAAAGAGTTCCAAACTCTGTAAGCTTCTGATTTAAAAAGTGACTGATTTGACATGAGATGACTCGGTCTTCCTTCTTCAATTAGATTAACGCAGCACAGTTTTCTGAATACCTGCTCTGTGGTAAGCACCCGCTGGAGGCTGGAGATATCAATACAGCTACGCTCCATCCTCCTCTGAGGGCCTCAGCCTAAGAAGCTTGGGGAAGGGGCCTGGTAAGCAGATCACTGCAGTGGAGCACGGCAGATGCAGCCACTGAGTTCTCAGTGGGGCACAGTGCTAGACCAGAGGCAGGGGCAAAATTCTATCAGGGGTCACTGAGGGAAGCTGCCAAGGAGATGGCTTTGAACATGATTCGTGACTAAGACTCCTACAGACTCTCAGAGACAGATCCCTGGGCTGAGTCTTTTGCTGAACCAGGATGCTGTGAGGTTGCCTGAACCATTTCTAACATTTTGTCAGTGGGGCCTAAATAGATGCTTTTGGACAACTATAATATACTTGGACTTCAGGGTATAGAGAATATAGTGGGGAGCAAGAAATCCAGCTTCCTACAAAGAAAATCCATTTTCCATCTACCCAAGGTTAGAGTGAGAGGGGATGTGAGAATCTGCAGGGAAGTGCTCTGGCCCTTATGTGATCCAGGATAAAACATTACCTTTCTGTCCACCCCAGAAGACAGAGGTTGTAAAATAACAGTAACACACACACACACAAACACACACACACACACACACACACACTCACTCACTCACTATCTCTCTCTCTCTCAGAGAATTCCAGCAGCCACTCAGAAAGAAAACAAGGAAGTGACTTTGTTCATGGGTTCCAGATGTCTGAGCAGAAGTGAAAGTTAATTTCAGCCATTTTCACCCTCACAGTCACAGGCCCGTGAGAAAGGCAGAGGAGAAGTCGGGAAAGGACCTGGGGAGAAGTTGGGAACAGTGGGACATGTTAGGGGAGGCTTGGGGCATCCTTTGTTAGATACTTTTTTAGAAAACCTCAAAGAGGTTTTGTCAAGGCTGGACTGAGACTAGACCCCAGCTCTGAAACGCCCAGTTCAGCGTTCAGCATCACTGGTTCTCCCATTTATTTTTATACACTTGAGGTGACTTATGCAAAATTCAGCTCTCCGTCCATGTGCCTACGCCAGCCTCCTAATATCAGCTCATCTCTGATCCAAATCAAAAGCTGTGGGCAATAAAGTATTGAAGTGGAAGAAGCATGAAACCGATCCAGTCCAAGATTCACCTTAGAAGGGTCTAAGGAGTTGGCCAATTTCCTTTTGAAAAAAAAACAAAAAACAGGTATAAAACTAGATAGAATTGTCAAAAACAACAATTTCTGGGTACTGGAAAATGACCCAAAACAGAAAACAAACTGGTAAGTGTTTAATCTTAAAAAGCCACTCCTGCATCAGAATGGCCACAAGTCTATGGACATCTTGCCTAAAGCTCCCCAGCCCCTGGCCCGAGTGAGGAAAAGCACAGGTTACCTAATGTGAATGGTGGGCTTGGTTCGAGGCCTGTCATTGAAAACCAGTAGCTGAGACAGGCATGGCGGCTGATGCCTGTAATCCCAACACTCTGGGAGGCTGAGGTGGGTAGATCACTTGGGGTCAGTAGTTCGAGACCAGCCTAGACAACATGGTGAAACTCCATCTCTACTAAAAATACAAAAATCAGCTGGGCATGGTGGTGGGCCCCTGCAGTCCTAGCTACTCAGGAGGCTGAGGCACAAAAATCACTTAAACCCGGGAGGCAGAGGTTGCAGTGAGCCAATATTGCACCACTGCACTCCAGGCTGGGTGACAGAGCAAGACTCCATCTCAAAAATAAATTAAAAAATAAATAAAAAGAAAACCAGTAGCTTTCTTTTTATTTGAAGAAGGTGGTAGATTTGGTCTGAAATGGGGAGATGAGAACCTGCAGTTTTGTGGATTAAAGTTCATGGAATCAGTTCTGGAGAGAAAGTAAAAATCTGCAGCTTTACTGACTTGAGATTATAGCATTTGTTCATGGCAGACAGAAGAGCAGCCAGGATTGTTATGAGGAGAACCTGGAAGTAAGCAAGCCATGAAAGGACTGAGATAATAGACTCCCTGCACATCTCTGACTGGGGAACAAACCAAAACAAAGGGGCAGCAAAGAGTGAGAGCCAAGGGAGACCTACGGATGTGCAAAAAAATTTTTTTTTAGTTTAAAATTTATTTGTTTTATGTATTTAGGGGGTACATGTGCATGTTTCTTACATGGATATATTGCGTCACGGTGGAGTCTGGGCTTTTAGTGTGCCCATCACCTAAACGGTAGGCATTGTACCCAATAGGTAGTTTGATGTTTTTTTTCTTTCAAACAGAGTCTCTCTCTCTCTCCCAAGGTGGAGTGCAGTAGTGTGATCATACCTTGTTACAGCCTTGACCTCCTGGGCTCCAGTGATCCTCTTACCTCAGCCTCCCAAGTAGCTGGGACCAGAGACACGTGCCACCACACCCAGCTAGTGTTTTGTATTTTTTGAAGAGACAGGGTTTTGCCATGTTGCTCCAACAGGTAGTTTTTCAACTCTCACCCCAATATCACCCTCCTACCTTGTGTGAGGGCTTATACATGTGAATGTGTTTCTCCAGCCACACACAGCTCTGGCAGCAGAGGGTGGGAGGCTTAGTTATTAAAGGTATCTGATCATAATTTCCAACCAAATAATTGTCTCATCATTATATAATGTAGGAATAGAGGACACCCTTAGAGAACCAGACTGAAAAACAAAACAAAAAAATGCCGTAATAGAAGCTACACGGTAGTATCAGTGGCTGCACACTGTGGGGGAGATTAATTCTGCAATTTAAGTCCAGAAAAGTTACTAAAATAAAAAATCAACAACTTTTAGGGAAGTGAATGGAATCTAGAATCAATGTCCAGTTTTCAACCAGAAATTACTAGACATGCAATGAAACAGGAAAGTGTAACCAGAAAAAACAAAACAGACAGTAGATTCAGACAGGGCTTCAAAGCATTTGTTATAGCTATGCTCAAGGAATTAAAGAAAAATGTTCAAAGAATTAAAGAAACTTATTTTACAATGAACCAATGATAGTTTCAATAGATAATGGAAATTACAAAAAAAAAGAATCAAATGGGATTTCTACAGCTGAAAATTACAAAAATTTATGACATGGATTCAAGAGCAGATCTGAGATGGCAGAATAAAGAAGCTTTACATTTGAAGATAGAGCAAAAGTTATGCAATCCAAAGAACAGAGAGTGAAAATTTAAGAAAAATGAGCAGACCCTTAAAGACCTGTAAGGCAATACAAAGTGTTCAAACACAAATGTAATAGGAGTTCCAAAAAAATATGAAAGAGAAAGAGGAACAGAACAATTATTAAAAAAAAAAAAAAAAAGCTGAAAATTCTCCATGTGAGTGAATACCATTAACTTAGAGAGTCAAGAAACTGAATAAACCCAAAGTTAAAAAAACAAACAAAAAACATAAAGAGACATCATAGTCAAAATGCCAAAGCCAAAGAAAGGAGCTAACATTGTAAGCAGTAAGAAAAAGAGAGGGAAACAGAGATACATCACATTCAAGACAACATGATTGATCACTGATTTCTCATCAGAAACAATGGTAACTGGAAGTTGGTGGAATGATATTTTTAAACTGCTGAAAGAATAATAAAAACAAGAACAAGGACTTTCACCTACAAATTTACTATTTAATAAAACTATCCTTCAAAAATAGAGGTAAAATAAATATTTTTCCAGATAAACAAAACAGAGAATTTGGTTCTGTTGGACTTATACTATAAGACAAATTAAAGGCAGTCCTTTAAAATGAAAGAAAATAATATCAGGTAGTAATCCAGTTCACATAAAAAAGAAGAGCACTGGAATAGTGAGTATGTAGGTAAAGTGAACATATAGAATATAATAACTAAAATACAAAATATATATGTATACATTACTTTTTCTTCTCTTAACTTCAAAAAACACACGCAATTATTTAAATCAGAAATTATAATGCCATACTGTGGGTTTATGACACAGTATGGTATTAAATGTATAAATACAATACATATGACAATAACAGCACAGGGGAGGGAGGGTAAGAAATGATGCTATAATTGTGCAAAGTTTTTTATTTTTCACCAAAAAAGTAAATCAGTATGAATTTAAAGATTATGATAAACTGAAGATGTGTATTATAGTCCCGGGAGCAATCACTAAAGAAAAAAGGTGCAAAGAAACAGAGTTAAAAAATAAGCAGAAGAATTTAAATGGTATACTAAAAATATTTTAATATAAAAGTAGTTGGCCAAGCACAGTGGCTCACACCTGTAATCCCAGCACTTTGGGAGGCCAACGTGGGAGGATTGTTTGAGCCAGGAGTTCAAGACCAGCCTGGGCAACACAGCAAAACCCTGTCTCTACAAAAAATACGAAAATTAGTTGGGTGTGGTGGCATGCACCTGTGTTTCTAGCTACTCAGGTGGCTGAGATGGAAAGATCGCTTGAGCCCGGGAGGTAGAAGTTGCAGTGAGCCATGATTGTGCCACTGCACTCCAGCCTGAGTGACAGAGTGAGACCGTATCTCAAAAATAAATTAAAGTAATAAAATAAAAGTAGTCAATTAAAGAACAGCAGAGGAGGCCGAGTGTGGTGGCTCATGTCTGTAATCTCAGCACTTTGAGAGGCCAAGGTGGGCCAATCACAAGGTCAGGAGTTGGAGACCAGCCTGGCCAACATAGTGAAACCCTGTCTCTACTAAAAATATAAAAATTAGCTGGGCATGGTTGCAGGCTTGTGTAATCCCAGCTACTTGGGAGGTGGAGGCAGGAGAATTCTAAATCTAAATCCAAACATGAAAAACTTTATTAAATTTAAAAAAATTAAACACTCCAATCAAAATGCAAAGACTGTTAGACTGAAAAGAAAGCAAGACCCAATTCTATGCTGGCTATAGAAAATAAACTTTAAATTCAAAGACACAAACAGATTAAAAGTAAAAGGATGCAAAAAAATACATACCATGTGAACAATACATAGATTATAACTGGAGTGCCTATATTAATATCAGATAAAATAGACTTTAAGAGAAGACATATTACTGGGAAAAAAGGGTGACTTCATAACAAGGAAAGAGCAAGCAATAGCCAGAGATGTCAAAATTATGTGCATGTACCTTTTTAAAAAGCCCTAGAAATACCATTTGACCTAGCAATCCCATTACTGGGTATATACCCAAAGAATTATAAATTGTTCTATTCTAAAGACACATGCACATGTATATTTATTGCAGCACTGTTCACAATAGCAAAGACTTGGAACCAACCCAAATGCCCATCAATGATAGACTGGAGAAAGAAAATGTGGCATATATACACCATGGAATACTATGCAGCCATAAAAAAGGATGAGTTCATGTCCTTTGCAGGGACGTGGATGAAACTAGAAACATCATCATTCTCAGCAAACTAACACAAGAACAGAAAACCAAACACCGCATGTTTTCACTCATAAGTGGGAGTTGAACAATGAGAACACATGGACACAGGCAGGGGATTATCACACACCAAGGCCTGTTGGGGGGTGGGAGCTAGGGGAGGGATAGCATTAGGAGAAATACCTAATGTAGATGATGGGGTGACGGATGCAGCCAACCACCGCGGCACATGTATACCTGTGTAACAGACCTGCATGTTCTACACATGATACCCCAGAACTTAAAGTACAATTTAAAAAAGACAAAAAAGCCCTAAAACATGTGAGGCAAAACCTGACTGAATTAAAAGTTCAATACATAATATACCAATTACAGTTGAAGATTTTAATATTTTTCTTTCAGTAATTGATACAACAAGTGGAGAGAAAGTCAGAAAGGATAAAACGGAATGGAAGACATTATCAAAGAACTTGATTAAACTGACATATACAAGCAATCCACCGAGAATATCCATTATTTTCAAGCTTACATAAAATATCACCAGGATAGACCCTATGTAAGCCATAGGGTATTAAAGCAAGTCCCAATGACTGTAAAAGGAATAAAATTATACAAAGTATATTCTCTAACCATAATGGAATTAAATTAGAAATCAGTAACAGAAATAATTGTGGTAAATTTATTTGGTGTAAATTAAACAACACACTTCTAAATAACCCCAGTCAAAGAAGAAATTAAGTGAAAAATTAAGAAATATATTGACCTGAATCAAAATGAAATTGTAGCACATAAAATTTTATGGCAGCAGCTTAAAAAAATACTTAGAGGGAAATTTATAGCTATAAATATTAACATTAGAAAAAATACAAGGTTGGTCTACAATCACCGAAAAAGAACAAATGAAGCACAATATAAGAAAGGAAGTTAATAAATTATAGCAGAAATCAATGAAATAAAAGACAAATAAAGAAAAGAGAAATGGTGAAACCAGAGACGGGTTTGATAAATCTACCTGTCAACAAAGTAAAGATTTTATTTTCATCGCAGAATCTCCAGAGGCTTGAGGAATTAGAAGTGAGGGTAAGTTTTCACTTCTCTCTCTCTTCTTTTGGAATTCACAGAACATGTATTTGGCTCATTTGATGCTATGCCATAAATCTCATAGGATTTCTTTATTTTTTTAAATTATTTTTCACACCTCTGGCTGTAATTTCAAATGGACTTGTCTTTGAGTTGAATGAGTCTTCTGTTCAATTCTGCTGTTGAAGCTCTCTACTGCATTTTTCATTTCATTGAGTGTATCCTGTAACTCTAGAATTTCTGGTTGGTTCTTTTTTTTTTTTTTTTTTTCCTTTTTTGTTCCTGAATATTTTTTTTTCTTCATGTACTGTTCCCCTGTGTTCAGGAACTCTGTTTTCTTGTAGCTAACTGAGTTTCTTTAAAATGATATTTTGAATTCTTTGTGAGGAAATTCATAGATCTCAATTTTGGGGGGTTATTTACTAGAAATTTATTGTATTCATTTGTTGCTGCCATGTTTCCTTGATTTTTTTGTGTAACTTGAAGCCTTGCCTTGGTGCCTTCACATAGAGGAGCAGCCACCTCTTCCAGACTTTACAAACCAGCTTTGGTAGGGAAAGGCCTTTACCTAGGGGTGGGCACAACGGCACTGGTTGGAAAGGGTGTGAGCAGTGCTGGGTTCAGCACAAGGTCCTGGGATGCTGCCATTTCTGGGTGCATGTGGTGATGCCAGGTCTGGCCAGTGGGCACATGGCCACCATTAGTGATGGGTCTGATTGGTAGGCACACATACAATGGAATGGGGTGTAAGAATGCACATGGTAGTGACTCCAGCCCTGGGGGAGGCATAATGGTGGCTCAGGTCCCAGGAAAGGAGCAGTGGTGGCTCTGGCTCTGGAGGGGCACAGTGCTATGGACTTTGGGCAGCTCTGTCAGCTAGGATCGGCATTGGTGAAGACTGTGTGGTACTCAGTGCATGTGGCAGCAGTAAGGTCTGTTAGTGTCTTCAATTGTAATGGCTTCCAGGGTACTTCTGCTATCCTTTTTTCCCATTGGAGGAAGTCGTGACCAAGGGTGTACCCCTTGGCATTGAGCTGTGCCAGCCTGGGATTGGGGCGATGCAAATGAAATGCTTTCAGCAGTTTTCTACATGGCTTCTTCTGTTATTGCAATCCGCTGGGGTGTTGCAGCTTTCTGATTACACTTTGGAGTTCTCTCAGCAATTTTCATACATGAGCAGTTGTTAAGCCATTGTTTTTATGGATGAACAGGGGTGGGACTAGTCTGCCATTTTGCTGATACCACTTCATCTCTATTTCATTTTCTAAAGTTGGTTTTGACCAACTAAGTTGATTTTCACTACCACTCAGGGATCAAGCCTCACAGAGGAAAAAAACAAAAACAAATCCCCCAAAACCACTGGTGTGGCGTGTTCAGAAGGAACTTTTTTCTAGCCTAAGAAGCAACTGAGTCCAGCAGGATGAGCACTTTACCATCCTGTATCTCAAAGTTGAAATTTTAGTTTCATAAACCTGCCAGCTGTGAGATTCTAGCTATGTCATTTCACCACTGAGCCTCAGTTTTCTCATCTCCAAAACTAAGATTAAAAGAGTTCTTAGAATTCTTGTGAGAGCAGGCTGTAAAGTGCCTGGCCCTCAAAAGGCACTCAGAAAACGTTCATTACCTTTTCTTTTAAATCAAAAGCATGATGCCCAAACAGTGTGGATCTTTACATGTGGTTCTCATGTGTCTCTGAAAAAGTTTAGTGGTTAACACCTTGGAGTCTAGAGCAAGACTCTGTGGGCTTGAACCTCGCCACAGACATTTGACAGCTCCAAGAATTGGAAAAGTTGCCCCGTCTAGCTGCGGTTAGTTTCCTTGCCTTAAAATGGAGATAGTAATGATACCTATTTCTTTGTGAGGATTCAACAAGCTGAAGTGTACAAAGCATTTCTAATAGTTCCTGACATACCAGACATTTACTATCATCACTGTCCCCATGTTGACTAGACACATGAAATGAATGACAGTCAGGAGGGAACCAAGGCTCCCTGACTCTTAACTGAGGCAAGGGAGGGACTCAGTGATTTTTCTTTCTTTCTTTTTCATCTTTCTTTCCCTTCCTTCCCTTCCTCCTTTCCTCCCTCCCTCCCTCCTTCCCTTCCTTCCTCTCTCTCTTCTTTTCCTTTCTTTTCCCTTTCTCTCTCTCTCTCTTTCCTTTTTCCCTCCTTTCTTTCTCTTTCTATCTGTCCATCTGTCTTGTCTTTTTTTTTCCCCAAGCCTCACCCTGTTGCCCAGGATCATCGCAGCCTCAACTTCCAGGCTCAAGTGACCTTCTCACCTCAGCCTCCCAAGTAGTTGGGAGGTGCATATCACTTTTCCCTGGCTGCTTTTTAAAAACTTTTTGTAGAGAAGGTCTCGTCATGTTGCCCAGGCTAGAAACTCAGTTATTTCAGAAGTCCTCCTAAAGTCTGTATTTTGCACACTTGAAATTCTGTGGATGGATTTTGTTATGAAGGGCATTGTGTTTCCCTAAAATTCGTATGTCAAAGGTCTGACCTTCAGTACCTCAGAATGACTAGACATCGGGATAGAGCCCTAACAGGGTGATTACATTAAAATGAGTTCATTCAGGAGGGCCTGTGTCCAATCTGACTGGTGTCTTTATACGATGAGGAAGCACACAGAGACACCAGGGATGTGTGTGCACAGAGGAGACATGGTGTGAGAACACAGGGAGAAGACAGCTACCTGCAAGTCAGGGAGAGAGGCCTCGGAACCAAACCAGCAGGCACTTTGATCTTGGACTTCCACCCTCCGGAACTGTGAGACAATAACCTTCTTTTGTTTAAGCCACCCCGTCTGGTGGCATTTTGTTATGACATCCCGAGCAGACTGATACAGAGTTTCACAGACAGCCACAGGCTGGCTATTTAAGCTGACCACCTACCCTCTGAGACCGTGGACATAATAGTTTGGGGCAATCTGTAGAAGACTGTGGGTGCTGTTTTTAGTTTTGCCTCAGTGTTTTGTTTTGCTATTGTTTTTAATCTACCTTTCAAAATTCCCCGACCCCCTTCCTCTGGTAAGAAAGTGTCCCCTGGTTACAGGGGAGAGCAACGACCTGGCGCCGGCTGATTACAATGTCCCACTTCGCTGACGACAGGCATTGCTTCATGGAGCGGTTTTGTGGCCCCTACAGCCGTTTGGGGGATTGCCATGCAGAGAACAG
The DNA here is from genome assembly GCF_001604975.1 of Cebus imitator. NCBI lineage: Eukaryota > Metazoa > Chordata > Mammalia > Primates > Cebidae > Cebus > Cebus imitator. The sequence continues at coordinate 4,990,180 of NW_016107440.1, read as the reverse complement.
TCATAACAGCTAACACTGATTGCACTCTTACTATGACCACCTCCTGTTTCAATTTCCTTTCAGGTGTTATCTCCTCCAGTTCTCACACAGCTCTGTGAGATACTGTAGTTTCTTTTACTATTGCCTGAGAGGTTAAGCGACTTGTCCAAAATCACAAGGTCAGTGAAAGGCTGAGTCAGGGCGGCAGCCCAAAGAGCCCTGCCTCACGGCCCACACCCTCTGTGGAGTGAGTAAGCTCCAGCTGCTGGTGGGTGTTTTCCCGACAACATGGAGAAGGCCTGTGTGTAGTCATGGACAAAGAGGCTGGGTGTTTGGGGTGACAGCACCGGGAGAGCGAGGCAGCAGATCCATCCTGTTTGATCAAGCCCTCCATGGAGTGATGCTGACGTCCTTTACTCTGCTTTCTACAGGAAGCCACTGGCCTCATTTGGCAGCACTGAGATGGGGCTGGGCTATGAGGACCCATCGAAGTCCCTGAAGATGAGCTGTGCCCTCCAAGGGCCCTTGGTCAGGTCAGGACTCACCCACTCACCTGCAGAGATCCCAGGCCCTGTCCTGAGATAAAGATCCTGATAGGGTTTGTTCTGTGTTGCCACCCAAATTTCATGTCTAATTGTCATCCCCAGGGTTGGAAGTGGGGCCTGGTGGGAAGTGATTGGATCCTGGGGCAGATACCCCGTCATGATAGTAAGTGGGTTTCCTGAGATCTAGTTTAAAAGCGTGTAGCACCTTCCCTGCTCTTTCTTCCTCCTGTTCCCACCATGTAAGACGTGCCTACTTCCCCTTTTGCTTTCCACCATGATTCTAAGTTTCCTGAGGCTTCCCCGGCCAGGCTTCTGGTACAACCTGTGGAATCTTGTGCCAATTAAACCTCTTTTCTTTACAAGTTACCTGGTCTCAGGTATTTCTTTATAGATGCATGAGAAAGGACTAATACAGAACCCAACTCAGCCAAGAACCTGGAGGCTTCCCTACTGACCTCCTGCCCTGTTAAATTGCAGTTGGAGACAGCAATCATCACCAGACAGAGTGACTGTGTGTGTGAACAGTGAGCTGGTCTAATATCGAGCAAAGCACAGGTGCTTACTAGGGGTCCTGATTGTTTGGATCCCATTGTCACTTGGGGACAAAGGAGTTCATCTCTGTGTATCTGGGGGTGGCTATGATGTTTCTTTATGCCAGAGTTCATTAACCCTGGCTCTATCACCAGAACCCACACTTCTCATTTTCAAGCCCTGATGTAAGTGTGAGATCTACCATGTGGAGTCTTTGGGGCACCCATCCCAGGAGCCAACACCCTATGTTGTCTTCAAAAGCTCCCTCAGGGAAAGAAGACCTCCCTGCCTGAGGAGCTCCCATATCAAGCTATTCAGGGGCCTCCAGAGGTTTCTGAACTATTCCAAGCTGGGCCCCACTCTAGAATCCCGGGAATGTTGTCAATAGTGCCTGTGCAATGGGACATTGCTCTCTTGCTCCTACATAACAGTGTCCCCTCAAAAAAAAAAAAAAAAAAAAAAAAAAGGAAGGCAAAAATGCCCTATCAGAAAATAAGATGCCCAGTGTGGCTGAGCTCTTGGAAAAAGTACACTGGCTGCTTTCCTACCTGTCAGCTAACTGGAGCCAGCCCCTGGGCCTAAGACTTAGGTGCAGATTTTGTGCAGAGAACTAGGAATGGCCCCAGAGCCACCTGCAGGGGAAGCTAAGGGCCAGCACAGGCTCAGGTTTGAGGTGCTGGGGGCAGAGAGGAGTGAGGGGATTTGAAAAGGAATAAAGTGGTGGGAAGATAGTAAAGAACACTAGAGCCCTGCAGCCACGCCTTTGGTAGCCCCTCACCACATGTGTCCCCATGTTGGCTGTAGCTCTGCAGCAGGCCTCCCAAACAGGTGCCTACCTGTCTACATCACATCTCCACTTGGTGTCACTTGGGTGTCAACTTAGGGCTTCAGACTTCAAGTGTCCAAGACCAAGCTCTCGATTTTTCCCTAGTCCCACTTCTTCCCCAGTTCAATGACTCCACAGCGTCAGTGACTATGTTGCTCAACCCTGAAAGCCTGGTGGTCACCATCCTTGTGGCTCGGGTCCCCCAGTCTGCTAATCCTAAGGGTTCCACCTCCACCGTTACCTGCAGTCTGTCCACTTTCCCCATCTCTGTTGCTATCAGCCGGGATGAGGCATCCGTTACCTGGACAATCGCCTTCTCGGATCACCTTTAACTCCCCTGCCCCCAGTACTCTCCCGAGTCACCCTATTTTGTTTTCTTAATGGTACTCATCAATACCTAAAAGTGCCTGGTACATTGGTGATCTGATTGCTAGTGCCTTGCTGTTCTTTACTGCCACTGTACCTCCAGCAACCTCCAACACTCCTTAGCTCATTCAAGGTGCTTGGTCATAATTACTGAGGGATTGAAGGGATTCTCACACATGGCCTTATTCTCCCCATTTTACAGGGTTAGGAGAAGGAAAGAGATTTGCTCAGGGCTGCAGTCCAGTGAGGAGTGACACCCAGACCAGATCCCAGGTCTCCTGACCCATCCAGTCCTCACTTCTCTCCAACACTTGGCCTTTTAGAAAACATTCCCCAGACTTCCAGACCACAATCCCACTGATGACTGGTGTGAGTTGACAGCAGATGTTCTGGGAACATCAACCCCTGAAGCCTGGGCTGCCACACATCAAACTTTCTCAGTAATTTCAATAATATAAATACCAACATTTATAGCTCGGAAACTCCAGGCCATTCCAAGACCCCTCAAGGGGCCACCCCGCCCTGGCCAGGCCCACCCTGGTGAGTCATGGCTGAGTTCAGGGAAGCTCTTTTAGGCCTGAATGCCCAGGAGAGTCCTGGCATCACCCAGGGCAGCAGCAGAAGCTGAGGCCAAGCCACATCAGTTGATAGACACAAACCAAGCCCCAGGAGCAGGAGGGTGTGGCTGGAGCTGGGGTGGCTGCGGATGTGAGGTAGCTGCAGATGTTGGCATGGGGTGGGGGGTTCGCTCTGGGGAGGTGGAAGAGGTTCTGGATGGGACAAGGAAGCTTGAAGGCCCCCCAGAAGACCTTGAAACCTCCTAACTCACTGGGGTGAGGCCCCAAATAGCTCCCACAACTACCTGAAATGCTTCACTTTAACTTTTCATTCACAGAGTGCCTTGCTATGTTGTTCTGAAAAAACACTGCACAACTGTGATACACCAAATACAACATTTTTAAAGAAGCTGGTGAGGGGAGGGGTAGCATGAGTCAAAGGGGAAGATAAGAGCAGAGGAGTAAGAGCTGGGAGGGGGGATTGCAGGCACGAAGCCTGCCATGAGCGCCTCTCCACGTGATAGGGCAGTGGGGAAGGCGGGAGGCGAGGACCCAGGGTGAAGAGCACAGCTCCAGTGCTCATGGATCCGTGCCCAAGAGCAAACAAACAACCAGCTGTTCAAAGAAGCTCCGTTCTCCTGAGGCTGAGATCACACAAAGTTCACCCAAAGTTCCAGAGGGTCTGGTAGGTCCCCTTAGCGGAGATGCTGTGTACTGTGGGACATGACCCCCTCAACACTCCTTACAGAAGCCCAGGACGAGGCTTGTGGGCTGTTTCCTGTCCCACACTACATGCCAAGGGGCGGGAAGGCGCAGAGAAAACAGGGTGGGCAGGAGAATCCATGGACCCCATTTGAAGCCCCTTTGGGTCCTTGGTGAAAGAGGCCATGGACAAATCATTTTAACTCTGCAGCTCAATTTCCTCATCAATCAGAAGAAAATGATACATTTACAGAATTACTACGAGGAAGAGTAAAATTACAAATACCAATGCATTATAAAGCTATAATAATTAAAACAGTGTGGTATCAATTAACTTAGGAATATACAGCTGGATCAATAGAATTGAACAGAATGACTCATGCATATATTGAAATAAAGTGTATTAAAATGTTGCCATTTCCAACCATCAGAGAAAGGATAAATGACTCAATAAACAGCTCACTAAATGATGCTGGAGTAGTTGCGTACCCACACAAACAAAATTACACGCTCACCTCTGTGGTAACCAGAGAAATGAAAAGTAACAGTGAGACACCGTTCTCTCGTATCACACACAAAAAAGGTCAGTCACTCTCAGAAGTTGACTTGGTTCACAGGTAAACAGGTCCCTAGTGGTTGGAATATACACGGTTACATTGATATATGGAGTGAATTCTGTCAGTCCCTAGTAAAACACAACATATGCTGGCCCAGTCACCCAGGATGTCACCTCCCGGAGCCTGTGCTTGAGATGCATGGGTGAACAGGATGCTATCTCAGTGCAGTGACAGAGAACAACAGAAATGCACATCAGGAAGGGAGTGGGTTGTTGAAGTGGCTTAGATCTGTGTGTATCAACAGCAAATGCCAGGCTGCGCACAGTGGCTCACGCCTGTAATCCCAGCAATTTGGGAGGCTGAGGCAGGCGGATCGCCTGAGAGCAGGAGTTCAAGACCACCCTGGCCAACACAGTGAAACCCTATCTCTACTGAAAACACAAAAATTAGCCGGGTGTGGTGGTGGCTGCCTGTAGTCCCAGCTACTCAGGAGGCTGAGACAGGAGAATCAATTGAACCCGGGAGACGGAGGTTGTAGTGAGCCAAGATTACGCCACTGCACTCTAGCCTGGGTGACAAAGCAAGACTCCATTTCAAAAAAAGCAAATTGCAGAGCAATGCATATAACATTATACCATTAAAAAAATACAAATAAACAAAATAAAACTGTATGTGCTTTATATACACCTGCATGTAGAAGTAAAACAATGGGTCAGGGAAATAAACCCTGAGCTTGTAGCAGTGATTATGACAGGGAGGAGGAAACAGAAGCAGTATTGAGGGGTGGCGGTTGATTAAAAAGGGCTTAGCCTTACCTATAATATTAGAGTTTTCTAGAAGAAGAATCAATTTACTTACATTTAGCATACTTTTAAAAACAATACGGACTATGAAAAACATAGAGGAAATTCTGCTGAAATAGCAATAATGGTTCATGACGGTTCATGGGAATATGGATGACTGCTATTTTCTTTTGGGGAGAAATTGGGACCAAAACAAAACCTAAAGGCTCTATTTTATAGAAAAAAAAAAAAGAAAAAAATCTAAATGTATGATTGAAAAACGATAAAGGGGCACACGTGCCGAGTGCCTGGTGTAACTGGTGCGTGATGCCAGCCACCGCCGCTGCTTCATGTGGGGACTCCGGAGAAAGCAGAGGGCTGAGCTGTGCCCGGAACCTGAAATCCCCACTTAGATGACTGTGGGTAAAGGATCACTCTCTTTAAGAAAGCAAACATTCTAGAAGGATCTATCTAGGAAACCAGTGCTCGGTCTCCCCTTACTGGGCTTCTTTGCTTTGCAGTAGCCAGAGTTGGTCTCCCCGAGGGAAGGACGCCTCATAAGATGCCCTGTGGGGTGGGGTGCACCCTCCACGGGGTGGGGGCACGTGGGGACCACAGGCTCCCAGAGACCCCCAACAAGGGCTAATTGAGCAAGGCTATGGGAATTCGTGGGAACTGGAAAGGGAAGGGGAGGGGGTTTCAAGTGCTTCCCCAAGAAAGAAGGGGATGGGGAAGGATGGATGCCCCATCCAGAGAAGGGGCTGAGAGGAGGGAGGGGTGGGCCTTGCCCCAGGGCCTGCCTGCCTAAGGCCTGCTCTTCTCCTCAGCCACGGACTTCAGCCATTTACCCCACCCTGATGGGAAAAGCAGACCCTCAGCTCCCAGACCCTCAGCTCCCAGACCCTCAGCTCCCCTCAGCTCCCCTCAGCTTCCAGAGGAGCCGCCTTCCATTGCCTGACTGCCTTGGGGACCGGCTCTGTGGGGAGCAAACAGGCCAGGCTGGGCCAGGTCAGGCCCAGAACAAGCCCGGGAGCAGAGGCCTCTTGGAGTTTGCACATCCAGGCTGCCTTCGCCCTTGGCCTCCATTCCTCTCCTCGTGGGGTGGGTGGCCCCAGCTTTGCTCTGACACACTCTCCCTCCCACCACCCTGATTTCTCTCCCACAGACTCAGGCTTTGCCTCCACCCTGGCACCCTCACTCCAGCCCAAAACACTGTCTCCCAAACAAGGCACACAGGAGAGCATTTGAGGTCTACACAGGGCTCTAAGCCAGAGGCTGCCTAAGTTCCCACCCTCTTGCTCAAGCCAAGGCACCCATCTGCCCAGGAAAAGTTTCAAGGCCAGGGACTGCGCTGGGGCCCTGTGTTCCCTTCCTTAGCTCTATCCGCCCCGACCCCAGCTCACACCTGGGCTCCCAGAGGCTCTGGAGGGTGGTGGGGCAAGTCATGGGATTTTCCCTATGACTGAGCGGAAAACACTTGCACATGCCTTGCTCCTTGCTCCGGGTGGAGGGCTGCGGGAGGGAAAATGCTGCCATCAAGCCTGGGCCAGGACTGATGTTTGCTACCAGCACGCTGGCTGGAAGGGACGGCAAGTCCAGCCCAGCTTCCCCTGTAGGCTGGGGGCACCTCGGGAAGGGGTCTGAGCCTCTGGGTCTACAGAAAGGATGTGTCAAAGTTTGTCAAAGTTTGCCCTTTGCCGATTTCCAGAGAAAGGAGATGGAATCTTCTACAACCCCATTTTAGCTCCTTAGAAAAGAGGTGAGATCACAGAAGCCCATTGAAAACAGTGGGGAGATCCGTGCCTGTCTTTCTGTCGTTGATTGGGGGCAGACGGGGGTGGGCACTGGTGGTCACATCACATCAGCAGTGAACTAAGGGCGCTGCTTCCTCTGGCCTCTCCTTCCTCTCCACCTGCTTCATTCCTAGGGTTGGCGAGGACACAGGGCCTGGCTCACACACCGTTCACCCTGGCACCAGCTACTCATCTGGAACATTCCTGGCGTCTCCGGTTGTCTCATCTCCCACCCATTCCTTCTTCAACAGAGGAAACTAAGCAGAAGCGTTAATGAGCATGCAGGCTCATTCATTCATTCATCCTTTTGTTCACTTGCAGAAGCATCACTGATGAGGTACCCAATGCATTCCAGCTCTGCACTAGGCCCTGGGAACACTTCTTACTCAAAGACGAGTCGGAAACCACCCCTGAGCCCGCAGGACTTGTACTCTACTGGGAGGATAGACAAGAGGTCTGCGGCCATGGGGGTGAGTGTGGGAGCCGCAGGTGTCCCGGACGATAGGGAGACACAGGTGAGGGGCAGCAATTCAAGTTGGGGGAGGGGAACGGAGCTAGAATCAACTCATTTAGGGAAAGATTAGAGAATCTGTGTTTTCTAGGACCTGTAAATAGGCATGTCTGACCTGACTGAGTCAGATCCTTCAGTTGGTGCTGGATATATTTGTATGGGTGTGCTTGTGTGGGGGGTGTATTTTTAAAACATAATGGCTCTTCTGATGGCAAGAAGGCTTTTGTGGAAGGTTCAGAAGGAGGATGATGTGATGAGGTTGGACCTCAACTGCATTTTAATCTTGGCCTCTGATTTCGTTTTGGCCTCCTCTGATTTCTTTTAGACTCTGAGATGCTACAGGCCTGAGTGACTTGCAGGGCTGAACATCAGGCTGAGATGGCCCAGCTGGGGGTGGGGCGGGGTTGAGAGGCTTTTATGCAGACACTGGAAGGTACCTACACCTGCCAACAGATTGTTTTTCCCCTTGGAAAACTTCAAAGACAATCCAAGTCCTTCGACTCTGTGAGCTGGCACAATGGTACAGAGAGGCCCACAGGGAAACTGACTAGGAAAACTGAGGCCAGGCTGGAGGGACACAGGGAGGGGTGAGGGGAGGAGGCCCCCAGGGACAGCAGGCAAACTCTGTCTGCAGAGGAAACGCTGGGACCTGTGTAAGGTAGGGGCAGCACGGTGGGCCTTGGCTGCAGCACTGTCAGCCCCAGGCTGCCCTGGCCCTTCCTGCAGCCGCCGGACTGCACAGTCTGCTTGGATCAAAGCCTTTATGAGACAGTCAGAGGGGACCAGTCCTGCTCATTTGTTCATTCTGACAGCGCCCTAGGGACTCCCACGGGCTCCTCACTCCGGGACACCTGGCTTCTGGGCAGAGTGCACCCCCTGCTGAGCATTTCTCTCTTCCCTTCCTCTCCCCCATTCCCTCTGTCTCCTCCCCTCTCCTTCATAGCACCTTAGTTATTGATGTTATTGTGATTCTTATTCTTCCTCCCCCCTCCTCCTCTGCCTCCTCTTCCCCACCCCCTCCTTTTCCTCTTCCTCTTTCCTTCCTCCTCCTGTCTCCTCCCCATAAGCCTATGGCATCATCCCATACAGCCATTTTTCCAGGAGGACTGATTGTGAAACATTTTGATCAGACCAAGAAAGATCAGTGGGTTCCTGCAGAAGTGATTTCTCTGTGTGTTCATCAGTCTGTCCTCTACACCGTGGCTTCTCCCATCTTCCAGGACTGTAGCTAAGCCCATCTCTGGGTGCCTGTCCCCATTTTTCTTTTCCTTTCTGCCTCTAGTTCCCTCTGTGAAGCAGAAACCAAGTCTCAATTCTAAAATGTGAACCATAGCATGGCAGCTGACCAGGGTGGAGTGGCTTGCTGCGTTCCTCAACTGGGAAGTGCTCTGGAGTCTGTGCCCAGAAACTGTGGCTGAACCACGGGGCATGTTTGTCTGTTCCATGCATCGTCCTGTTTTGCTGGTGTCACATTCCAAACAGGGCTACCTCGTGCTGGGGGAAGACAAACAAGGCAGCTAAGATATGCAGGAATGCTGCCAGCTTGCTTGTTGAATATTTGCTCATGCTGTGCATGGTGCCAGAATGAGTGAAAGCCACACCCCTCTTTAGGTGGTGCGCAAACCAAGAGCAGTTGGTGCACAGTCCTGATAAAAAACAGTGTTGGTCGGACACCGTGTCTCACATCTGTAATCCCAGCACTTTGGGAGGCAGAGGCGGTCAGATCACTTGTGGTCAGGAGTTGGAGACCAGCCTGGTCAACATGGCAAAACCCTGTCTCTACTAAAAACACAAAAAAATTAGACAGGTGTGGTGGTGGGCACCAGTAATCCCAGCTACTTGGGAGGCTAAGGCACAAGAATCGCTTGAACCCGGGCAGCAAAGATTGGCAGTGAGCTGAGATCATGCCACTGCCCTCCAGCTAGGGTGACAGAGGCAAGACTCTGTCTCAAAAAACAAAAACAAAACACAACACAACAAAACACCACCATGTCCTATGTGCTACGCCCTGTCTGAGTTTGTCAGGCATTTTCTAGGCATTAATTCTAATCCTCACAATGACCTTCATGGGAGCTCTTGGTACCGCCGACGTGTAGAGGAGGAAGCTGAGGCTCAGGAGGCTAAGGAGCCTGAGGCAGCCTGACAGCAAAGGGCAGACCCGGGGATAGAACCTCCCACACTGCATACACTGCCTCCCACCTGTCGGCCAGGATGGAGGTGAGAATGACTGTGTGGGTCCCTTTTGTTTGGACATCTATGGGGCAGTGGGTTAGAGCTGATTTTAGGAGAGAAGTTACGTATAAGGGAGGCTCTGTTCCCAGTATCTCCTCGGGGTACAATTCTTGAAAAGGGGTTGAATATTAAGAGCCAAAGGCCCGTTTCCCCCAGAATCCCTCCCAGCACTGGTGAGTTATAGGGTCCAGCCCTACCGGGTTCTGTGAGCCCCTCCCTGCTGGTGTGGAGATGAGAAATTGTAGAAATAAAAGACACAAGACACAGAGATGGAGAAAAGAGAGTTTGGGCCTGGGGTTCACTGCCAACCAAAGGTCGGAGTCTGGGAGTGGCCCCGAGTGCCCGCACACTCTGACTTTGATTGAGTACGAAAGCTCGGGGCAGGGAAGGTAGGGCATAGGTAAGGCGTGGCCTTGGTCGTTGGTGACTGGGGGCAGAGGGTGTGGCAGCGATCGGGTCAAGTACATCACATGTCAAACAGGTAGAGGCTCAGGAATTTTCCGTAGCCGACATGAGGTAAGGGGGATAATGTGTCAGCACTTTTTCTATACTTGTCACAAAGACATTGAGATTTACGTTACTTTTACTAATTCTTACAAGAAAAAAGAAACCAGGTGCAGAAGCGCGTCATGAGATTGCCATGGAACGTGACACAGAAGCACAGCATCACATAGAGACAGTTAAGCCCCCAGATGTCTGCAGGCCTACCTGACAGCATCAGGCCTGCTGCCAGAGCTTGGAGAAGTGGAGTTTTCTCCTAACTCCTCTGAGGAAGGAGATGTCTCAGCTATTTTGAACGTCTCCTTCCCTAGCTGGCTAAACAGCGGGCACTTTCCCAGTGCTGGCGCTGCCACTCAGCCAAGGCACCCTCCAGCAGCCCTTATGCGGGTATGACAGAGGGCTTAAAGCATCTTGCCTTAGAGTCATTCATTTCACAATGTCACCCCAGGTTCACCCTTACGACCTGAGAGGCATTAGTAAAAGAAATAGGATTGCCTATGAATAACTAAGAATAACTAATAACTACTACAGTTATATTTCTAGTTACTTTCTTCTTCGTTATTTATATGGAAATAGGCGGAGGCTTTTGGCTCCTGCCTCGGCACTTGTGGGATCTCCCCCCTACAGGGAGTGGCAACTGGTCCTTCTCTTTCACCAGCTCCTCTCACTCTTCCCTCTAAAGCCTGTGCTCCTGTCTCGGCTTTCCTGATGACAGAACGATCATCCCTGTATTCAAGTTTTCCTGACACCAGTGTTCATCAGTCTGTCCTGTGCACCTTGGTTACTCAAGGTGTCTCTGTATCATCAGGGATTGACCAGTGGAGATGAAATGAGCTCCTATGTCCTCTCTCCTGCAGCCCCGACATTGCCACGGGCTATTGAGTTGGAGAAGCCACTGGGCTTCCCTGACTTGGCTTCCATAAGGGGCAGTGTTCTACTGCAGGCCCTAGATGCCCTGGTCTTGCCTGCGGGTCAAGGGCCACGTTACCCTGAGTTCAAGCCGGCTCTTCCCCAGGATGGGGTGCCGCATTGTGCCTGAGCGTCCCGGGCTAGCTCTCATCGAGGTCTCAGCACTAGCCTGTTTCTTCTTTCTAGCTGGCCTTGATTTCTAGTAACCGCCAGAGCCCCTTAATTGACAGTTCCTGGTCCTGCCTCCTGCCTCTGCCCAGCTGGATAGAGTCCATTCAGCAGGTGCAGAGTGTCATGGAATCAGGGATCAGAGGATGGCAGAGCTGGAACCCCTTGTTCTAGTGAAAAGAAAACCATCCAACTGGAGGAAGTGATGTGACAAAGTTCCAGTTAGTAACAGAGCCCACACTGGAGCCTGGATCCCCAGCTCCCACTCAGGGCTCTTTCCATTCCTCAAAGCATCCAGGCTCAACCGGGTGACATAACTGCTTAGAATCATGTCTAGAAGGCTCTCCCCTGCCCATCAGGGTTGCTGCTATGCTGTTGTTAGTGTTGACATTTCAGGTGCCCTTCAAATGCTGTGCATGCAAGAATCACTTGAACCCAGGAGGCAGAGGTTGCAGTGAGCTAAGATCACACCACTTCACTCCAGCCTGGGCAAGAGAGAGAGGTCTTGTCTCAAACAAAACAAAACAAACACAAAAAGCAAGTGCCGTGCGTGTTCAGGAGGCCTCCTTCCAGGCGTCACCAAGAATGTGCTGGTGCTGGGCCTGGAAACACGTCCCACAGCATCTTCTAGAAGACGATCTTACAAGTGTTCACAAGATAAAGCAGCAAACTCCGCAAACTCTAAGACAGCATGAAGGAGAGGAGCGGGATTCAGAAGGCGATCACTCGTGTCTGTGTGCAGAGTGCTGCGTCATTTGCTCCTTAAATAAACCAGCAAGAAAGGCCCAAATCAGTCCCATCTGAGAGGCCCAAAGCGAATGTACAACGGGAGGTCCACATGCCGGGTCTCTAAATATTTGAAAGTTATAAATCAATTAATCAACTGGAAAATAGGTTTCATTCTTTCCTCCCGCCTTGACCAATATACCTTAACAACAACTTCAAAGGCAGGGCTCTGATTTGCTTCCTTGGACCCTTGAACATAGAAGGGAAGTGGGAGTGAAGTCTCAGCCCCCACCTGTGGCTCCTTCTTACTTTTCCCACCTAGTGCTTGGGCAGGGGAACAGCCCAGCCTGAGACCCAGGCTTCATCCAAACCTCGTAGACCAGGAAGAGGCCACACAAGCTTGAACGTGGCACATCTGGGCAGGAGATCCCTGGGTGCTGGGTCCTCAGGGTCCTGGGTGGAAGGGAGGGAGTGGACTCTGAGTGGGCACACCCTGGCCCCCAGCCATTTTTGCCTGGAGAAAGCACAGGACAGGGCTCTCTAAAATCCAGCCTAGGCAGCCCTCTTGCTCGTGGACCAAGATGGTGCTGTTAATAGTAAAATAGTTTCCATTTTACTGATGAAGTAACTGTAGCTCAGAAAACTTCAGTGACTGTGCACTGCACATACTAATCGCCAGAGGAGCTAGGATGTGACCGGGGTCTGCCTGACTCCGGGTCCCTGCTGTCGCTATCTCCATTGCTACCCCAGTGTCATCATCGCCTGGGACATGCAGGGGGCCCCATCACCCTGAGCTGTCAGTAACATGGAAACAACCTCTGCCTGGGCATCCTGTCCCGACCTCTCACCTGTTCAGCTCCTCTGAGCTAGGAGAGCTCCCTCCTCAGCCCCTGCCTTTGCAGCTGCGCCGAACCCTGCAGCTGTGCCCCCCGCGCCTGCCACTCCTCACCTCAGCCGCTCACCTGCCTCCTGCTCTGCACAAAGCCTCCGCACATGCCCTTCCAGATGTTGTTCCCTCTGCTGCCTCAGGATGGGTGCCTCTCCCAGCTGCTGTCCACTCCTCCTCCTCACCCAGGCTCAGGTGGCATCTGTCACCTCCCTCCTCCAGCGCTAAGGTGGGTGCTCTGTGTGGTGACTGCTCTGTTCATTATCTTTCTACCAAGAAGCTGTATGCGCCACACCCCCATGTCTACCTCCGGGTGGCACAGAGCCAGCCGCTCCTCAATGGAACTAACAGCTTCCTTAGAGGACAGAAAGCCGGCCCTCACTGCCCTTCTGAGCTTCAGCCCAAAGCAGCCTCTTCTGAGACATGAGGGCAGTGAGAGCCTAAGACAGTCACTTCGTGCTCCTCTTGAAACCCTGGGCCCAGGGATGGAAAAGTCCCTTCCACAAGCAAACGGCAGAGGCTGGTGGTCTCCTGTCCCGAACTGGGAGTCTTCATTGCTCTCTGGAGCAGGGCAGGAATGTCGCCACCCTAGGGTCCTCTGCCCTACAGAGCCCAACAGAAATTTCAGCCTTTCTTCTCTCATATCCCCAGAACCCAGGAATCACCTTCTAGCAGCTTACAAACTGGAAAGGGAACAGGAGGGACTGATTTAGAGAGGCCTTTGTGCCCCGAGAGAGCTGAGAGCAGAGCCCTGTTCAGCTGTGCATTTGGAGCGCCCACTCGGGAGAAGGCCAGTCCACACAGGGTCTGCCAGGCCCACAGGCTCTGCCCCAGCACCCGCCCTGCCTGCCTCTGACATCATCTCCCACACCTGCTCCACTCCCTGCCTGCTGTGTTCTGGCCTCGAGGCACCCGTGCTGGCCCCTGCTTGTGGCAGGCACGTTTGCTGGCCCAGGGCCTCTGCACTGACTGTTCCTTTGCCTAGAAGACCCTTCCCTGAGACACCACAAGACCCCCTCCCTCATCTCCCTCAAATCTTTGCTAGGAAACCACCTTATTAGCGAGGCCAGCCCCTGCCCACCTTGCCTGAAAACATGCCCACCCTTGCCCCTCCTCTGCCATTACTTCCAAGTCTTACAGTTCCACCTTTCTATAACTCACAGTATTGCTCATTTACTTAGTGTATTTGTTGGTCAGCGCCTGCCTGCTTTCTTCTGCTAGACTGTCAGCTCTCAAGGGCAGGATCCTTCATCTAACTTGTTCACTAACATTTCCCAAGAGCCGAGAACAGTGTCCGGCATTTAGTGGTGCTAATATGTATTTACTGAATAGATGAATACATGAATTGGGAGAAATTCTGAAAGATAATACTTTAAGTTTAGATCTTTTTAAATTTTGAGACAGGGTCTCTTGCTTTGTTGACCAGGCTGGAGTACAGTGGTACAATCATGGCTGACTGCAACCTTCAACTCCTGGGCTCAAGCAGTCCTCCCATCTCAGCCTCCCAAGTAGCTAGGACTTCAGGCATGTACCATCCCATCATGCCCAGCTGAGGCTGAGTTTGCTTTTTTTTTTCTTCTTCTTCTTCTT
>NW_016107440.1:4927314-4975909 GCF_001604975.1 Cebus imitator | reverse complement strand
AGCTGGTCTCAAATTCCTGGGCTCAAGCAATCCTCCTGCCTCTGCCTTCCAAAGTGCTGGGATTACAGATGTGAGCTACCATGCCTAGCTGGGCATATTTCTTGACTCATCTATTTCACAGCTTCCTGTAGGATTACAAGAGGCAATGTGTCATATATCATGCAGCACTTTGAAAAGAAACTGCTCTGTAAGGAACTGAGGGGAAGGCAGAGCCCCCAGGTGTCCCTGCTCTCTCTGGCCCACCCAGATCCTCCAACGAGCAATGGGTCTCAGAGTGCTTCACACAAAAGGCAGCACCGTCGGGAAGACCAACACAGTGCCATCTTTCCTTTTTAGTAGTGTTTCTTGATGTTCCTTATTACAAAACGATTCACTGTAGGAAACAAATGCAGGCTTACAGAAGACATTGAAATCCTCCATTATCCTGGAGCCCGGAGGTAACCACAGCTCATATTTGCATATACTCTTCCAGTCTCTTTTCCATGCATACATATGAATTAGATATTCGAATGAGAAGTTTCATAATGTACACAAGATTTGGTGTCCCTGTCTTATTTTCTTAGCATTAAATCATTAGTATTTTTCTTTATGATCAAACAGTTTTCGAAAATATTATTTCTATGGCTACATACCATTCTGTGCTGACTCACTTACTTGACCACGCCATATGGTTTGATGTTAGAGTTGAGGCTATTACAACCAAGGCTGCTCTTCCTCCTCCCCTTCCTCCTTCCTCTGGCCCACTCCCCTCCAGGTCCTATCACTGATCACTCTCCTGCCCACAGGCACATGCCAGGCAGAACGGTAGCCACAGGGCAAGACACCATCCTTGCCCTGGACAGGCTGCCTGTCCATTTGAGACATGCAACAGTTTCCCCCATGAGAAGGCATCTGCACTCCCAGAAATAGAAGCCACAGGCCAAACAGAGAGCCAGGAGGTGGAGGTAGGACAAAGCATTTCCAGATGGGGCTGAATGGCCCGTCCAAAAAGACCTTAGAGCATTCACCACGTGCCAGGGCCGTGGGCACAGCAGTGAGCAACGCGGCCTCCCAGCGCTCAGCACCGGCGCTGTGGTCAGGGACAGCCAGCACCCAGAAGGATGCTGTGTCCTCAAGTCTGGATCGAGGCTGCTGCCTGCCCTCCCGGAGCCCACTGACTCGGAGGGAGAGAGACACTAATCAAATAACCTCACAAATAAACTTGGAATTATAACTAGTCCATGAAGGAGAGGTAGGGGGGCTGTGAGCACCTGTAACCTGGGGTTCCCTTGGGAGGCGGAGCTGCAGCAGCCCATGGGGTGGAGCAGGTGCACAGAGGGACTGGAAGAGCATCTGTCTGGGGAGCAGGGGCCATGCAAAAGGCCCTAGAGACAGACAGAGGCCAATCAGTGCCCCGTAGCCAAGCTAGCTATTAATCCCCAGGGGACTGGGGGCGTTGAAGGCCTTTAAGCAGCAGCAGCTGAGATTGGATTTCCATTCTTAAGAGTTTCCGCTGGTTGTGGAGTAACTGGCTTGGGAGCCGCTGAGAGTGGGTACAGGGAGATCAGTGAGGAGACTGCGTGCGCGCTCGGACCCGGGTGGCAGGTCCCAGAACTGGGTAGGGCGAGCTGCTGGTGGCTTGGGTAGGAACAGTGGCAGGGGGCAGGAAGGAGGAAGGAGTGGAGAGATGTTTAGGAGCTGGAATCAGAAGGTCTGCATCAACGCTGTGACTCCCCAAAAGACGCCTGTTAATACACCTGTTAGCTTAGGACCCTTGCCCCATTCGCATGATTAGGTCTGTGCTGGCTAGAGGTCTCCTTAGACCATGTCCCTTAGAGAACCTTCCAGTGAAGGTCAGAAAGAAAGGGAGTAGGTCAGGGCTGGATGCGGAGTTGCAGTAAAGGACACGGGCACCAGAGGGCAGCACGAGGGTTGCGGGCACCTGCAGGGGCTAAGGCCCCACAGAAGGCCCGGCCAGCCGCGCGCCTGCCTGGACCCCTCCCAGCCACTTTGCAGCCCCACCGCTCAGCTTCGCGTCTGCTCCTGTAGACGGCGCCTGAACGCACGCCCAGGGCTGTCGTGAGAATGGCAGGTGGGAGCGCTTTGAAAGACGCTTCCAGCCCCGGGCATCTAGGAAAGGTGTTTGATGAGGTCTGGGGTAAGAGGTCCCCATCCAGTAACCAGCCCTGGGGCCTCCAGTGTCTGGCCTGGGCCCCTCGTCCGCATGTGGGACTGGTCCTGAAGACCTGCCACCTGGCGGTTCGGGCTGCTGTCCTGCGTGTGCCTTCGGGTTTGCAGCTCTGGTCCTGATGGAGCAGGGACTGGGTCTTAGAACCCAGTAACAGCCGGAGGTGGCCGATGCCGCGCCCCCGGCGGGACACCCTGTGGTTAGTGGGGCAAACGCTCGGGTCTCTGCGCCTCGGTTTCCTCATCTGGCAGCCAGAGATGCCCACACCTACCTGCCCTGCTGGGTCGTCGCGGGGTGTGGCCCACGGTGGGCGCTCGGGAGCAGTTGTGGTCGCGGGTCCTGTCAACTCCAGCCGTGTGTGGGTGGGCGAGGCCGTGGGCGTGGGGTTCCCCTGCCTCCTCCACGTGGACAAACTGCTGACAGTGGCGCAGCCACGTTGCCACGACTGGGGGAAAACTGCCTTGGTTTCGGGTTTAATGAGAAAATGGATGTTTGGGTTTGGTTTCATTTGGGGTTTGGCGAAGGCGTGTGCAGTTCGTCTCCACTCGCGAGGGCCGCTCGGGCAGGGGAACCGGCAGGGCGCTAGGACCTGGGGCGCGCTCGGACCCGGGGCGAGAAGCGAGGCCGGGACCGCGGAGAAGGGCTCGCGGCTGAGAGCTCGGCGGTCGCCAGGCAACGGCCCTGACGCAACGCGGGGAAAAAACGTCCCCTCCGAAAGGAGCGAGAGCAGCGGCGCGGAGGATTCGCCGGAGCTGGGGAGGCGAGGCGGGAGCGCCGAGCTGGGGCCGGGCCGGAGCCGGGCAGCGGGGACCCGCGCAGGAGGAGGCGGCGGGGACCCCGCAGAGTCCCCAGCAGGGCCCCTGGGCGCCCCGAAGGTGGGTTCGCGCCGGCGGCGGGGACTTTCCCAGGGGCTGGGAGGTGTGGCCGCGGCGGGCGGCGCGGGCTGGGCAGGGGCTGGGGCGTCGCGGGTCCGCAGCGCGAGCAGTGGCGCGGAGCAGCCCGATCCCCGGGCGCCCCGGAGGGGACGCGCGCCCACCGCCCCCGGAAGAGGCCGGTCATGCGCTCCCGCTCTTGCGGGCTCGCTGCCCTCCCCGGGGAGCCGGCAGCCAGGGCTGGACTCATCTCCCTGTTCCCTGCTGGCCCTGTCCGGGCTCGGATTCTGGGTGGAGGGTTGGGGTCTGCCATCTGAGCGGGAGGGCCCCACTCAGCCTCCCCGGGTCCACTCCCAGGTGGCTGGTGACCTCCAAGCCCAGCCTGGCTCCTGTCTTCAGTCTTGGTGAGATGGAAGTTTCTGTCCTCGCGAATTCAGTCCCTAACTCAGGAGAAGTGGCCCAGGGCACCTGGGCCCAAGGGCGTTCTAAGGACCCAAGCCAATGTGACCCGAGGGAAGGGCACAGCCCAGCGGGCCCCCGGGAATGAGCAGGTCAGCCGTGAAGCTGGGCACTCAGAGTCGCCGAGACACAGGACCACAGACCACAAGGGGTGGGATGTATTGCTGTTTTGCAAACCCCTTACTACCTGGTTTTTATTGCCGGTGGGGCTTGGAAGGAATTCTGAGGACTGGGACCACCTCCTGGGAAGATCTGGAAGGAGGATTGGCTATAGGTTGGGAATTGGCCACTGCCTTATCCCTGCAAGCACAGGTTCTCCCAAGTCAAGCTTCCACAAACTCCCCCATCATTGCTGGAGAATCCCAGAAGAGGAAACCAGGTCCCCATCCACAGGGTTTTCCCCAAGGGACACGTGCTCCAAAGCAGCTTCCCATTGACACGTAGACACAGTCCTGCCCCCTACTAAGCTCAGGATGGAGACTGGAGAGTGTGTTCAAAGTCGGGAAAGCAGAGGTGCGGTGGCGCCTGTCGCCCGAGCGCGTCGGCAGGATAGGAACTTCTGCTGCGTGTTTTTAGGGAGCTTGGAAAGCAGCCATGGGCTGTGCTTGGACTGGATAAAGATGACAGCTCTTCTGTCTTGAGTATATTTATGGATAGTGCACGACTTGGAAACCCCTCCATCCCTTGGTCACTCCATCCTCCCCATTGCCCTATTATGCGTGTTTTGCCAATGGGACTCAGAAGTGGCTCCCACACCTGTTGAGGGAGCAGAGATAGTCAGCCCCCATGCCTGACTCCTGGGACAGTGCTCTCAAAGGAGGTCTGCTTTAGGAAATCCGAGGCCCCTGAGGCCCAGAGAGGGGCAGAAACCACTGACACCCAGAAGAAATGAGAACTGTGCAGAGGGGCTCATCTCGTGACCTGAGAAGGTCCCCTGCCAGCTCGGGGAACCCTGTGGAGCCGGGAAAGCCATTTCTTCTATCAGGAGCTTGCAAGGCTGTGCCACCGGGTCTGGCCAGCCTCAATTCTTCTCATCCAAAGCAGAAGAAACGGCTGCTCCCCCACACCCTGTCCTCCTCCTTGCCTGCCCAGAGTCCCCAGACTCCCTGCGCACTTGCTCCTGTTCTTTTGGTCCTCCCAATTACATGCTTGGATTTCCACTAAATTGCCAGTCCCCGCCTTCCTGTCTACTAGCTTGGCCCCCCTCCAAGAGGGACTCTGGCAGGGAAATAAATTAAGGCCTTGCCTAACTATTTGCTGAGAGAGAGCCACAGAGCCCCAGGCCAATGAGGAAGAAACTACTTGCTAGGCTTCTCACACCCTGGCTGCCTGCGTTCTCTAGGCAAATCTTGCTCGCAGAAAACCCCCTTGGCCCTACAGGAGCTCCTGGAATTCCCAGAACCCTTTGGGAGCTGTGCTATCCCAAGGGACTTGAGCTGCTTGCAAAGGCAGAAGATGAATGATAACTGAGCACTTTGCCCCTGGTTTCCCCGGTTCGGTGAGCACTCATGTGCCACTAACTAGAAATCCCTTAGGATTAGCCTGGATGGCTCTTACTAGACAAATGCACCCCGAGACTTGGATTGTCATGTGGAGACAGAAAGGAAAGGCACAGACTGAAACAGACCTTGAAGGGCTGAGGATGGGCTACAAGGCAGGCAGGGGGAGGTGGGGAGCAGGAACGATGGGACAGGTGGGAACCGAGTTTAGAAGAGGGTGGCAGGTGAGCCTCACTGGCTCTGCAATCACTTGTAGAGTCTGAGCTGCCACTGAGGGCCCTGTTGCCAGGATGAGTCAGGAAGGCTGCAGGCCTCAGCTTTTCCCTGGTTAGGTCCCTTGCCCTGTCCATTAAAAGCCAGCTCTTCCCCACCCTGACCCCCTACCACTTCCCTCTTGAGAAGTGTTGGAGAGGAAGGACAAGCATGGAGAGAGAAGGCGAGCAGTGCAGTGAGAGGAGGTTGCTCCCACATCACCGCCTTTCCTCCTGGGCACTGCCTGCTTGCTCAGCTCTATAAGACAGCATCAAATCTCATCCATCAGCCACTCTCGAGAGAAGGACCATGCTGAGCCGTAGCCCCATCTCCCTGTGGGCACAGCCACCAAGGGGGCCTCTCTTCTCTAGCGGCAGCTGTCTAGCGTCAGCCTCCTTCCCACATCAGGGTCCTGCTACGTGGCCTCAGCACACAGTAGCTCCCCCTGAGTTGTCATCGCTAGTAAGGGGTGGCCTTGCTCCCCCTCCCTTCACTGAGGAATTTCCAAAGGGTCCCTAGGGGGCCTGCCAGTGTGATCCTCCTCCCCACCGGCCTTTGCAGAGACTTGCAGGGAGTAGGGGTTCACCTTTTCCCGCTGGGGGCAGAGACTGAGCCCCCATTTCTTCAGTGTGGCCGGAAGTTCCTTCCAGGGCCTCCCAATCGAAAGGTGGAAGCTGGCAGTGCACGCCCAAGTGCTCCCTTGCAGGGCTTGTCCCTTGGGACCTAGAGGGACAGGCCCAGGTCAGAGCCCATTTCCCAGGTCAAGTGGCAGGTATGGAAAGAGCCTAGACAGTGACCTGCACCCTGGCGACAGTTCCAGGGCTTCCCAAAGGCTGGGCAGCATTTCCTCATTCCAGGAAGCCAGCCAAGCCTCTGCGAGCCGGGTGGGCACAGCAGCCCTGAGCAGCTAAGGACCCTACGCATGCACCAGGTGGTGGCCACCCAGGAAGGTTCTGGATGAGGGTTCTTGCCTTAGGGGCCCAGCCCCCACTGTCCACCATCAAGTTGAAAGTGTCACTACCTCCCTCGTCCTGTGATCCTCTCCACGCACTTCACCATGGAGGTTCCATGCCAGGCGTGAACTGACCTAAGTCCCTTGGGTCACACAGGCACCTCCCAGCTTTAACCAAAAACCTGCGGCTGCTGCTGTTAAGTTTGTTTGATAGCAGCCACAGGAAACTTGGGGGAAGGTGAAGACAGCCTCATTATCAAGTTTGAATGAAAGCAGCCTCAGAACAAATTCTGCTGCACAGGTACACATTTTTGGACAAATATTTACTGCACATAGGCCCAGTGGAGTCTGTACAGTTTGTCCCGTGGCCTCGGGGAAGCCCAGCAATCTGCTCTCTGCTGCCCTGACCACACCTCCCTGGAGCTCTCATGGATTCTTTCACCGGCTCTTTCCTGAGTCAAGAGTGTCTCTGAATCCATTTAGCCAACCCACATATCTTGAATACCTCTGTCTTCACCAATGAGAACGCATTTCTAATGTTTACCTTGCTAATCGTCAAATGCCCATTGCTGACCAGAGATAGACGCTGAAGTGCCTGCCCCTGCTGTATCTGGAACAGACATTTTCTGCTGTGAGACGTCGGAGTGAGTGGAGTGGGGTGGCTGTTACTGATTTGAATGCACCCAGGCTGCAGCTGGCATAATGAGACCACACAGAACATCCCACCATCTCTGCAAAGGAGTTTAGGATCCAAATGCACCACCTACCAAGGAAGCAGGAGGCGAAGGCCGTGTCCTCAGGGAGCATGCATTCTGGCGGGGTTGCTGATGAGTCAATACGGTGTGTGCAGTAGAGTCCCGAGTCCCGAGCCGACAGTCAAGTGCTATTCTGCATGCTTCAGTTAACTTCCGCAGTGCAGCAGCCATTTCTCAACCTGATGGACCAAAGAGAGTGACAGCCAAGCACGGTCAAGGGCAGGAGGTGACAGTCCTATTAGAGGTATAACTAAAAATTCATGTAAACTTGATCTCATTTGGTCCTTCCAAGACTGTGAGGTAGGATCCACTATAATCCTGTTTCATGGATGAGGAACCTAGGCCTAGGAGCACTGAACCTATGGATCAAGGTCACAGAACTAGTAAGCGGCAGGGCTGGCTGTCAGCCCACCCACGTCCTCCGACATCCGGCTCTGCCCTGTTGCTAACCTGCTCCATCTCTTTCTCCTGCTCCCGCTTCCTTTCCTCTGTGAGGTGTGAACCCGGGAGGCTTCAGCAGCCTCCAGCACACGTTGACACGGCAGGGAAGCAAGGTCAAACATCCCATTTTCTGTCCTGCCTGTGGGCACTCAGGCCACGTGTCCCCACCAAGCCCCCGTGCAGGCACAGCGCTGCTCCTGCAGCCAGTTACAGGCCTCACTGGGCACTGCTAGCCAGGCCGAGACCACACTGGGACCGCACTGCATCCAAACACCAGGAAACCCCAAGGACCCTTCTAGCCCCTAGGAGGTCAGCACCCCAGGCCGGAAAATGGAGATGCCCAGTTTGCATAAGCTCGGGGAACACCGTCAAAGGCCCTAGGAGGTCTTTGTGAAACCATGGGCTTTGGAACTTGTGCTGTGGAGTAAAATAGAAAGCAGATCATCTGGACAAATCCCCACTTGAGCTGGAGTTTGTTGATTCTGCCTATTTTCAAGTTGCAGCCAATTATCCTGTGGATTCAAATAGTCCTAGATCCGCTTTGTGTGGAGGCTGACGCCAATGCCAACTGGTTAGGAGCCACTCTGGTGGACTGGAGCCACAGGGGAGGAACCACATCCCCAGTGTCCTTAGCTGTGCCCTAGTGTCTGAGTTTCAGCTGGCTGGGAAGCGTTTGCTGTTTGTACAGTGAGGACCCCAGCCTGCACTGCGTTCTGCTTTTATCTCTGCCGATTGCTTTAAAGGCCACTCTGTGTCTACTTTCGGCTCTCTAATCCCCACTGCCACCATGGCCTTTGGCCAGAAAAGCCCTGGGTCTCATGTGGCGGTTGCAGGGGCGGTGGCAGGCTGCCTTCGCCCTTCTGGGCATCCCTGCCTTGTCGAGCATTTCCCCGGAGGAGAACCACTTCCCTCTCCCTGTCTCCTCCAAAATCAAACTCTCAGATTCTCAGGCCCCTCTCTCTGCCTGCCAAGGCTGCTTTTTCCCAGAGCCCTGCAGCCTAGGAAGGAACATACAGCGACCGGGTGTCCCAAGAGCCCCTCTCCCTTCAGTGGCCCTGGGCTTTCTCCTCTCCTTTCAGAGAGGCCATAAATTAGATCTATAGCTCCTAGGGCCCCTTTCTGACCAACAGGGAAGCAGTCTTTCTTGGGGATTTTCTCAGCAGCCTCTTTCACTGGGCTAAATGGGAAGGAAGATTTCTACACTCCCAGCCTGCAGGCAGGAGGACTGCGTGTCAGCTTCGAGCAGCCTGAGCCCATCAATTATTCAGCTCAGACCCAGCACTTTGAATTTCTAAAGGTCTTAAGTTTTTTTTTTTTTTTTTTTTCTTTTGAGACGGAATCCTGCTCTTGTCGCCCAGGCCGAAGTGCAGTGGTACGATCTCGGCTCACTGCAACCTCTGCCTCCCAGGTTCAAGCAATTCTCCTGCCTCAACCTCCTGAGTAGCTGGGATTTCAGGCACCTGCCACTACACCTGACTAATTTTTGTATTTTCAGTAGAGCCAGGTTTCACCATCTTGGCCAGGCTGTTCTCCAACTCCTGACTTCAGGTGACCCACCCGCCTCAGCCTCCCAAAGTGCTGGGATCATAGGCATGAGCCACCACACCCAGCTCAGTCTTAAGTATTTTTATAGATTCTTTCCTCATAATGTCCCAGCGAGACAAGCAAGTTTCTCTGTTTCCCAGACTGTATATGCAAGGCTCAACTTGGAGTGGGGAGACTTGGGTGCAAACCCAGCCAGCCCCACTCATGGAGCTGTGGGACCCGAGGCAGGTCTTTTGAAGGCTCTGGCGTGCAGTTCTCTGTGGTATAATTCTTAGGAAGGCCTCCCTAGCCCAGACTACTGTGTGTGTGTTGGGGGTGGGGGGAATTAGTAAATGCAGGGTGATTTAAAAATGTGTGTTGTTGCTCTTCCTGCACCAGTGGTGAAACGGAAGTTTCAATCCTGAGCTGAAGTGCAACCATTAGCACAGGATACTGCAAACTGGGCTTTGCTGGGAGGCAGTCCCCGGGAAAGCCCTGGCCCCATGGGGATGGCTCCATGGCATGGTGGTCCGCCTGCCAGCTGCTGTGGGCTGAGGCTCTGCATGCTTCAGGGTGGAAGGGGCTGCAGAGGTCACCCAAACCGATGGCTTAGGGTGGGATGGGACCCCAGGAGCTGACTCCCAGGCCAGGAATTCTTTTCTCTTCCACACCAGGCTAGGTGTGTCCAAAATGTTTCTCCCACTCCCATCAGTAATGCTGGGACCCCAAGTGGGTGGCACCCAGGGCTGCCCAAAGCTAGAGTGTTAAGGCAATCTAGGGGTAGAGCTCACTAGGGTGCCTGCCTCTCCCAGAGTCCTATACTGGGTCTCATGCCATGTACACATCCTCTCACACTGGTGGCCCCAGGAACAGCCTCATAGCTGTCCCTAGGACTGGCCCAGGAGCCACCCCCATCAACCAAAACAAACAGACAAATAAATGAGTCCCTGGTCGGGTGCAGTGGCTCATGCCTGTAATCCCAGCCTTTGGGAGGCTGAGGTGGGCAAATCACCTGAGGTCAGGAGTTTGAGACCAGCCTAGACAACATGACGAAACCCTGTCTCCACTAAAAATACAAAAATTAGCCTGGTATGGTGGCGGGCCCCTGTAGTCCTAGCTGCTCAGAAGGCTGAGGCAGGAGAATCGCTTGGACCTGGGAGGCGGAGGTTGCAGTGAGCCAAGATCGCGCCACTGTACACCAGCCTGGGTGATGAGCAAAACTCGGTCTCAAAAAAAAAAAAAAAGGAAAGGAAAATAAACCAGTCCCTGTTCCAGTTGAATTTCAAGAAGTCCTGTGACTTGACCAGGGTCACAGGTTGTTCATGGCACAACTTCCCTTAGGCTGAGGTCCCCTCGCTGCCCATTCCTTCAGAGGACTAGGACCCCAGACCTGGAAAGAGGCCCTCCTGCCACAGCAGCGGCTCACACAGCATCTGCACACGCAGCACCGCGCACTGCAGACTGAGGCGCTCGGTCTCTTCTTCCTTTCCTGCCCAGATCCACCCATTTCCTTAACCCAAACCCACCCACTTCTCTAACCCAGCCCCACCCCCACCCAGAGCACACACCCAAGAGAGCCACCACCCCACATCAACCACCCCCTTCGCTCACACTCACATTCACACACTCAGCAGGGCAACCACCCCCCACACTCACAGTCACACACAGCAGGCAACAACCCCACCACACTCTCGCTCACACACACACACACACACCCCCCAGCAACGCATCCCCGCCATGCAAGGCACTGGGCCAGGGTCAGGTCTTGGGAGATGTCATCTCCACGTCAGGGCTCCGGACACCAGCTCTGACCAAGACCTGGAATGCAGATGAGGCTGGAAAGGCAAAAGATGAGCGCCAGAGCCAGACAGCAGGGTCCCTCCCGCTCGGTTGCCATGGCAACCCCGTGGAAGAGGAGACCGCTAAGGCAGCCTGGTTCCTGGCAGCAGCTCTCTGGGGCCCAGGGTTGTGTCCCTGTCCCCCCAGCCTGCTCCTGCCTGGTTTTCTGGGTGAGATAAGTGTTGGGTTTCTGGTTAAACCCAGGCAGAAAAGCCTGCACACCCCAGGCCTACCTCCCTAGGCCAACTGTGCCCCCGTGTCCTAGACCTCCTGACCTCTCAACAACCCAGGAAAAAGGGATTTGCCTCTTCAGAAAGCAAAAGGAAAAGATGCAGGCGTGAGCTTTGCCCTGCGCCTCCCTGAATTTTCCTTGCGTGAAACCCCTTAGAGCCTCTGCACTCCCTCAGCCGTGGGGCTGGCCCCACTGTTCTCTGGCTTCTGAAGCCACCCCAGGTCCCAGCCCATGGCCCCTGCCTTTCCGTCTGGTAGAAATCGGGGTGGTGCCCTCTGCTGATGGGCCTGGCCTGGCTAAAACCACAGCATCAGGACAACGTAGAGTGGGGATGTCCCTTCCTGCCACCCTGCACCCAGCAGGTGTTGACAGAGGGGTCAGGAGATGCTGCCCTTGAGTGAAGCTATGACTCTCTCTGATGTGGAGTTTAGGGCTTGGTGGCACGAACAGCAGGCTCAGCAGAGGAAACAGAGTGCTTTGCACACATGCATGGGCCTCTGCCCATCAGCCAGGCCCACCCTGACTTTGGCAGTAGAGCCACAAACAAAGCAGATGGTGTTAGTGCAAGACGGCAAGACCAGCACTGAAGACATACCTTCGCCCATGACCTGCCCTGCTGAGGGTCCTGCAGGCCCCTAAGTCACGGGGTAGCTCATTCTTCCTTCCAGAAATGTCTGGGAGAACCCAGTTATACCTGCAGATGGATAGCTTCCCACATGGGTGAGAGCCAGTCCTGTCCACATAGTAGGTCCTAGAAGACGGTACAGCAGCCCCAAGGAGTATGGGCAATAGGCTCCAGCCTGTCACTGGGGAGCTCCAGTCTTTAGGCTGGTCACGTAGGCTGCCACCTCGGCTTGCTGAACGATGGGATGAGAAGACTCAGCCTTCCTTGCAGTGTAGATGTGCTCCCGTGTAGATGTGCTCCAGCGTAGACGTGCCCCAGTGTAGATGTTCTCCAGTGTAGACGTGCTCCTGTGTAGACGTGCTCCAGTGTAGATGTGCCCCAGTGTAGATGTTCTCCAGTGTAGATGTGCTCCCGTGTAGATGTGCCCCAGTGTAGACGTGCCCGTGTACACGTACTCCAGTGCAGACGTGCTCCTGTGGAGACATGCTCCCGTGTAGATGTGCTTCCATGTAGATGTGCCCCCGTGTAGATGTGCTCCAGAAACTCAGTGAAGGTGGCTCTGGTGAGGAGTGGCCAGCGTCACGGGACAGCACAGAACCAACACAGAGCTGGCTGTCTTCCAGACAACTTGATTCCCAGAGGACACTCATGCTTAGTTCTATTTGAGTAGACTGTGGAGAGGGTCACAGAGCCTGTGACCTGGTCCTGGTCCCCAGCTCTCCCCTCCACCTCCACAGGGAGCTGTGCACCTGCTAGTTTCAGTCCTTGCCCTGCCAGGCACAGTCTGAGTGTTGCTGGGCCTGAGGCATATCACCTCTGTGCCTCGGCTTCCTCTGTGTAATGGGGCAATCATAGTGCAAACTTCACAACATTCTCATGCAAATAAGTGAGGTGCTATCTCCATATAGTGCCCGGCATATTGAGTGATATATATTAGCAGCTTGGCACATGCCTGCAGTCCCAGCTACTCAGGAGCCTGAGGCAGGAGATCACGTGACCCCAGGAGTCTGAGGCTGCAGTGAGCTGTGATTGTACCACTTGCACACCAGCCTGGGTGACAGCGAGACCTCATCTCAACAACAGTTATTTGGTAGGAAAGTTATTAAGAAGGGGTGGGATCCAAGTTGCATTTTAGAAGGATAACCAGCAGCAGGGCAGAGAAGCCTGGAGGAGTTAGCTCTGTGGAGAAGGGAACAGGGAAAAGAGGACAGCATCCACATCCCCAGGCTCAGGCTGAGGGGTCAGGAGCGCGGCTGTGATGAAGGGGACAGAGGGCGGAGATTGCTCCAGCTCTCCCGTGGCAGGTCTGTGTTCCCAGAACCCACCAGACTCCAAGGCCTCCGATTTCTCCTGTGTGAAGTTGAAGGACACGAAGACGATGCGTGTGCAGATGCTTGGTGAACTCTAAGGTGACTCTCCATTGCTCTGCCCATGCTGACGCTGGGGAACGTGTCTGCAAATTCCCCCAGCATTTGTAGGTGCTAAATAAAGCACCCCTTTTCCTGGGCCAGGATCTCAGGCCATCACGTCTGTTCACAGGAGCTTGGGCTTTGGTTTCATGAGAAAAGTTCTCCGTTTCCTCACCTGTAAAACGGGAATTTTAATAGGGTTAGCGCAGAAACAGACCTGAGGCAACCTTGAGGGGTGGAGGCTGGCGATGAGAAGGGAAGCAGCTGCAGGTGGAGGAAGTGGCAGCCTGCAGGAGGCAGATGCAGCAGCAGGCTCACCCCTGGGCACCCGCCTCCGTGCTCTGCCTGCCTCTGCTCACCCCCTTCTCACAGTCCTGAGACAGCCCAGCCACTCCCAAAAGAGCACAGCTCGCCAGGCGCGTGGGCACTTCAGTTGTTTGCCCCGATGTCCTGCTGTAGCCCAGCTGGGCTGGTCCCATGACCTAGCGTGTATCCATTTAGCACAGGGAACCATGGGTGCTGTTTCTGCCAGAGGAGCAGAGCAAGGGTTAATTCACTCCCATGGGAAATTGTCATTCTGTCCTCATCAAGCATAGCCTGTCATGGATTGCTAGTTAGGAGACAAATCAACTCTGAATGCGGCCGGACTCAGGAGGATTTCATTACCAGGACAGTGACCATTCACCCTGCGGTTTTCAACGGGAGGTCGCACCCCTCCCCCCTGCCCCCAAGGGACAAGTGGAATGGTGGGGGAGGGGCCTTTTGGGTTGTCATGACATTTGATGACACTGCTTTGCTCTCTGTTATGTATTTTCCTCCCCGAATGAATTGTGCTTCCTGCCTCATTTCAGTTAGGGCTCTCCGTTGTGAGCAAGAGAAGTGGTATTATTGTAAGGCTGTCAGGCGCCCACAGAATTGGCAGGAGGTGAAGACCAGAAGACAGGCAGAACCAGGGCAGATCCAGAAGGCAGAGCCAGGAGGTCCCAGGCCAGCCCTTCAGCAGAGACAGTTTGGCTAAGAGGACGCCACCGCCCCTGCACTCACATCTGCCTCCAGGGCTGGTTCACATATGCGCCCTAACCCTCCCTTCCTCTGCGCCTCACACGCACCACATTCAGAGTCCTGGTCACCACAGCATGAACGAGGGAAGAGGAGGACGTGGTCCTTTGGTTGCAGAGAAGGCTGCACGACCTCCCTGCTATTCTGCACAAAATAGGGAGCTCCATCCACACAGGAAAAAAGGGGGGTTGGACATGGCAGTCAGTCCGACAAAAGACGAGCATCAGCAAAAACCCACTGTACTCTTTTCCTTCTCCATTGCTTGCTTGTGTCAGTCAGGTACGAAGGTCAGAAACCCCACTCAAAGTAGTAGGGGAAGAAGTGTGCTGTGTAATCTGGGCAGGGTGGGTGGCTTCCCACAGGCCCCACCTGCGGACTCCCAGCTCCCCGCCACTGGGCTCTGATGGCCAGGCTGCCACACTCATGCTTGGCTTTGCTTGCCAGGTGGACCCTTTTCCCATATGTGGTGAGCATGGTGGCCCCAGTGGCCCCAGCCAGCTCAGAGCAAGGCTGGCCTCTGGGTGGTTCTGGCACCAAAACTCACCTTGTGTCTCCCCGCACCCCAGGAGAAAGGGAACCCCAGGGATGGGCTCCCGTGGGACAGGGGATGTCTGCTAGATGAAAACGGCCTCGTCCTGCACTGGACCCCAAGGAGGACCTCATGCTTGGTCACACCAGGCCATCCACCCCAGCTCCAGCACACCATCCTGGGATTTGGCCTGAGCTGCGGCTGTGCCTGCCTTTGTCCCACTGCAGGCCGAGCCTGCATACGTATGTCTGGGCACTTGTAGCTGGGCAGGCAGGGTGGGCGGCATCCCCTGGGGACAGGAGGGGAGGTACCGTCCCAGGAAGCCTGGGTCTCTTTTTCTGCCTCCCTAAGCCCATCCAGGCTGGCTCAGATTGGGGCAAGGACAGGTCGCTGTGAGTGGGAGGAAATCTGTTTTACTGGCTCATTCATTGCACCACATTTAAAGACAGCAGCACTGTGCTCAGTGCTGGGGGGTCCAGCATAAAAGGCTCAGTTCTCGCCCTGAAATTGAGAGTCTGGTAGAGGCGACCATCGACAAAGACCCTGGGTGTAAGTGCTGTGACTTAAGAGGGGCAGTAAGCCCAGTGGTTAGGGGCCAGCTCAGCGCCAGACTGCAGAGGTTCA
Organism: Cebus imitator; assembly: GCF_001604975.1. Lineage (NCBI taxonomy): Eukaryota > Metazoa > Chordata > Mammalia > Primates > Cebidae > Cebus > Cebus imitator. The sequence continues at coordinate 4,960,671 of NW_016107440.1, read as the reverse complement.
AATCCTAGCATCACCACTTACAATCTCTGTGGCCTCAGGCAAGGTACCGAACCTGTCTGTGCCTCAGTCTCATCATCTATAAAATGTGAATGATGATACCCCAGATTCATAGAGTTGTTGTGAGGATTAAATGTGTTAATACATGTAAAGCTTTCAGCACGACACCTCATGTGATGTGGTGTAAGCATTAATGTTGCAATGACATAATTGTTTCTCTGATGAGCTCCAGTTGTCCTGGGTACACACAGCTCAGCCTGGGCAAATCAGGCAAAACTTCCCCCACGAGAAAATCCCCGAGAACTCAGTCATGGAAGGGAGGGAAGGGCTTTCCAGACTGGAGGAAAGCTTTTGCCGAGTCAGGGGTGTGAGAGCCCGTGGTGTTGGGCGGACGGGGCTGCCGGCTCGGGAGTTAGGAAGACTGTTTCTTATGGGGAAGAAATGAAAGGGTTCTAGGGGAAGATGCAAGGCTGGAACAGTCAGGATCACATGGGGAGAAAGGAAGTGGGGAGGGGAGCGGTCAGTGCCTGCATCTTCCCTTGCCCCTGGGAACCCATTGAGGAAGTGGACTTGATGCTTTTCCAGGTGAACAGATTAGGTCATACTGAGACAAGGTGTTGGCTGCGCTGCCCCCACCTGGCTCCTCCAGCAGCCAGAGGAATTAGCTCATGGTTGGCGAAGGCTCCTTCACGGGGCCGCTGTGGGCCAGAGAGCCAGGGAGCGTGTTGGAACAGCAGTCCCTGTGTGTGGCATGGATCCTCGGCGCTGGCACACTGAGCAGCAGAAAGGCTGACGTGCCCCCGAGGGCTTGTCCCCCCTGCTTGCCGAGTGGCCTGCCTGGTGGGGCGTGCCTGGGCCTGGTGGGGTCTGATCTCGTTTTTCTAGACACCTCGGGTCCCAGGTCTGGCAGCATCCTTTGGCCTCCTTCTCCGGCTCCTCCACCCCCAGGAAAGACCCAGGTTATGTGTAAAGAAAGCTCCTTTGCTTAGAGTGTTGGGGGGCTCTTCCTCCTGGGGCCTGGGCCCCAGGAGTCCCTGGTTTGTCCAGCAGGAGGGGAGGCCTCCACTGCTTTTCAAGCCCAGGAAGCTGCCCAGTGCTGGCGTCTGTTCCCCGGCACCCGGCTGGCACCTCTCCACCGGCTCAGGCTGGGTCCAGCTCAGTGCCCAGTGCGCAGTGACAAGCCTTTCTGCTGTCACATCCCTGGGCCTGTGTGAGTGACATTCTAGCTCAGCTCCTGTACCTAGTGGGAGGAAAGAAACCCCTCTGGGCTTCTTCGGGCATCAGGGCACCCAGGGGGACAGTGCTCCCGACACTGACGACCAGGAAAACACATGCTGATTCAGCAGCTCCTCATGGTCTGGTGTGCTGGGGGCAACTCCGTTCCTGCCAGCTAGCTATAGGTGACCATGAGCTCTAAAATGGTGACTCCCTAACTTAGGCCTCTCCATGTCACACACACGGCTGTGCAGGTGGGTACAGCTCTTTACAGTTTGAAGACAGCTTTCACATACCAGGTTCCATAGATCCTCAGCCATCGCACAGATTAGGAAACTGAGGCCAAGAGGAGAGGATTGAGCCTGAGTGCTTGGCTCCCCAGCAGTGCTGGTACCAGGAACCAGGCTTTGGGGCCTGGCCTTGGTCTCCCAGGCAGAGACCACACAGTGGAGTCTCCCCCCGTACCCAGAGCTGTGGGCAGAGCATTAACAGTGTGAGCAAGGAGGGAAGGGACGGGCATGGAGCTCTTCACATACTAAAACCACTCCACACCCGGCCCTTTTTTTTTTTGAGATTTTTGAGACATGAAAATCTGGGGGAGGTGGGATCAACTGACTTCATGTCATTTGGTGTCCAGAGAAGGATGTGAGGGCGCAGAGATTGGCTTGGGCCACCCAGCAGGTCAGAGAGCACCAGAGCGACATGATCTGTGAGGTGACTGTGACATAACTCTGAAAGTTACATCGTCTTAATGACTTTTTAAAATAGTCTTGCTCTGTCGCCAAGCTGAAGTGCAGTGGCGTGATCTCAGCTCACTGCAACCTCTGCCTCCCAGGTTCAAGCAATTCCCCTGTCCCAGCCACCTGAGTAGCTGGGATTACAGGTGCACACCACCACGCCCAGCTAATTTTTTATATTTTAATAGAGACCGGGTTTCACCATGTTGGCCAGGATGGTCTTGAACTCCTGATCCGATGATCCGCTCGCCTTGGCCTCCCAAAGTGCTGGGATTACAGGCGTGAGCCACTGCCCCCAGCCTAATAATGACATTTAAAAAGTATGGCTAGGGCTAAAGGACTGTGTCTAGGGCTTCCTGTAGACCAGGCACTGGGCTGAGAGCTCACATTCATAACCTTATTAAATCCCCTGGGTGACTTCGAGGTGGATGTAACCATCCCCAGGGCTGGGCTCGTGGCTGTGGGGCCCAGGCAGTGGCACAGGGGCCCTCGTGCGGGCTCATGCTCTGCCATCACTGTCTGGAAATTCTTAGACCTTTTTAAACAAGGAGCCTTGCATCTTCATTTCACGCTGAGCCTTGCAGATTACATAGCCTGGTTGTTTGCATTTCTCAGAAGAGGACACAGGCCCAGAGTGGTCAAGAAGCAACGCGCCAATGTCACAGAGCCAATGGCTGCACTGGGACTCTAGCCCCAGAGCCCGCACTCTCCACAGTAGAAAGAGGCTGACACAGAGTCAAATGGCTGTGCCCAAGTCCGGCTGCTGGCACCTGCCTGTAGCCATGGGTGAGGCGCTTCACCTGCCCTAGCCTTGATTGCTCCTTGGTGAAATAGGGTGGTCCCGCCTGCCTCTGGGGGCTGCTTTGAGGCTCACATGGGCAGATGTGCACACCGTGTTTTCTGCATTTCACCAAGCTCAGCAGATCGGAGAACCATCGCTAGCTGGTCACAGTTCACAGGGGCTGTCTCCCGTGCCACCAGGTAGTCCTGACATGGTCCATGCAGGCCTTCACTGAGGTCAGGAGTTCAAGACTAGCCTGGCCAACGTGGTAAAACCCCATCTCTTCTAAATATACAAAAAAATTAGCTTGGGCATGGTGGCGGCCACCTGTAATCCCAGCTACTCAGGAGGCTGAGGCAGAAAAACCACTTGAACCTGGGAGTTGGAGGTTGCAGTGAGCTGAGATTGCTATATTGCATTCCAGTATAGATGACAAGAGTGAAACTCCATCTCAAAAAAAAAACAAACAATAATTGAAATAATTCCCTGCAATACAGTTACAGACATGCAGTGTTTCCTACCCCAAGAGGAGCCCCTTACCCAGCAGCGGTGGGATGCCCTCACCTCTGCAGTGGGTGCCTGCTGCCGGGGGCGGGGTGGGCCACCATGGCTCCTGGTCCGTGGTATTTGCCCACAGAACCCAGGGAGGTAGGGCACTGCTCATCTATCTGCAGTTGAATCTTCTCCAGAAAGCTTTGACGGATCTAATCAGAGCTCCCTGCCAGTCAGAAGGAAGCCCTGTGAGTACAGCTGCCCCAGACACGCTCAAAACAGATCCTGGCACCTCAGCAAAGAGGCATACGGCGCCTGGGAGGGGCTCCAGAAAGTAGCTAATAAGTCTTTAGATTTGGACAGATTCTGACCGTGAAACTGCACGGAAGACTCCCATGAGTACATTTCACTTTTGCAGGCTTAGCGCGCTAAGTCTTCAGAGAGTGCCTGTGAGCTTTAGTTCTGCCACTCTGCTAGGGCATGGGAAGTTGGTATGTATCACCCCCATTTTACAGATGCAGAACATGAGGCTTAGTAAGCCTGACCAGACCTGGAGCTAGGCCATCTGCCCCCAAGCCTAGTGCCTGCGTCTGGAGATGGTGTCTCTCCACTCTGGCCGCACACTCAGATCCGGGGGCCGAAGGCTGCTGTGCATCCCATCTCAGGCCAATTGAACCAGAATCCAGTTCCTCAGGGGCATTCTCACTTGCTCCAAGCAGGGCTGGAGGTGAGAGCAGGTTTCTCTGCTTACCAGTTGGGGTGAACTGTTCCTTCTCATTCTCGATGGATGACCCTCAGCAGGGACAGGCTCATAGCATAGGGCAACCGAGGCTGGGGCAGCAGGGCGTCCTCCGGCCGCAGGCCCTCCACAGGCTGGAGCTGGGGAAAAGGTCTGGACCAGAGAGTTCTGGCCGTCCTTCTAGAGCATCTTCGAGTCGTGTCGGAGAGGAATCCCAGGACAGCTCGAGTGGCCTGCGCACCATTCAGCTTCTGCCAACCCCATCTTAATTCCTTCCCTCCTCTCACCTCCCTTCTGCCCGGCTCCCCTCAGTCCACACAGGTAACCATGGCTATGGCTATTCCATTCCTTTTGTCTTTTGTTTTTGGCCGGGATGCTTTTAGGCATTTACAAGTCAATAACAATCCCTTTTCCTTTCTCCTTTTTCACCCCAAGGGCAGCCTGCTCTCCAGGCTGCTGAGCATCTTGCTTTTCTTCATTTCAGCTTTATCTTAGGCATCATTCCACATCAATTCATTCTTGTTTATAGCTGCATGTCCCCCAGCACAGATTTTTTTTTTAACTCACCCTGAAAGCCCAGGGCTTCCCGCCTGGGTCCAAATCATGTGTCTCCTACTCTGATTCACCCAACTCCACTGCCCGCCCCGTGGACCTCGGGCTGCAGAGTCTGGAGGCTGGGGTCTCTCCTCACTGGGAGTTAGGTTGGCACCCTACGTCTGGTGTTACAGGGTAGAAGCCTGGGTTTATGCCTCCTGTGTGGAGTTGGGGAGGCCAAATCAGATCCCGTAGCTGGAGTCCTTACTGAAGACAGGCTGCTATGCAGGCACTTAGGTGAACGCGAGAAGCCTCATTCTAGAACAGTGAGTCACAGCCAGCTCCTTTAGCCGTCCAGCTCGGATGCCACCACCTTCTTCCCTCCACAGCTGCAGGTTTCTTTGCTTCTGTCTCTGAAGAGGTGAGGTAAAGTGTTGTTCTTGGAGGAAGTTGGGAGTGTGGAGTAAGACCTGGATGTAAGAACCGCTGCCGGAGGACAGGGCCTGCGGTGGGTGGAGGTGGTGAGGGGCCAGTGGCACCTGGACGGAGCAGACACACCTGAGCCTGCGTGGGGTGCCGCTGCTCAGCTGGTGGCTCTGGGGACCCTCCCACTGTTGCCACACAGAGGAGAGACCTGCGCCTTCAGATTCAGACAGCCTGAGCTTGTCCCCCCAACTTCTTGCTGGGAGATCTCGGTGAGTCATTTAACCTCTAGATGTGGATTCCTTGTGTGCAAATGGGAATAAAAACAAATCCCTGCAGACTTGCTGGGAGCATTAAATGAGATAGTAGAGATGGAGTCATTTTATACATGGTAAAACACTGCACAGTTTATCAATTGGTTGTTAACTTTTCTGCACTGAGTTAAGGCATTGAAATGGTGTCACTTTCATTCCGGACTAGCCATGAGAAGCCCGGTCATAGTCCACTCTGAGCCTCCGTTTCCCTTCCTGTGGAGTGGACGTGCCCACCTCTGAGTGGCAAGGCAGGGATCAGGACTGATGTAATTCTCACCCCTCCCACAGGATCTTCAGCCGCCTGCCCTTCCTGAGAGGAGGGAGCTCTGGGCCTTCTTCCCGCCAGTCTGGTCTTCGAGCGCCTTCAGGACGGATAGACCTTGGCACGGGCTGCCTGAGATTCCTGCGACGCCTGTCTGTTCCTGCCTTCTGCAGAGCATGGCACCCACAGGATTCCAGGACGGATCATAGACCGGAGCCTCCGGGAGGGCGCCCTGCGCAGCTCACTGTGCAGTTCCTCTCCGCTGACCAGCCACCATCCTCCAAGGCCGGCTCCCATCCCGGAAATGCCCTCGGGCACCTGGATGAGGCCATCCCAGAGCCGGACCCAACTGTGCCACCCACCAAGCCTCCGCCTCAGCCCCCCAGCCCCTCCCATGTCCGGCTCCCAGGACAGACTGTAGAATGTCTGTGCCCCAGATCCACGTGGAAGACGTGGGTGCAGAGGAGGAGGCAGGAGCTGCACCGCCCGATGACCACCTCCGGAGCCTGAAGGCCCTCACTGAGAAACTGAGGCTGGAGACCCGGAGGCCTTCCTACCTGGAATGGCAGGCCAGGCTGGAGGAGCAGACCTGGCCCTTCCCAAGGGCGGCTGCAGCTGCGGAGCCACAGGCGAGCATGGAGGAGGGGGAGCGTGGGGGGCATGAGCCCTTGCTCTCCCTGAGAGAGCCCGAGCAGCACCCCCCTCCTGCCAGGAGTGCCAGCCAGGACACCAGACCCCTGTCCAGTGGCAAGCTGGAAGGCTTTCAGAGCATAGATGAAGCTATAGCCTGGCTCAGGAAGGAACTGGTGAGTGGCTGTCCCCAAGAATCCCCAGAAAAGAAGCAATGCCACCATCTGTCTATGTCTCTGTCTCTTTCTCTGTCTCTGCCTCTCTGTGTCTGTCTTCCCACAACCACCCCCTCTTCTCTCCCCCATCTCCACCTCCCAAGTACACATCTGTAATCTTCCCATGAATTGAAGGCAAGCCTCATTTGTGGTTGGGGGACCCAGGCGTCAATCAGCCCCTAATTACAGACACTAGTGGAGGAAGCAGGCGTTTTCTGAGCGAACCTGAACCCATGTTAAGTTGTCCCCACCCTCACCCCGACACCACTCCTGGTGCTGGAGTCTCGAACGCATCTCCCTGGACTGCGAAGGGGGTCCCTGGGATATGACTGCCCCTCCCTCTGTGCTGGAACCCCCCCACCCACCCTGCTGTCTACCCCAGCTGCCCAGTACTCCGGGGACCACTCATTCTGCAAGTGAGTGCCCTCTCCCTATGCTGGGCGCCAGCTGGATGGCTCCATGGGGCACGGTGGCTGGGGTGTGGCTGTGCAGAGTGCTGCTGTGAGGAGCTGGCTCAGTGTGGAATGAGCTGGAGTGGTGGAGCCGCCCAGAGCCACCGTGGGATGGGTCCTGCCTGGGGAGAAGCTCTGTGAAGAGGCTCAGAGTAGGAGTTGGCTCAGAAGTCAGGGCGGGGCCAGGTGTGACCAAAGGGCACATTGTGTTTAAGCTGGGACAGCAGCGCCACCACTTTGCTGCCCACGGGCAAAGCAGTTTCCCAATAGGAGCATCTTTTGTTGTGTGCGGTGACTCAGCCAGAGAACAGGCTGCGGGTGCAGAGCTGGGTGCCCTGTCCCCTCCCACCCGCCAGGGGAGAATCACTGGTGTCTGGCACAGCGCCTCTCAGCAGCACCAGGCAGGAAGCTAACCCTCCCCCAGCTCTCAACCCCTGCTGCACTGTCCCCTGAGGCCAGGTAACACCTGCACGTCGGGCCACTCTGGCCACAGGTGTGCGAGTCATCGAGTCATCGGGGCAGCTGCTTTCCGGAGCCGGCAGGGGCTGTTGCATCAGCGGGGGAGGCTAAGGCCTGTTTAGTTTGTTTTGCAGAATCCTGAAAACTAAGAGAATCCAAGGGGCTTGGAATGGAGCGGGGCTCAGGGACACACGGATCTGATTGATGAGTTGGAAGCCTGTTTGGGTTTTAACCCTTTGTGCCGAGAATGCTTCTGAGAATGGACCGTTCTGCAGCGTCTGTCTCCAGTAACGAGAGGGTCCACATGCTGTCGGCTCAGGGGAAGATGAGGCCCTGGATTTGCGCCACGTCTCTGGGCTGCCCTGCCACCGCTGGTGCTCTTGGTGGGGGATGTAAGAGGTGAGGGGAGATGGACAGTGTGCGCCAGGACAGACCCCATGCAGTCACCAGCTGCTCTTTGAATGGCTGAGGCTAAACTGCTTTGATTTGCTTTCATAAGGAGGAACAAAAAACATTCCTGTTCATCAAGGACAGAATGTGTTGGTTTCGAGTTCACTTGAGATTTCACTGCCTGTGGGAGCTGAGGCTTCTGCTTTTTAGGGAGGTTAGCATTCTGCGTAGCCCCCACTTTGGAGGGGGGATCAGACAAGGAATCCTCCTCTGGGTGCAAACCAGGATGGAGTTCCCTCTAGCTTGTCCTGCTCATCCTCCTTTAGACCCCTCACTCTGGCTGTGTATTGGAACCACCTGGGGAGCTTCTAGGCCACACCGAAGACCAAGCTGATGAATGTCTGGGGGTGATAACGAGATGTGTGGTTTTCAAAGCTCCTGCGTGCTTCTAATGCACAGCCTGGGCCTTCAGTCTACAAGTCAGACTCACGTCTCCTCCCAGGCCACTGTGAGCCGAGCAGCATGAGATGCCCTGCCCAGTGTGCTGGCCGAGCCAGGAAGGAGGCCGAGGGTGAGACGCAACCATGGTGATGTGCAGAGCCAGGCTCCATAGGCCAACAGCAGAGCAGCAGCGGTCAGGACCAGTCTGACTGCCAAAGGCTGTCGTACATAGGGTAAAGGGCATAGCAGTATGATTAAGAACGCTGTATGTTTGCACTGTTTCCACTTTCCTGGCCACTTCCCTGTGCCACCAGGGGTGTGTCCTGTGTGCCAGGCACTTCACAGGCATTACTCATCTCTTCTAATCATCAGATGACCTTCCTGGCACCCCTACTTTTCCAGAAGAGGAAACAGGTTCAGAGAAGAGTGCAGCCATACGTGAGAAAGTTGAAATTTAAACCCTGGCCCATTCGGTCGCATTGCTAATGCTCTGCTCAGCCACCGTATGACATGGCACCCTCCGCAGGCAATCGATTTTGCTATTTGACTCCTAAAAATGTACATCACAAAAATGTTGGCAGGCAACAGAATGCCTGGGGGTGAGGCAGAGAGAGAAGCAGGACTGAAGGAGTTCCAGCCTCACCCCGTGATCTCTGATTCTTACAACAAAACTGCGAGATCGCCCTCATTGTGTCCAGTTTACAGATGAATACACTGAGGTCCACGGAAGTCAGATGACCTGCCGAGGATGACATGACAAGTGAGTGGCAGAGCCGGGGCTGGGACTCATACAGAGAAGAGAGCTATGGGGAGAGAGGTAGCAGGTAAGGCTCATGAGTGGCCCGACACAGAGGGTCCCGTTGGGCATGCTCAAAGATCACTGACCCAGCAGATGCATGCTCCCGATACCATGCTGCTTGCAGGATAGAGACTCTCTCAAGGTACTGCCTCCCAAACTCTAACGCCCAGGCAGGTCACTGGGGCTCTTTGCAGATGAAGATTCTGGTGCCTTTGGGGGCCTGTGCTTTCAAATTTCCAACAAGCTCTAAGGTGACACTATTCTGCTAGCCCTGGGCCACACTTAGAGTATACAAGGAATGGAAGGAGGGCAAGACCAGGACCAGGCGACCAAGAAGCAACCTCAGAGGACAGACCCAAGGATCCCCAAGCAGGATCTCTGAGCCCTGTCTCTATCATAACTGCCCATGTGGCTTGTGGCTCCATTGGTGAATGGGCCTCAGTGAACAAACTCACAGCATCCCACCCTGAGTGGTCCAAGAACCACACTTGTTCAGACGATCCCAACTCTGAAGCCCAAAGCGGCCCAGACACAGACTGGCAGGCGGGTAGGCAGGCTGGACGTGCAGTTCCACCTGCTGCCAGGATTAGACAGCAACTTGCAAAACCCTTTGATTGGATTGAAAACTGAGAGTTCAGCGTTTGAGAACAAACACGTTCTGCTCTATTCAAGTCTCAGCCAGAACATTAAACTTAATGCCGTGGTTTCCCTCATTCATCAGCGGTTAACTCATTGAAGGTACCTTTAAAAATTAACCTATTTTTTTAACTCAGTGAACGTGACTTGCATGACCTTTTTTGTCTATTTTAAGCCTAGAAGCAGGTTTTCTCTATACCTGGGCAAGCCCTTCCTGCAGATTTGTTGGGGTCAAGGGCAGATGTGTTGTTTGTTCTCACACGGCCAAGGTAATTGATTGGAAATCTGTAATTCCCTTATTCATGGGGATATTTTCCATAACTCAATGGGGGTTTTGGCCGCAGGAGAGGGCAGACCCTAACCAGTCCTCTGACCACCTAGCAGCTCCTCCTGGAGGCAGTGATCAATGTCACCCCAGCCAGAGGCTGGCAGTGCTGGGTCTGGAAGCAGAAGCTAGTCTGCTCCGGCCTCCAGCAAGACCAGGTAAAAGGCAGAGTGACTACCTGACCATGGCTAATTTCTAAGGTGAGGAAGGATCCTAAGGGTGAGGAAGGATCCTAAGAGCTCTCAGGGGTCAGCTCTCCCTGTCAGCTTTCAATGAAATGACTGTCACTCCTGATGCCCCCTAGGGACCAGCAAGTAGATCAGATTTTCCTTCAGGCCAATGTGTCAGGGATATAAGGCTGGTGGAGATCCTCCAAGCCTCTTAGTGGGACTCCCAGCTAAGCAGGGCTTACCTTGGGCTCCCTGGGCGGAGTTGGAGATGTGTCACTCTCTGGCTGCGGTTGGCAGGGCTGCAGCCGCCTGACTCCTCCAGGCGAGGCCTAGTCTCGCCGGTCCCAGGACACTAGCTCAGGGAATGGCCGTTGTGCAGCTGTGGTTCTTCACTGCTCAGGTCACCAGAAGGTCACAGTCCCCAGCTTTCACCTTCCAGGTGGCCGAGTAGCCCGAATGGGAGTGGCGGGAGGGCCTTGCTTTGGGAAGTAGGGGAGCTAGAAAGAGCACGACCTAGAGCTGTGGGATTCTCTCCTCTCCAGCTGAGTCTGGAATTCGGAGCATTCGCACACGCCTGTGCCCAGGCGGGTCCATCAGCCAGCTCCCCTGGGTGGGGCCCTCAGCACTCAGCACAGGGCAGCGGGGACCCTCACTTCTGTCTTCTCTCTTGAGTCACACCCACAGGTTTCCCCTTGCCAACCTGGAAGACAGAGAAAAGGGGCAATAAAGTCTTCCTCGTGGTTTATGCCCTGCCAAAACAAAAAACAAAATATTCTGGCTTCCTAATGGGCAGTTTGTAGTGAGAAGCCCTGGGCGCCCACCAATATTTTTCTCTTAGTTTTACACAGGTGTGTGATCTCCACAGGCACACCCCCAAGAAGGTGTTTATGAATGTTAGAAAAAGGAAAGAGAACCTTGATGAGTCTTCATCACTTAGGGCCTGTCGAGGCAGGAGGACTGTGACCTCAACTCAGCTGGCGCCACTGTGGGCACAGCTTGGCTTCGAGGGGGCCACCCTCTCCCCATTAACCCTCTGTTGCCCCCACTGCCTGCGTGGTATGCATAGGACTCTGGTATGTCCGGGTACAGCCCTCTGAGGCTGGTGACAACCATGTGTGCTGAGCAGTGTGGCCAAATGGCAGGTCACACTAACCAAGCATCTTCTGATGGAAAATGGGCAAAACAGCCATGTTGATACCCCCCATCTAGGGAGCCTTTCACATACACTACCCTGCGAGAAGGCTTGGAAGTATTTGCTATTCCCATTTTACAGAGGAGAAGACTGAGGCCCAGAAAGATTATAGAACTGAGGGACAGAGAGGTTATAGTGACTTGGCCAAGGTCATGTGCAAGGATGTGGCTAAACCACAACACAGACACACATCACTTGGCTCTGGGTCCAGATCTCTTTCCTTTGTTCTTGGCATGTCAGATGTCCAAGTCATGGGGCCCTGAGCTGTCAGGAAGCCTGTGCTTCAATCCCTCAGCACGGGATACTTGCAAAAGGTCACACAGGGGTTGCTAGCAATGCCTCGTAACAACCATTTAGCAGGAACTGGGCAGCCGCACTGTTTCAGGATGAAGAGAGCAAGTTATTCAGAGCCATCGGCAAGGTACTGGCTGAGCTGGGATTTGGTTCACAAGAGAATTTCTAGTCCCAGCATCTGTTCGCCCAAGGCTAAGTCTTCTCTGCATAGCCTGGGGCTTCCAGCCTGCCTGGCACCAGCCCTGCAGGGGAAGATTCCTGTTCTATTCATCTGGGCAGAGACAGCCTCTTTGGGGTTATTATTTATAAGCAAAAGAACCAGCAAAGGAAATAACCCAAAACTTAATGATCTTTATTTCTGAGTGGTAATATTATTCTGTTGACTTTTCTGTAGTTTTCAGAGTTTCTAAAATAGGAATATGTTGTGTATAATCAAGGGGAAAAGAGATTATTAAAAGACCAAAGAAACATTTCCGCACCAGGCTCTTCTCTGCCTGGCCAATGTAATCGGTATACAATCTTCACCTTGTACTCTACAGATTATTTTTAAGGCACAGGATCTCCTAGAATAAAATAAAAATAAGGCCTTCAATCCCCCAACATTCCTGCTTGATGTGAGGGCTGAGGAGACTGGATTGCTGGCCAGGGAGCTGCAGCTGACCCCAGTTGGGAGGTCCTGCCTGCTGTCCCTTTCCTGGCTGTCTTGCTGGGTCAAGGAGAAGGAAGGAAATTGGAGGATCCTCACAGCAGCATCCCAGCAGAATAGCAGCTCACGGCCATCCCAGGGCTGAGAGGGGCAGGCGGGAGTCTTTTCATCCAGCCCCGAGTCCATTTAGCACCACCAGCATCCACTGGCCACCTGGCTTCCGTGCTGGGGTGGGGCCACAGTGGACAGGTCAGGGCTCCTGTCTTTGTGGAGTTTCCCTTTCAAGGAGAACACAGGCACATAAACACAGCAGCACGGCGTGACAAAAGTTATGCTAGAGATGCAGTGAATTGAGTTCTGAAATGTTCTGATGAGCTGAGGGCCATGCTGAGTGGATGATGAAATTCACCCAAAGGAAATCTGCAAATTCCTCACTTCCCGGGCAGCCAGATCCATGCCTGTCCACATGATTGTGTTAAGCTTCTCCTTGTTTCTCATTCACATTTCTTCTATATTAATAAATGCAATTCCTCTGATGGGCACCCTCCCCATGATTACAGCATGATATGGGGTAGTGAGTATTGGGTGAGGCACCCAGAGCCTTTGCTAAAAGAGCAGTTTCCTCCCAGCCCTCCATGGAAATTCAGATTCCGTAAACCTGGGTTGGTGTTGGGGTTTTACAAGTACCTGCAAGTGATTCAAATGCAACTGGCCCATTAACTGGTCCAGAGTGCGGTGGAAAAAGCATACTGTTTATAATTATATTCAACTTCAAGTCAGATTCCACCATTCCATGCCTAGTTGTGTGACTTTAGGCAAACCAATTAACTAAGCCTTCTTGATTTCGTGATTGTAAAAGGAGGATAATAATCCCTACCTAGCAGGGCGTCCAGCCGGGAGGAGGGGGATAAGCAGCACTAGGACGCTGAACACTTGCTGGGCCCCTGTGATGGTTGGGTGCTGTGTCATGCATGTTTACACACACACTTCACATCACTCAATAGACACGGCAGTCTTTCCAGGTGGGTGTGATTACTATCCCCATTTCACAGATGAGAAAACTGAGGTTAAGAAACTTGCTCAAGATCAATCAGCAGAGCAGGAATTTAAACTCAGATTTGCCCTACCTCAGGGGCCTACGACGGGTCTGGATTCACCCCCAATGCTATAGGAAACTGTGAGGCCCCTGGCAGCTGAAGCCCAAAGCCTGTTCTTCCCAAGACAGGACCCGAGTCATGGAGTGTGAAGGGACTTTGGAGAACAAAAGGGCTCAAAGGAGGCTGGAGGGAGGGGCAGCAAATAGATTTGCTTCACTTCTCTTTGGAAGTGCAGCCAGGAATCTACCTATAGCAACTGCAGGTGCCTGGGAGCCCTAACTACAGCCATAGTCCCCACTCCAGCAGCTCATGTCCTTCCCTGAGCTCTCCCTCCCTCTCAGTCAGCAGCCTGCTGACACCTTCCTAGCTGGTTCGCGCTCAGCATCAGATGTGAAGCTCCCGCTGCTACATCCGTTTCCAGGCCAGGGGACAGAGAACCCAAGAAAAGCCTAGAAATCCCAACAGTGGTGCCCAGGGGTCTTCCGAGGGCTCTCAGGTGACCCCAGGGCACCTCAGCACTCTGTTTCCATAGGACAATTGCCACCTTGGCTAAAGCTTCCAATTTCACTTGATAAAGCCCCAGTTCCTGCCTGCAGATGGGGTAGGCCTTCCTGCACGTGGGATTGAGAAGGCCATGCAGGGGAGCTCCTGTCAGTGCAGGAAGGTGGTCCCTGCTAGTGGTGTCTTCTCTCCCTCCACCTACTGGTCCAGATCCCCCTAGCAGAGTGGCGCAGCTCACAGAGGCAAGGGAGCCAGCCGTTCCTGCAGGTCTTGCAGGGGGCCCAGCAGGAACAGCCATGCCCAGGCCGTGTTCCCAGTCTGGCGGGAGCCGCACTCCTTGGACTGGCTACCTGGCCTCACGACAGCCCCCACTTGCTCTCCAGGGGAGTGGCAGGGAAGTTGAGGAAGCCCCTTGCCCCACAGTGGCGGGCCTGGCCCTCCTCATGTGCAAGCTAAGGACATCCCAGAGCGGGAGGGTCCCCCCACTTCTCAAGTCTGAAGTACATTGGCATTACCAGCCTTCTGACGTTGGCAACACTTGGTAATAGAGACGATAACACAGCCCTACCCAACCCAGGCTATGCTAGGTGACGTGTGATGGGCAGTACAGTCGTCAGGAACAAGGGAGCATTCAGTAAGGGCAGGTGCAGCTTGAGCTGGGGACCTGCTCTGAGCCAGGCTGTGAGGAGCAAAGAAGGCCCTCACAGGGACCCCACACCCAGGAGGTGGGGCGAGTGCCACATGGGAAGTAAAATGTAATCGAATGGTTTACTCTGCGGTTCTGCATATGAAGACGGAGCTAGTAATTCTGATCTCCACGTCCTGTACCAAGTGTGCATATAGGGGTTTATTTACTTCTCATAAGTGATCAGTAGAATGCCCATGTAATTACTGTTTAATTATTGTCAATTATTAAGAAGTGGGTACTATTATGCTCATTTAACAGATGAGGAAATTGCAGCTCAGATGTGGGGTGGCTTGCCCGGGGTGGCATCACCAGCGAGTTGTGGAGACGACTTTAAACCACGGGCTGCTCGTGTCCTTTCTGCTCACTGCCTCTCCACAGGCCTGGGGGCAGTGGGAGCTCCCCGAAGGTGGCAGCCAGGGTAGCAGAGGGAGGAGAGATTTCTCCATGGCTGTCCCAGGCGTGGAGACAGTTACCGGGTAATGGAGTGTGGAAAACCAAGATGTGGCTCTGGGGAAATGTAATTAATGGACCGATTCATTGATTCATTCATCTAACAAATGGCTTTTGAGCACCAGAGCATGCACCAGGCACTGTGGTGGGCCCGTAGAAAGCACAGTCTTGGCCTCTCTGGTATTTTACCATCTAGTGGGAGACACATGATAAAAAATGAAACCGATGCCCACACGTGGGTGCCATGGTGGAGGCTGCATGGTGGGGCAGTGTAGGAGGCACCCATGGGGCTGTCACCCCCTCTGCAGGGAGAGGGGAAAAGGCCGAGCCCGTCCTGAAGGGTGACAGGTAGAGAAGGGGTCAGAGCCCCAGTATGGCTGCCCTGTGGGGCGAGGGCATCAGGGCGGGAGAGAGGAGGCTGGAGAGGTCAAGGGAGCAAGAGGGTCCCCTGATACCTTTGAAAGGTTTGAAGAAGTGGGGAGACCTGGCCCTCAGCCTCTTGAGTGGAGACAGACTGAGCGAGGGGGAGGCAGGCAGGGAGGAGGCCCTGATGCCGGGAGCTGAGGTACAGGGGACCCAGGTGCGGGGGTAGGTGCCAGTGATGCTGATCTGGACCTGTCCTCACCCGGCCAGCAGCAGTCACGTCTCTCCCACTCTCTCGGGCAAAGAATGCCTTCCTTGGGCATACAGCTTCCAGAACACCCTCACTTCCAAGATGCAGTCTGATGGGAGGGAAGTGCTGAGCATCCTCTCTCTGTGAAGGGCACATGCACCTGTCCAGAGTTGCTCATCTCATCAGAGGCTGCACTAGGGCTGGAACCCAGAACCCCTGGGGGCAGATCTAGGGGCTCCTCAGAATGCGTCACTCCGTTCTTCCCAAAGGCCTACCTCACCCCTGAAGGTGTAGTTTGGCCCACACCATCCAAGTTTGAAAAATCAAAGGCCCATTACAGGGGTAGAGCTTGACTCTTGCTGTGGAGTCCTGGACAGGGCCCGAACAGCCTCCTGCTCTCTGCCCGGCTCTGGGGCTGTGATCTGTCCCTCCCAGCAGACTCACCATTCCCCAGGGGTACAGGAGCCCCTCGCAGGGAAGAGCCTGGAGGCCTGGCTCAGATGTCATTTTGCTGTCGTCTGGCTGTCTCCTTCCTGCATGATGAGTCAGCCCAGGGACAGAAGCCATTGTATTTGCCCCCCTCCAACCCACAGCCCCAGACCAGGGACCCAAAAGAGAACGCAGGACCAGCCAGCCCAGAGCCTCAGCCCAGGCTGCAGAGCACGAGTGTGGCCTCCCTTCGCCAGGAGAGTCCGCTCCAGCTCCCTCCCACTGGGCTGTAGCCTCCCAGAATAGAGACCTCTGCGAAACAAGCTCCAGCCTTCCTCTGAAAATCAATTCACAGGAGCAGTCTGGTTCCTCGGGGTGTTTGCGTTTCTTTTCTCACATTTCCCCGGAACCTCCAGTTGCCCTTCAGCGGTGCACTTGAAGGACACGCCTGCTTTCTTTCCTGCCAGCGTTCATCTGGCTCCTTCTCGGGGGGCCAAACCTGAGTCGAGTAAGACCATTTTATCCAGGCTTCTAAATGGATTCTCCTGCCCAACACTTAACGGCACTAAGGCAGCCCTTCAGGTGAAGTTAGATGGATAAGGAGACAGATTCCACAAATTGTTTCCAGGGTTCAAGAACTGGAAGTCTCCTTCCCAGATCGTGGGGCAGTGGACCACGTTCCGGACCTGCACACGCAGCTGGCAAACAGCCTGGATTTTACACGCAGTCTCCTTCAGCAGGCACCAGAGACTAAACGTAGCGATTAGGCTGGGACTGGAGATAAGAGCATCAGATAGGGGACTAGACAAAATGCCCTTCGCCACCTTGAGATTCTGTGTGCCTGCCCAGATCTGAGCTGATTACCATGCTCTCCAGGACACGCACACTCCCGCCTCTGGTTGGCGCCTGCACACTGGGATTTCTCCCAAGCCAGCTTTAAAGATGCATCCAGAAATCTCTGCTGCAAACATGCTTTCACATTTGCCGCCGTCCCCACCCTTATTTCTCCGAACTAAAAGAACAGAGGCTTCCATAAGCAAAAGTGCACACAGCTACATTCTTCAGAGAATGGAAGCATTCGATGATAGAAAAAAGACAAATTATGCATAGGGTGTCGGGTAGGACTGGTGTTGGAAAAAGGAGGATTTGTCTGGCCGTCCGTGCATGGCCTTTATTTTAGGAAGCAGAAACCATGGTGGGTTAGACGTAACCCCTCGATAGAGTCGCTCCCTGTGCTCCCAATGGTCTGACAGTTACATGTCTTTTATTAAAATTTTAATTCCTAATATCTTCAGGTGGTTTTAGAACCTCAGACATCAGTCCCTGGGACCAGAGAAAGTATTCGAACAGATCTCATTGGCAACTGGGAATAGTATTATTTGTGTCCCTTGAATGTGAAGAAATCACTCAGTGTTTTAGACCAAGCAAGTGAACAGAGATCAGCCAGACAATATTTAGTAAGGATGCAAATTCCACAGAAATTCTGCCTTTCCCAAACGCACATCTTACAGTTCAGCCTCTGCCAGGGACAGCACGAAACCCATGCTGAGAGCTGAGTCACCCCAGCCAGCTTCTCGGCCCTTTGGCAAATAATTCTTTTCTTGCCAATTGGTCCAATACCCTCCTTCTGTGGCCCCCATCTCCAGGAATCCCCCCAGAGAGGCCCTTCCACCTCCCAGACTACTCTTCAGGGTCTCATCAGCTTCCAGTGCCACTTGGGCTAGAGACAACTTCACTGAGACCACTCTCCACCCCTCCAGGCTGGGCCCCCATTCCCCAGCGCCTGTGGCCACGCTTTCTGCAGGTGGGCTGATCAGCCATCTCTGTTTGCCCAGGACTGAAGAAGTTCCCTGGATGCACGATTCTCAGTGCTACAACCAGGTAGGTCCTGGGCAAACTGGGTTCAACTGATCGCTCTAAATTTGTAGACTTTGCTCTTGTTTTCTACATGATGGTAAAATATGCATAATATAAATATGCCACTTTATGTGGACAGTGCACTAAGTATATTCACATTGCTGTGCACCCGTCATCACCATCCATCCCCAGAACTTCATCTTCTAACATGGAAACTCTGTGCTCACTAAACACTAAAACTCCCAAGCCCCTCTCCCCACCTCCTGGTACCACCGTCCTGCTTTCTGTCACTATAAACTAGACTAGGAACCTCTTCTAAGTGGAATCCTATGGTATTTGGCCTTTAGTGTCTGGCTAATTCACTTAGCATAATGTCCTCCAGGTTCATCCACGTTCATGCATGTGCCAGAATTGTCTTCCTTTTCAAGGCTGAATAATATTCCACTTTATGGCTAGGCCACATTGTGTGGATCCATTTGCCTGTGGAGGGCACTGGGTTGGTTCCGCGTATCAGTGATTGTGCACGTGGATATACAAATACTGGTTCTAGTTTTTGCCTTCGTTTGTTTTGGGTGTGAACCTGGAGTGGAATTGCCGGGACATGTGGTAATTCTATTTAACTTTCCAGGACCCACCATGCCGTTTCCCATACCTTTCCTGTGGTTTTTGTTTTTATTCCACCCAGCTCTAAGGCAGGAGTCAGCTCTTATTCTGACTCACCAGGAAAATCCCCAGGTCTAGAGAGGACCCCCCTCCCCCACCCCCAGCAAACCACCGGCATGGCACATTAGACTTTTCTGTTATGTGAATGTCCTCAGCTGACCATCCCCCTTGGGTTTTTCCTCCTGGCCCCTTCTTCCAGGCCCCCCTTGCCACACCCTCCCCTCACCAAGTCAAGCTTGGAAGCTCTCTCCTCTTTCAGAGCCATTTAATTACCGTCTTTAGTGACTTAATCCTGCCCTCGGTAGTTTGCCTTTTACCTTGAGAAACAACCTGGCTCGTTATTTTTTTTTAATTGGTCTTTAAAAATTTTTTCAAAAGGAGTTGAGATAAACTTTACATACCATACAGCTCACCCATTTGAAGTGTACAGTTCAATGGTTTTTAGAATGTTTTCAGAGTTGTACAACCATCATCACATAAAATCACATAGGATTTTAGAACATTGCAACACTTCAGCCAGGTGCAATGGCTCACATCTTAAGGTGCATTCTTGTCTACCTCAAAAAACCAAACATCTGTAGCGCAGATCATAAGCACAGCTGTTTCCAAGGGACCACGTGTGGCTGCCATCCTTCGCTTCTTCCACGCCTGGTGGCGACACCCTCTCACTATGGGGCTCTGACAGCCCCCGACCAATGACATCCCTTTCCTTTCACCAAGTTCTGTGCCCTAATTATGGTGTTGCTGGGATAACAGGCTGCACCTCTGAGAATTCAGCAAGTGCTTTTGTTCTCAGAGAGACACCAGGCCACGCTGGGCGCGGGGACTGGAAATCGGCACGTCCTACGGTAGAGGCTTTGCCAGGGACAGCATGAAACCCACACTGAGAGTCGAGTCACCCTGGCCAGCTTCTCGGGCTCTTTAATGAGGGCTTAAAACTGGGAGGTCCTCGCTGGGTTCCATGTTGTGTGTCTCTGCCTGGAGAGAAAGGACTCAAACGATGGTGAACCTCTGACTTTGATTTGGCCAGCATGCTTCCTATTTTCTGGCATTCATTCTCACTGTCCTTGGAAGATGTGAGAAGAGCCCTTAGCTCTTTTCTGTAGATGAAGACACAGAAGTTCCAGTTGGCAGTGACTTACCACCCAGCGAGTGAGGAGTGGAGCTCACCTTGAACCTAGGTGCTAAGCCAGGGCTGTGGATTTCCCCTTTCTGCCGCCCCTGGGCCTAGCTCACCTCTGAGCAGACAGGAGCCTGGGAGAGTCCTCCAGCTCTGGGTGCTGACGGGCCCCAGTATGGTCCAGGTGCCACCGTTCATAGGCTGGCTGGCCCTGAGCAGTTCCTTCACTTCTCTGAGACCATTTCTTTGTCTGTAAAACAGACTAAAATCATGCCTGCCATCTAGAGTTGTGGGAAAATGCGATGAACAATCTGTGTCAAATGTGTGCGGCCGAAGCCTGGGCTGTGACTGTCATCCCCCCTGCCGCAGCCAGGGCTGACTGTCATCCCCGCTGCTGCAGCTGGGGCTGCACTGTCATCCCTGCCTCCAAGGGGCCCCTTGGCAGAGCATGAAGGGAAAACAGGAAGAGGGACTCCAGCCCCAGCTCAGACCCACTCTCCTGAACCTGCACAGCCCTCTGTGCCTTCCCTGGCAATCCCCTTGACTTACTCCACACAGGACCAGCAAAGACATATGTTCACTGCAAATCTCTAAAAGGATGAATTTGTAAAAAGCCTTTTAGCCATCAGAAATCAGAGGACATTATGCTAAGTGAAATAAGCCAGTCATAAAAGGACAAATACTGTGTGATTCTACTTCTGTGAGGTTCTTAGAGTAGTCAGATTTATAGAGACAGAAAGTAGAAGGGTGGGTTCCAGGGCTGGGGGAAGGGGATGGGGAGTTAGTGTTTAATGGTGCAGTTTCGGTTTGGAAAAAATGAAGAGCGTTCTGGAGATGGGTGTTTGCTGCTCAGTCACGTGAATGTACTGAATCGCCAGTGAGCTGTACACTAAAAGTGTTAGGATGATAACTTCCATGTTGTATGGGTGTTACCACAACTAGAAAAAAATTCTGGAAAAAAATTAAGCCCCTCTCAGATTTCTTCAGAGGCTGTGGGAACTCATGTGGATTTGGTTTAATTACAGTGGAGTGACCTCTTAATCAGGGTTCGAGTTAGTGTTTAAGTTGCAAAGTCACCCTTGCAAAATTGCTGTGTGGCCCAGAGAGGCGCTGAGCACGGGCCCAGCGCAGCCAGGGGTCCCGCAGCACGGGGATAAACCCTGTTCTTTGGAGCAGGAGATGAATTTGTTGATTTGAGTGCAGGGGTCCCAGCACAGCAGGTATCGTGAGCATCTAAACGTTAGAACCTACAATGCATCCTAGTGAGATGCCCACACTGTGAGATGCCCTCAGAACCAAGCCCACTGGGGAAGCAGCGATTCCCAGACCCTCCTCCTGTCTTCTCAGACCCCAGGCAGGCAGAGCAGCTGGAATCGCCATCCCTATTGAAGCTGCAGCTTTTTCACCCTTACCCAGAATTGAATGCGCCTGCACAGAACGGGCATGCAAGGCAACTCCACCCAGGCGGCCTTTGTCCAGTCCATGGAAACTGATACAGGCCTTACTGTCAGCCCTTTTTCTAGCTGCCTCTGATGGGTCTAAAAGCCTAACTTGTTCCCTGATCTTTGACCAGATCTGTCAGCCACGGAAAAATAGCCCCTTCCTTCCTGCTGCCCCACAGAGATGTGTCCACCACACATAGCCTTAGACACCGGGCCACACCGCAAATGGTCCAACTTGAAAGGATCTGTTCAGACCAAAGATGCAATTCCTGGGGCCAAAGCTCAAATCTAAACCATAGGGATCCTAGTTTTTTAAAAAGATCTATTGTCAAATTACAGAACACTCCAAAGAGAAGTGGCAGATGACTGCATTACGGCAGTGGGTGTTAGCCGACAACGTCTTTCAGGCAGGTTTGACCCCCATCTTCTTAGAAGGGTTTAGGCAGCACCAACGCAGTTCCAGGCTCAGTTAGGGACACCATAAAAAATAAACAAATCACCAGCCACCCTATCATTATTGGCGCTATTCTAGATCAATAGAATTTAATTGGCAATAAATCTGAGTTTATTCAATCCTTGAGGACCAAGGCTTGAAAAGTAAACTAACTCTTGTGGCTGTGAACGGTGATCTCAATTTTGCCATTAGATACCTCGCTGACTTACAGGCAAGACTTTCTACCTTGACTTTCCTTATGTACGAAATCAGGAGAAAAGAGACCTGTAGAGGTTCATGAAGAATAACAGAAAGGGAAAAAACATTGAGATACTCGCTGGCAAGGTCACTTAATTTTTCTACCCGGCAGTGTGTGCCATGCTAAACCTAATGGGGGAAAGTGAGAACACTGCCTTCATTTGCATAACTACAGGGCATCTCGGGGCTCATTTTTCCAAATCAGTTTGGCTCCGGGCATTGGGTAAATGGCATAGCCGAGCATGTCTCAAAAATACTAAAACAATAACCACTTGCAAGTGGAGACAGAGGAAATGGTGAGAAGGATTCAGATCTCGAGTCAAGTAGGAGCAGCTGGCGACCTGTCTCAGTGACAAAGCATTGCTTACAGAAGGCACTCTGCACTCAGCCAGTCCCTTTGTGCCATGTCACAACTGAGAAACCAGCCATCTGAGCTCCAGCTACACCCAGACTGTCCTGCTGGTACCTCAGGAGTGGCTCCAAGGCCCATCAAGGTTAAACACGTGGACGGCGTGAGAGGAAAATACATCTCAGGACTCCAAAATCACTAAGCCAAAGGGAAAAATCAAGATGGGAACTGCATTGGGCAAAGCTGCCTCCCATTTTATTTCTAAATAAGGTAGCTGCAAAGATAAAACCTAGACCTCTCACAGTTGGCTCACACGGAACCTCCCTGTTGGGTGGCCAGATCTGTACCCTAAAACAGTTCTGTTGAATTTCACCCTGGCAATGGAAATTGATAGCTTATCTTCTCAGGAACTGGACAAAGGACAGAACTCAAAGTCATCCCTCTGCTCACCTGAGATGAATGTGTATCTGATTGCTTCATGTGCCCTGTGTTTACATTCTTATATAAAAGTGCCGATTCAGTGAGCCAGACTAAGGCTAGGTGGCTTTTCCTCTACCGTAAACACACACGTAAACTGTGTATTTGGTGAAAGGCTGATCAAAGACCCAAAAGGATGCAATCGTTTGTCTCTTATCTACCTACACCTTTAAAAAATGTCTTCGGCCGGGCGCGGTGGCTCAAGCCTGTAATCCCAGCACTTTGGGAGGCCGAGGCAGGTGGATCACGAGGTCAAGAGATCGAGACCATCCTGGTCAACACAGTGAAACCCCGTCTCTACTAAAAATACAAAAATCAGCTGGGCATGGTGGCGCGTGCCTGTAATCCCAGCTACTCAGGAGGCTGAGGCAGGAGAATTGCCTGAATCCAGGAGATGGAGGTTGCGGTGAGCCGAGATCGCGCCATTGCACTCCAGCCTGGGTAACAAGAGCGAAACTCCGTCCCAAAAAAAAAAAAAAAAGTCTTCCTCTTCCCCCAATATCCACTCCTTCCCCTTTAAATATTAAGGCCTTCAAAACCATCTTTGAGGGAAGGCACAGACCTGCCTACCAGGCGTACATTCTTTACCCGGGCAAAATAAACTTTCTAAATTGACTGACACCTGTCTCAGATACTTTTGGTTCACAGTGGGTTAGGGAAACTGGGAGTGCGAAGCCAGGTGAGAAATCATCATCACATTTTGTGAACAGAAAAACCAAACTCTGCAAAATACCTTAATGAGCCAGTATAAGTGACCGTGGCCGAGGGAGCAGTCTCCCGAGGGCCTGAGGAAGCTTGCCCTAGGTGGTCCAGCTACAGTTTGGTTTTACACATTTTAGAAGACACGAGTTACAAGCAAAGACACAAAGCAATACACAGAAGGTTCATCAGTTCAGCCTGAACAGGTGGGATATCTTGAAGGGGTTTGGAGGGGGTAGGGGTGCTTACAGGTCATAGGTAGATTCAAAGATATATTTACTGGTTTGGTTGAAAGAAGCTTTGTCTAAAGACTTGAAGTCAGTAAAAAGAAATGCTTAGGACAAGGGGGGTTGTAGGGGCCAAGGTTCTTGTTATACAGATGAAGCATCCAGGTAGATGCCTTTAGAGGAAGTAGGTGGTAAATGTCTCTTTTCAGACCTTAAAACTGCCAGACTCGCACTGAATCTCTCCTAGACCTTGGAAAGGTCTAGAAAGGAAAGGCTTGATTGCATTAATAGAAATGCTCTCCAGATGTAAATTTCTCCCACAAGAGATGGCTTTGCAGGGCCATTTCAAAATATGTCAAATAAATATGTTTTGGGGTAAAATATTTTTATATTCTTCAGGGTTTGCTCTCTGTTATGTGATACAATACCAGAGACAGGTAGGAATTTGGTACCTTATTGCCACAAAGAGTCTGTTTTGTCAGTCAAATGATCTCAACATTAATGCCGATCTGCTGTACCTAGATTCCAAAAGTGAGGGAGTATAATGGAGCATGTCTGAACTCCCATCCCATCATGGCTGGAAATTCAGGTTTTAGGTTTCTCTGGGGTCCTCTTGATGAAGAGGGGTTTGTTCAGTCAGTTGGGGGGCTTAGAATTTTATTTTTTGTCTACATGTCAAAAGGAAACGCCAAGCCACTAAAAATAACAGAAACCTTCCACAAGGTCACTAAGCACTCAGCTACCTCCATACACCACACTGCAGCTCATCCTTGAGCAGAAGAACTTAATTGTCAGTTATTTGGGTTCTGGGGTCCAGCTGCCCAGGTTCCTCACCCCAGCTTAGCTGTGGATGAGCTCTGTGATCCGACACAGCTAATTCTCTGATTCCTCCTCTATAAGCTGTGGGTGATGGTGGTGACGTCACTTCACAGTTTGTAGTGATGGTTAACCATTGCATGTTAATAGACCAAAGGCTTAGAACTGTTCCACAATAAAACATCCAGTACTTAGGAACCAGTTTTTGCTTGGCTCTTCTGAAACTTTACTAAGAAACATTCCAGGCATTCTAAAACATTTAAAAAGTACAAAAACTACATGATACTCCCCAGCCTAAGAAAGAAAACATGGCCATCACAGTCAAAGCCCCCACATACATTTCCCAGTCACAGTCCCTCCTTCCCACCTAGAGGCAACCATCCTGCTGAATTTGATAGCTGTCACCCCATGCTTTTCTGTGTACTCTTACTCCATCTGAATGCAACTGTAAACAAGGAGAAGGAACTGGAAGTGTCTTCAAGCCAGGACCAATACGCATGTCTTTCAGAAGGATTCGGATACAGTAGCCTAGCACAAAGTATAGTTTTGCAAGCACACCCTCATTTGTCACCTTGCTGTCTGTGTCTTTTCACCTCCCTGAGCAGGGAACATGCTAATCTTTCTAGATGGGCCAACTGATGATTTAAGACATTAGTCAGGGACCCTGGAGCCACTCTCTGCTGACCCTGCCTGCTCCCCCTCCCTTCCAGATGGAGATGCGGCTGCAGGACCAGCAGCTGGCCAGACAGCTCATGCGCCTGCGCGGGGACATCAACAAGCTGAAGATCGAGCACACCTGCCGCCTCCACAGGAGGATGCTCAACGACGCCACCTACGAGCTGGAGGAGCGGGACGAGCTGGCCGACCTCTTCTGTGATTCCCCTCTTGCCTCCTCCTTCAGCCTGTCCACGCCACTCAAGCTCATTGGAGTGACCAAGATGAACATCAACTCTCGGAGGTTCTCTCTCTGCTGAGGAGCCCTCAGACTGGGCCGAGGGGCTGGAGTGGAGGGCTTGCGCTGGAGGGATGTTGGAGGAAGCTGAAGCCAAGTTACTCCAGTGGGTCTCCCTGAGGCAAGGGTCCTGGGACTGGCAACTCAAGGGCCCCAGGACCTATTCAGTGGTGCTCTCCCAGGGGCCCTGGGTGTGGGTCCCAGTGTCTCTGTGACTGGCTCTTGCTTAATACCCAAAGAGCTCTGCAGAAGGGCCACTCCAACCAGATGTTAAATGAGACCTGGGTTCCCACCAGAATCCGTCCCTCCATGGTCATGTTCCTGTTTCCTGGAATGACTGGTGCTATGAACTGGGATTCCCAAGGGGAGCCCCCCGACCCAAAGCTGTCATTCTTGCAGAAGGCTCTCCCTCAAGGGCCTTGGGGAAATTAGATATGTCAGATGTGCCCGTCTCACGAGCTGTTGCTGTCCTCTAAGTATTTTCTCAAATTAACCCTAAGTACATGACTCAGCAACAGGGACCTACCAGGAAAGGAAAATCCAAAGGCATGACAAATGGGCACTTTTGGGGGACGCAGCTTCTATGGCTGGCTGCCAGCATCCCTGGTGAGCCTGAGACGCAGGCTGCTGTCAGTCTCCCACCTTGGCACTGTGAGGCTGTGTAAATTGTAAATTCTGGTGTGTGCTGGGACGTGTGATGGGTGCACTAGTGTAGCTTGTGTGCAACAAGCACAGATGCCCCCATCATCTATCCTGGCTACATGCACCTCCAAAGAGCCTTTTCACCACCACCACCCCGCAGGGCGACAGCCTAGGAGACCACTGGTTACTGAACCAGGCAGGTCCTGAATGCATTTTCCATAACTGAATTCTCCTGGAGGGGCGTGACCAGGGCCTCCTGGTGGATTCTGGTGGTGTCACCTAGGTCACCCCACTGCCCTCCCCAGAATGACAATCGAGGGAGCCCAGAGGCCCATCCTGGGCCTCCTCTGCGATTTCGTGCCTGACCTAAACACCAAGTTTTAATCGAGTATGTCTGTGAGTGATGTGTTGTTCACTCGTTAATAACCGATTTTTGTCCGAATGGGGAAGCCACTTGTGTAGGTCAAGTACAGTGTGTAGGATTTGATTTTAAGAGTTTCTCCCTCACAACAGGCTCGAGGATCAGCAAGTTAAGACCCCAGCAGGTTAGGGAGGTCAGTCTGGGGTCACACCGCATGGCAGGGGTTCCTCGGCCAGCCGGATAGAATCCCAAGATCAGATGTGTTTTTGACCTTTGATGTCATCTAGTCCAGTCCTCTCGGTTTGTAAAGGCACAAAGTGAATCCTGAGGGAGAGAAGGATTTCCCTCAGGTGGCACAGCTGTTTAGGCTGTAGAATATTGATGTGTGAAACCATTGTTGATTATGCCTAGTAGATCGCATATCAATGAACTTGAACCCCAAAGATGGTCTTCATGCTTTGCCAAACCCACACACTGCCAACCCCTCTACTCTCACCTCCCTCAGTCCCCACCCCCATCTTCCCACGTATTGCAATTCAGAACATTTGAGTCAATGGAGAGCAAGGCATGGACGTGGCCCCACAGGGCATGTGTCACTAATCACTGTCCCAAAGTCTACGCACGGTATGTGTCTGCTGTGTCTGCTGTGGCTTCTTCCTGTGTGATCCCACTGGGGCCCGTGTCCACCCACACATCTTGACCCACATAGGGGAGAGGTTGCTTTTCTTCCGTGGGCTGAGTAGGACAATGCATATGAAGGATCTCTAGGAGACGGAAAAGAGCTTGGTCTATGGCTTATAATTTCAAAGATCCAGAAGGTCTATGCTTCCTTGAAAGTAGGTACAACAACGCAGCCAAGATCTACTGTCTGCCCTGCTGCGTGCAGTGAGGTCTGCAGCCCTGAGGACCATGCACTGCTGTCTCTCCCTGGAGCTCTGCACAAACACCGCCAAGTCCCAAATCGGCATTCCTTTCCTGCCAGCCTCCTTCCAGATGAACCCTTGAGGTCTCAGGCTGACCTGCACACACCCATCTACTCACACGACAGAGAACACGCCGTAAACATCCTTGAATCCACGCAGGAAAGCCCATCCCATATTCTGAAAAAAATGCCAAATTAGGTTTTGCTTTCTTTTTAGAAAGCAGTCATCACAGTAACTGAAACCACTGGGTTCAAGTAAAATGGAAAGACTTAGTTGAATGTAGTCAATCCAATTAAGTTGGATGCAACTGAGTGATTTAGTTGCTTGGGTAACCCAGTGCTTGCTTGCCTTCTTCAATCTCTGGGAGAAAACTAAGATCAAGACACATATTTTGGGATAGATTGCTCAGTTCCTCCTGAGAGAACTTTATTATGGGATGAGGTAATGACCCAAGGTAAGAGGTAGAGAGGAAACAGCAATGTTTTCTAAGCATTGTCCAGCGTCGGCTGGCTTCCTTACTTTCCACAGTGAACACAACCACATTAATTCAGCTTTGTGAAGTTCCTGCTCTGTGTGGGTCTCTGCATCAGCAGCAACACTGGCCTAACCTCCATCCCACCTTCCTGGCTCACCACGTGTGTACAGTGCTATTTGCAGTGGTACTCATTGTCCATCCATCTCTCCGCCATCCCCAAGCATCCCCGGGTGTAAAACAGGAAGTCTCTACCAATGCTGCCACATGTGGTTGTGTCTGATGCCTTCAGGGGCTCAGTAGCCATCAAGAGGCCTGGAGGGCCTGGGCAGGCTTGACAATGCCTGACCGAGTCCAAGACCCACCCCCTGTAGCAATACCAAGTGCTATTACATAATCAATGGACAGTTTATACTTTTATTTTTATGATTATTTGTTTCTATATTGCTGTTAGAAAAGGTGAAATAAAAATACTTCAAAAGAAGGTATCTGTACAAACAAAGAGAAATGCTTGTCCTTGTTGCTTGTCCCTGTTATCCACACACAGGGCCAAGCACTTAACTGAAAGAAAGGATGGATGAACAGATGGACAGATGGATGAATGGATGGAAGGGAGGGAGGGATGGAGGGCAGAAAGATTTTTCCAACCTGGTGACAGCATGGGAGGGAGGAAAAGATTCACCCCAATCACTCTTCCTCCTTTCTTGTGCCTTCCCCTTGAGGAAGCTTCTTGGTGGTCATTAGTATCTGGAGTTCCACAGGTGAGCTGATGTAGAACTTAAAAATGTCTTTTTTTTTTTTTTTTTGAGACGGAGTTTCACTCATGTTACCCAGGCTGGAGTGCAATGGCACGATCTCGGCTCACCACAACCTCTGCCTCCTGGGTTCAGGCAATTCTCCTGCCTCAGCCTCCTGAGTAGCTGGGATTACAGGCATGCACCACCATGCCCAGCTAATGTTTTGTATTTTTAGTAGAGACGGGGTTTCACCATGTTGACCAGGATGGTCTCGATCTCTTGACCTCGTGATCCACCCGCCTCGGCCTCCCAAAGTGCTGGGATTACAGGCTTGAGCCACCGCGCCCGGCAAAAATGCAGTCTTTATTCCTGAGCTTGACTGAAGCCAGAGCCAAAGTAAACTCACTCTTCTCCAGTGGCCTTTTCCAAAGGTGATCATATTATTCTCTGAGCTCTGATGCCTCAAATTTTTTCAGCCACTTAAAGCACCTCTTAAACAACAAAATCAAGCATGCGTGAAAATCACCTGGGCTGCTGTCACAAATGCATATTCCCAGGAGAAGTACTAGGTTCAAGCCCCAGGGATTCTGGCTGTGTTGCTCCAGGCTTCACAAATGCCCCAGGTGATGGACACAGGTGGTCCAAAGACACTTTGAGAAACTTCAGTAAGAAAAAGCAGGCAAGGGAAGGCACTATTTATCATTGATCCTGTCCCTGTGTTCTCAGCAAAGGCCTATGTCAGAGGGTCAGAGCAGGAATCACTAATCCTGTTTTGTGGAAGGAACAAGTGAACGCTTCTGCCGATCCCTTGAGATGACATCCCCTGCCTACACCAAGAGACGGAGTGCCTGTGATGTCTCTTTCCACAAACAGCCCACAGTATAAGCTGCTGGGGGGAGTGTGGGGCGTGAGTTGGTGGGGAACCAGTACTTAGGAATCTGCCATCCGCCTTGGCCATGTGGTTCAAAGGGCGCTCAAAAACCCAGGGCCTTTCCACCCTGCAAATGGGACCACATGTGCACTTTTTCAGCCCAGAGGGAAACGAATGTGACCTCCAAACAAATCCAGTCATTGTAAGTGCCACAGAGAAGATAAAACGTGAGACAGCGCCGCGTGTGGAAGGGGCCACTTTTCCCAGGTGATCAAAGCTTCCTGGAGAAGAGCTATTCCAGCCACAGGGGCAGTTGTGCAGAGGTCAGGAAACAGTGCCCCAGGAAGAAAAAGATAGACCCAGTCCCCGAGGTCTGCAGAGGGAAGCCAGTGCAACAGGAGGCCGCAGAGGCTGGCGGGGCCTATCCAGCCTGGTAGGGCAGAGTCAGGAGCTGGGGTTTGATTTGGGTGGTGCAGGAAGATTTCTGGGGTTTTTGAATGATACATTATCTGATTTAAACTTTCACAAGATCGAAGCAGAAAGTACTTACTGCTGTGTAGACAGTAAGTCGGGAGGAGGCGGAGAAGTGGGGCCCAGAGGTCAAGCAGGAGCAGAGGCAGTGGACATGAGCTTAATCTAGACTGGGCAGTAGCTGCAGAGGGGGTGACAAGTGAGCCAGTGGACATTTGCTTGGGGACATACTTTGGGGACAATTTAGATGTGGAGTGTGACGGAAATGGAGGAACTAGGGATGGCCCTCCCGTTAGCAGGTAGATTAAGAAGGGGTGCCATTCACTCAAAATGAATGGGTGTGGAGGGGCCGCAGCAGCAAGGGTGCTGGTTCACAGTATATTTAAATGTCAATTCAATACAAGTGGGGAGTGAGTTGGACACAGGGCCTGGAGTTCAGGGGAAAGGCCAGTGTTAGAGACAGATTTGGGAGTCTGGATTCAGATGCTTGGATAATATTGAAAGTACTATACCTGGTAAACTCAGAAAAAGAGTGTAGGAGAGGAGAGGGCTGCACACAGCGTCCTCGGGACTCCAGTGCGTGTTTATTCATTTAGTTACTTTCACTGGATATTGACAAATTCTAATTGTATGTATTTATGGTGTACCAAGTGTTTCTATATGTACAATGTGGAATGACTGAGTCAAGCTAACGCACCCATCACCTCAAATGCTCATCATTTATTCCTCCTAACTGGAACCCTGCACCCTTGGACCAGCACATTCCCATGCCCTGCTCCCAGAGCCTCGAGTCCCCCCATTCTGCTCTCTCCTCTGTGAGTTAACTTGCTTTCGAGTCCACGTGGAAGTGTGCACGCGCAGCCTGGGTGTCATGACATTTAAAGATCTGATAGAGAAAGAAGTGTGCTCAGAGAATACTTAGAAGAAAAAAGTAAGCTATAGACCAAGCGACTCGGGAGGCTAAGGTGGGTGGATCACCGGAGCCTGGGAGGTCAAGGCTGCAGTGAGCTGAGATTGCTCCACCGCACTCCAGCCTGGGCGACAGAACCAACAAAAAGAAAAACCAAAACCAAAAGTCCAGCTAGTCAGGTAGAAGGAAAAGCAGGTGGACAGGGCATCCAAGAGCCTTCAAGAAGACAGTGTTTCAAGGAGAGAGTCGTCTAGACCAGTGCTGCTGAGAAACCAGGGAACAAGAGGGCAGAGAGGTGGCTGCTGACTTCAGCAAGAGGGAGCCCCTCAGTGACGGCATCACAGATGGTGGAGATGGCCATCTCACCGCAGTGGGAAAGCCGGGAGTGAGGAGGCGGCGGGAAGTGAGGACGTGGAGGCAAACGATAAGGGCCACCCTGCTGCATCGATGTGCCATGAAGGGAGCAGAGAAGCTGGACAAGGACATAGGTACGGACCAGAGAGCTGTTTGGGGTTTTCTTGTAACACTGTGTAACATAATGAAGTTGCTGGCATCTGAGAGAGGCCAGTGCCTGCGGAAAGGGAGATGCTGACAATGTGCTCAGGGAACAGGGAGCCACAGCAGTGCAGCTCTGGAGGAGGGAGACCTCCCAGCAGAGTGCGAGTAGAGACCAGGCTGGGACAGCAGGACCAACTGCTTCTTCCTTGAGGTGAGAAGGGAGGGTGCAGCTTGGGGGGTGCCCGTTACTGACACTGTCAGAGGCGTTGGAACCAGGGAGACTCCTGCTCAAACAGGGCTGGGGAACTGAGGCTGAGACCTGCTGGGCTGCGTCCCTAGGAGGTAGGCATTTTTAGTCACAGGATGACATTGGAGGCTGGCACAAGACACGGGTCACAAAGCCCCCGCTGATAAAACAGGATGTGGTGAAGAAGCCGCCTGAACCCACCAAAACCAAGATAACAGCAAAAGTGGCCCCTGGTTGTCCTCACTGCTCATTATATGCTAATTATAATGCATTTGCTGCTAGAAGACACTCCCACTAGCCCTGTGACAGTTTACAAATGCCATGGCAACAGCCAGAAGTTACCGCACGTGGTCCAAAAAGGGCAGGAACCCTCCGCTCCATTCCAGGATTTCCCCACCCCTTTCCCAGAAAACCCATGAATAATAGACCCCTTGTTCAGCATATGATCAAGAAAGAACTACGAATATGCCCAGCCAGGCACCCCATGCCCGCGGAGCAGCTATTCTGTTTTTTCAGTTCCTTAATAAATGTGCTTCCACTTTACTCTGGGGACTCACCCCAAATTCTTTCTTGTGCGAGATCCAAGAACCCTCCCTTGGGGTCTGGATCAAGACCCCTTTTCAATAACAGCATCAGCGGCACAGAGGAAGGGAGCCCATGGGGTTCCTCCTATTTGTCTGTGAAACAGGGGAGTCGGCGGGGTGGGATATAGGCGGTTGCCAGAGAAAGACATTTTTGAAATAATTCCCTGAGAACAGGTGAGTTAATTAGGAAAAGGAGGGACCATCTGGTCTGGCGGCTTGGCTGCCCATTTGAGGCTGTGGTCGCAAGTGTGGCGTGTGTCCAGCAAGCCTGGTAGAGTGGTTTTTTTTTTTTTTTAAGCAGTATTTAGTAGTCCCAGTGCGGACATAGACCTGGCAGACGGTGGGAGTTAGGATTTACTAGGCAGGCAAAAGAGGATTGGAACAGAAAAAGTGAAAGTTGTTTTTTTTTTTTACAGAGGCGCAATCTCAGCGTCGGACTGAGTCAAGAGGGAAGAGCCAACGAGCTGGAGGTAGGTGTGTGGCCAGCAGTCTCCACACACCCTGGGTCCAGGAGAGACGCGACGGAACAGGTGCTGACCGAGTAAGCGGAGAGCGGAGTGACAACTCAGATGTGGGGCAGCTTCCTCATTCACAGCACCGGCCCGCTGCCGCATTAGCCACTGGCGCCCAGCTGAGGGTGGCAGGGTGGCCTGCCCCATGTGGTGACATCAGTCAAACTGTGGTTTCCTTGGGCTCTGGGACATCTCATCTCTTAAGTTTGGCAAGGGGGTAAACTTTGTTTACACACAGCCCTCTCGCTTCTCGGTAAGACCAGAAGCACCTCCCGTTGGCTTCTTCTCCATGTCAAAGCCTGAAGTCTGTGGCCTGCGCGACTTGGGGAACGAGCTGGGCAGGCAGAGGAGGAGGAAGATGGCAGTGGGCAGAACAGACAGGCCTGTCACAACTGGGCCTTATCTGATGGCAACTGCTCAGCAGATGGAAGGCTTGAGGCAGGGCTGTTTCTAAGCACTCTGTTCACAGGCTCAAAGCAAACAGCAATGGAGGCAGCTAGGCAGTCTCCAAAGGAAATTGATTCAGGAAGAGAAATCTCATGCGTTGGAACATTGATCATTTCTTTCAGGATAAATGCTCGAGGTGATGGATATGCTAATTACCCTGATTGATCATTAGACATGGAATGCACAAAATCACTATGTACCCCATAAATATGTACAATTACTACACACTGATTTAAAAATTAAAATGGAAAAAAAAGGTGTTTCAGCTAGGCATGGTGGCTCACGCCTGTGATCCCAGCAGTTTGGGAGGCTGACACGGGAGAATTGCTTTAGCCCAGGAGTTAAAGACCAGCCTGGGTAACAGAGAGACCTCATTTTTTTTTTTTTTTTTTTTTTTTTTTTTTTTTTTTTTTTTTTTGAGACAGAGTCTTGCTCCGTTTCCTAGAGTACAAGCTAGAGTACAGTGGT
>NW_016107440.1:4924709-4926879 GCF_001604975.1 Cebus imitator | reverse complement strand
TCTCTTACTCACTTCTCCATGCGACGACTACTGAAGCTAAGAAAGGGGCATTTGCCAGAGAACAGCCAGAGTCCCAAGGGAAACCTGAGTTAGAGATGACAAGCCACACTCCTTGTCTCGCTCCCAGAGAGCCACCACCCAGGTGGCCCGGTGTAGGCCTAGAGAGAGGGCTCTCAGGGACTCACCTCCGCGACCCCACCCGCGTACTGTGGGCCTCACCCGGGAGGGGTGCCTAGACCTGGAGCAGGACAAATGCATCTCCACCCTGTCGCCTCTGTACCAGTCTGGGTTTGGTCAACAAAGTGGAAGCCCCCTCAGTCTTCCATGAAAGGAAGGACCCGATTCAGGAGCTAGGGGTTCACAGAGCCCTTAGGAGGGTGGGAACAGGCAGGGTCCGGGAAGAGGCTGCGGGAAGAGGTGACTCCGCTCATTCCCACAGCAGCAAGGCGTTCAGCCAGCACAGCAGGGGGCCTTTGGTGCATCCGTGCAGCTGGAATCGCTTTGGAAAGTTGGTGGGCGATTCTCAGGTCTGTTCACACCTCTGCCTGGTGCCACCACCGGGAATAAAGCTTCGCTTGCTATTGTGCACTGAATTATGACCCCCTCCCCCAAAATTCACATGTTGAAATCCTGACTTCCAGCATCTCAGAATGGGACTGTATAAGAGGTAACTAGGGTAAAATGAGGTCATATGGATGGGTCATAATCCAAGCTGACCGGCGTCAGCATAAGAAAAGAATAACACACAGACACACAGAGGGATGGCCATGTGGAGACTCAGGGATAAGACAGCCCCTACAAGCCGAGGAGAGGCGCCTGAGAAGAAACCAACCCTGCCAATCATTGTTTGTTTTTTTTAGATGGGGTTTTGTGCTTGTTACCCAGGCTGGAGTGCAATGGCACGATCTTGGCTCACTGCAACCTCCACCTCCTGGGTTCAAGCGATTCTCCTGCCTCAGCCTCCTGGGCAGCTGGGATTACAGGCACGCGCCACCACTCCTGGCTAATTTTTTATTTTTAGTAGAGATGGGGTTTCTCCATGCTGGTCAGGCTGGTCCGGATCTCCTGTCCTCAGGTGATCCGCCCGCCTCAGCCTCCAAAAGTGCTGGGATTACAGCCATGAGCCGCTGCGCCCAGCCGAGAACTTCTAATGTTTTAAACATCTTTTCTGCTTTCAATGTGCTCTAAATATGTGTAATATATTGGTACAGACACGTCCTATAATGTATAAATCTGTTGGGGAATGCAGAGACCTTTTCACAGATGGAGGAAAGTCAGACAAGGGAGAGGCCCTGCCTTTGCCTGCACCATATTGGATTAGCCTGCATCCAAGCCTCAGGCTGTGCCAAACGGGATGAGGGATGATGCCTCCTCCTGTGAGATGGCATGGGCACATCCTCTGCCCAATGTCCTGCTGCCCCTGTGTGGCCACAGAGTGTGTCTGCACACACCTTACTTGCTAGGTAAAAGGAACCGCATTCCTGCCAATCCGCTCTGGGCTCTGTTCCCCTCGACAGACCTGTCACATGGCAAACCCTCAAACTGGGGTTCAGCCTGGGAGGCCACGTGGGTCCTTGGCTATGCACAGTAAGAAATTCAAGAATAAGCCGACAGAGTAAAGGGAAAGCAAGTCTGTTAGCAAAGCTAAGGATTAAAAGAGTGGCGAGCTCACAGGCAGAGCAGCCGGGGACAGCTAGTTGGCTATTTTTATGGTCATTTCTTGATCATATGCTAAAGGAGTGGATTATTCATGAATTTCTAGGAAAGGGGCAGGGGATTTCGGGAACAGAAGGTTCCTCCCCCTTTCAGGACACTTGGGGTAGCTTCCAGGCATTGCCACAGCATTTATAAATTGCCACAGTGCTGGTGGGAATGTCTTTTAGCAGCTGATGCATTGTAATTAGCGTATAATGAGCAGTGAGGATGACCAGAGGTTGCTTTCCTTCCCATCTTGGTTTTGCTGGGTTTAGATCAGCTTCTTTACCACATCTCATTTTATCAGCAGAGTCTCTGTCATCTGTACCCCGCAAAACCAGTCCCACCAAACTCCTATCTCAAACCCACAAAAAAGCCCATGTCAGAAGCACCAGGGGTAGAAAACAGAAGGCGAGGAGGAAGAGAGGAAGACAGGGAGGGACGGAGAGAGGGAGGGAGGGAGAGAGGGAGGGAG
>NW_016107440.1:4914960-4924639 GCF_001604975.1 Cebus imitator | reverse complement strand
AAGCAAGCCAAGAAAGAGAAGGTACAAGAAACAGTGAAAAGTGGGAGGTGATTTTTAAGCCCATGAATCAGGCTTCCTTTCCTGCACTGCCCCCCATCCCACTTTTCAGAATGTTCTGGTCAAGTCTAAGAACAGGGCCTAGAAATCACAGCTTCTGAGCCTGAGGCTCAGGGGCAGGAGCAGATGTAAGATCCAGCGGCCCTACAGGAGCCCCCAAGCCCTGACACCCTACTCCACCAGCCAGGGCAACCTGCCGTCAGCCAT
Organism: Cebus imitator; assembly: GCF_001604975.1. NCBI lineage: Eukaryota > Metazoa > Chordata > Mammalia > Primates > Cebidae > Cebus > Cebus imitator. The sequence continues at coordinate 4,924,375 of NW_016107440.1, read as the reverse complement.
TGTCCATGGGAGCCCACGCCTAGCTTTGGCCCGGCAGGCAGCTTCAGGCCCCTCTCATCTCTGGGCAGGCCCCTGGCAAGTCACCCCCACATAGCACAGGCCTTCAGGGGGCCCAAAGCAGGAAGGCAGGAGGCCCCACTGCCCCCTTTCTGCAGGGGACAAAAGGATAGCAGGGTCACCCTCTGGATCCCAGCTCCCATCCAGCCACCCTGCTCTCCAAAGCTGCCTACGCTCTCACTGTTTCTCTCTCGGAAAAGACACAGCTGATGGAACCATCAGAAAATGTTGTAGGGCACGCTGAGAGGCAGAACTTGATTTCTTTTAAGAGAATTTTCTGTTCAAAAGACTCCAGCCACTTTTATTTCTAGCAGACGAGGCAGTGAGTCTCCCTGAGACCAACACCCGCATGGCCCCTTTCAGTGAGTGAGAGGAAAGGTAAGTCGAGACTATTCTTCTGCGGGAACCAGACCCTGCACCCCCCACTGTGATTGCCAGGGACGGGTGGACAACAGATTCTCTTGGCGCCAAGAAGCCTTCCAGAAGAAAGGGCTCCTGGCCCCTTCCCAGATGAAGGCTGCTGAATCATCTGTAACTGCCGGAACACTGTGATGCCAGATGGACCAGGCTGCTGGATGTGGGTGAGCCCCATCACAGGGGCCATGACACTGGGGGCCCAGGCCATGGAGGGGTAACATCCTCCATGTCAACGGGCAGAGCAGAGTTGTGAGGGGCAGCCCCAGGGACAAGCGAGTCTTGGTGAAGAAGAGAGGAGAAAGGCTTGTGATGAAATGGGGCTCAGAATTATACTGCGTAAAACATTGAGAGGTATGACCTTGTATCACCCTGAGCTGGCGGGACACATGGCTTACAGTAGTGCCTGCTGTCTGAGCTGAAGGGTTGCAGCAATTGGGGGTCTGTTCCGATGACAAGAAGCAGGTCCAGGCGCTGGAGTGGTTGGAACGCTTCATCCACTCTTCCCTGCAGCGTCTCCTCCACCTTCCCCTTGCCAGAGGCGCAGTGGAGGAGGACTGAGAACACAAAACCGTCCTGGTCCTGCCCCTCTGCCTCTGAAACAAAAGGTCTTTTCACGAATTTCATCCTGCAGACCCAGCGTGTTAAGGAAATCCTAATGCGCCCCCTGCCGGGGAATCAGAGGTCTCTTTAGAGGTGCGTTCTGAGAAGCACGTTTGAAGAATGCCCCTAGAGTTGCTCGTGTTCTTGGCATTTGCAATTGCTGCTGCTTGCCATGTTTGCCGAAACGTTCAAAGTTCACATGCTGTTTTCCACTCCTCAAACTCAAATCCTATGGTTGGAATGCGCTGTCGCAATTCATTTAAATTCTGCACGTTTTTCAGCATCTAGTGCGTGCCAAGCCCGGTGTCTGCTCTGGGACACATGGTGACTAGATGCTGAAAATGCAGAGAACGCTCTGGTTTTGCTCTTGACAAAGCAACCAGAATTCATGTTTCATCTCACTCTGGAACCCAATTCTTTATAAAGAAAGTCAATGGCCATTTTTAGCTTATTTGATATCTTAATCTGTTACTGACTTTGGGGCTTTCATTTTAATTTTGAAAAGATACAGCTCCTAAATAGCGTAGCCATTTTCCCCATTACAACAGAAAAGGAAGAAATCCTTACATCTTACATGTTTCTATCACTTGTTCTCATATAGTCAACCACACCCCTCTGCCCCCTGGACTTCAGATTTCCACCTCCTGGCTTCACCCACTATCAAAGCCCCGGCTTTGGTCTTTATCCGCTTGTAGCTAAAAGCTTGGCCGACTCTTCAAGGCGGACAATGCCCACATGGCCCCTTTTAGTGCCTCTCTGGGACCATTACCACATGTTCCAAGTTGCCTCGTCAGTCTTTCTGATGCCCATCTATTGTTGCCTTTCTTCCCATAAATCAGAAGCAAAAAGATCACATTCACAAAAGGCCGTCAGTTCCTTATAAATGTTCTTGTAACACATTTTCCCCAGTTAGATGTGTCTTGGTTCATCTTTTTACGGTCTTGCTTACTTCTTATTTTTAGTTTAGGAGAAGATGCCTTTCTGATTTGCTCCCGTCTCCAGATAGCCACCTTCCTTACAGACAACCAGGATTTCTGCACCTTAATTATCCCTGGCAACATGCCAAGCCATAAATTACTTCCACAATCAAGATCTCTATGACAGATTCCTAACAGGGTTTGTATTCCTTTGACATAAAATACTTTTTAACAAGGATGTCTTAGCTTAATATTAATTCAGTTCAAGAAATAATGCAACTTATGTTAGTATTTCTTATGTCAGTATTTTTTTCAAATGCTGAATGGAAAAATGATTGAAACCAAAGAATATACCACAAAAGCCATCTAAGTAATGTCCAGAACCTCAGGAGTTGGATGTGTGATACTCTTTCTGGACCAGTCCGAATGCCAATTTGCAATTTGTTACCAAACTTTAAATTGCTAAGTGTAAACGTATCATATGGGGAGGTTTTAATTTTGTTTTGAGACAGAATTTTGCTCTTGTTGCCCAGGCTGGAGTGCAATGGCATGATCTCAGCTCACCGCAACCTCCACCTCCCAGGTTCAAGCTATTCTCCTGCTTCAGCCTCCTGAGTAGCTAGGATTACAGGCATGTGCCACCATGTCTTGCTAATTTTGTGTTTTTAGTAGAGACGGGGTTTCTCCATGTTGGTCAGGCTGGTCTTGAACTCCTGACCTCAGTGATCCGCCAGCCTTGGCCTCCCAAAGGGCTGGGATTACAGATGTGAGCCACCGTGCCCAGCCTCATATGAGGAGTTTTAAACACATATCTATGCCCGAGTCCCACTCCAAAGCAATTCAGTGAGAATCCCTGGGCAGGGGCTTTCAGGCATCCATTGACCAATCTTCTCTCTCTCTCCCTCCCTCTCTCCCTCCCTCCTTCCCTCTCTCCCTATCTACCTATCTCTATTTGAATTTTGTCTCCGCCCATTTGAGCAGATGGTCCTTTTTTCCCAAGTATATCCTGACTCCAAAATTAGACTGCAAGTTTCCCATTTAGAGTCTCAATACCAATCCCAGCATCCAGAATAGGCAGACCCCTCAATAAATGTGAGGAGGATGAGTAGTCTCAGAATTATTTCACAAGTCTTATCCACCTTAGGTGTATACAAAAAGCGGCCTTTTGGTCCTTGGGGTTGAATAGCACTATTGCGTGGCTACAACCGAGCTCGGCTGGAGGTGCACATTCTAAAGCTGGATGCTGACGTCCTAGGACCTGCATCACTGGCCCCCTCTGCTGGCACTCTTCCCAATTGTCCATAGAAAAAGCAAGTCACACACAAAGCAAGACTTGGCCCTTCAAGGTGTGGCCAGCCTCAAAGTATCCTCAGCAGAAAGACATCACATCTAGGTCTTGGGGGAAAAAATCAGGCTTTGAAACATGAGATGCCAGATGAAAAGAAAAGTCATGGCCGTATGAGCTCCTGAGAGGAGGCAGAGGCTTAAGCAGTAAACAGAGTGAGCCCTACGAAAGTCTTCCTTTCTCTACACCTCTCTGTTTGAAAAATCCCCAAATAATTGAAAACAAAACAGTATACCACCAAATAGCAAATGGTTCAACAGAGAGATCCAATTTTTAAAAGTTAGAAAATATTTTATACCAATTGAGAAATGGCTACATGATGTGTTAAAATTTATACTGCAGGTAATGCAATGATTAAAGGAAAATTTGCTTTAAATATTTTATTTAAAAGAAAGGCCTAAAATAGACATTCTATCTTAAGAATTTATGTTAAGAACTTAGGAAAAAGAATAATTAAACCTGAAGCAAGCAGAACTAAGAAAACTATTTGTTTTTGAGACAGGCTTTCATTCTACTGCTCAGGGCTCAAGCAATCCTCCTGCCTTAACCTTTGAAGTAGCTGGGATTACAGGCACATGCCATTTCACCAGGCTAATTAAAAAAAATTTTTTTGTAGTAATGGGAGTCTTACGCTGTTGCCCAGGCTGGTCCTGAACTCCTGGCTTCAAGCCCACCTCCCGCCTCAGCCTCTCAAAGTGCTGGCATTACAGGCATGAGCCACTGTGCCTAGCTAAAAATCATTATTAATATAAAAATCAATGAAATAAAACAGTTAATTGAAAAGGAAATAGTTAATTAAAAAAATTAGTAAAACTGATAAGCCTCTAGCCAGAGTGATCAAGAAAAGAGACAGAGGAAGAGTAGGCACACATCACCAATAGCAGGAGTGCACAGTGATATCACACAGATTCCTACACAAGGCGTGATAAGCATTGTGAAAAACTTGATACCTACATTTAAACAACTTGGATAAAATGGAAAAACTCCTTGAAAGACACATATCTCTGTCCATTTGTGCTGCTATAACAAAGTATCTGAGACTAGGTAATTTTTTAAAGACAGAAATTCATTTCTCATGGTTCTGAAGGCTGGAAAGTCCAACATCAATGCACCAGCAACTGGCAAGAGCTCTTTCCACTTCCAAGATGGAGCCTTAGCCACTGTGACCTCACACAGGAGAAGGCAGAAGGACAAAAAGAGCCAAATGCTGCATGAGGCTACTTTTTAAAAGGGCCTTTATCTTATTTACAAAGGAGAGACCCTCATGGCCTAATCACCTCTTAAAGGCCTCACCTCTTTATACTATCATATTAACAACACCTGAATTCTGGAGGGAACACATCACATTCCAACCATAACAAATGCAAATCCTCAAACTTCAGTCAAGTAAATCAGAAAATCCAAATATTCCTATAGCTACTATATAAATTAAGTTTCTAATTAAAAGCCTCTCCACAAAGAAACCTCTAGGTCCAACTGGTGTCACCGGTGAATTCGAAGAATACCAATTCTTTCCAAACTCTTAGAAAATAGAGGAAGAAGGAACCATTTCCAACTTATTATGAGGCCTTCATTACCCCAATACCAAAACCAAACAGAAAAGTACAGAATAATATCTCCCATGAATACAAATAATAGTAAGTTGACTCTAGCAATATATACAAAGTGGGGTTTATCTCAGGTATTGAAGGTTGACTAACATGTAAAAATCAATTAATGTAGCTCACCATAACAGAATAAAAAATTATCTCCACAGATGTAGAAAAATTAAAAAGATTCTGAAAACATCCCCATTGGTGTTTTAAAAAACTCTTAGCAAACTAAGAGTAGGAGACATCTTTAATAAATGCGTAAAAAAAATCCCAGAGCTAACATACCTAATGGCAAAAGACGGAATGTTTTCATCTTCTGTTTAGGTACAAAGCAAGGATGCCCAGTCTCATAACTTCTCTTCAACAAGGAACTGGAAATCCTGACCTATGTAATGAGGCAAGAAAAATAAATAAAAGGCAAAAAGATTAAAAAGTAAAACTCGTTTTGGTGCCAACTACATGACCCTATATGTAGGAAAACCCTAAGGAATCTACAAAAAAGCTATTATAACTAATAAGGGTAATGCTGCCTCAGGTTGCAATGTCAATATAGGAAAATCTATTTCTATGTATTCACAATGTCAGTTTAAGAAACTTTTTTTTTAAGTAGAACCCCAAAATATGACAGAGATAAATCTAACCAAACATTTTTAAGACCTAAATATTGTCAGGAGAAACTAAAGAGGCAACATAAATGGAGAGACATACCATTTCCATGGATTGGAAGACTTATTGTTCTTAATCTGTAGATATAATACAATTCCAAACAAAATCCCAGTAGTTTTTTCTAAGATGTCTCTGTGCTCCTTACTCTATGGGAACGTCTCAATTGAAACTTCTCAAACTCTGCTAGACACTCTGTCCCCCTTCCTTCTTTTTTTCTTCCTTTCTTTCCTTTCCTTCTTTCCTTCTGCGACAGGATCTCACTCTGTCACCAGGACAGAGTGCAGTGGTGCAATCATGGCTCACTGAAGTCTTCACTCTTGGGTTCAAGTGACCTTCCCACTTCAGCCTCCTGAGTACCTGGGACCACAAGTATGTGCCACGGCGCCCAGCTAATATTTTTTAAAAACATTTTTGAGAGATGGGGTTTCATTATGTTGCCCAGATTGGTCTCAAACTCCTGGACTAAAGCCATCCACCCACCTTGGCCTCCAAAAGTGCTGGGATAAAAGGCCTGACCCTCTATTTCCTTTCTTTTTGGCATGATTTTTGCACAGAATATTGTAGAACTTCACTGGCTTCTTTGTGAAGCTTAAGGTCTCCCCAAACTGGCTCCTCTGAGGCCTGTTCTTTCCATTTACTTTTCCTCCTCCTTCCTCCTTGTGCACCTTTGCTCTTTCATCCAGTTACCTTGAATCCTTGCTCTCTCTTCTTCAAGCTTGACTTCCTACATTTGGTGGTCAGTGAATGGAAAATTACTGAGATAAAATGTCAGGAGTGTGGCAAATTCTGGTTTCTATGGCCACACTTGAGTTGAGCTTCTGAACCTTCTCCAAGGCTCATCTGTATACTTTCTTTTAATAAAATTCTGTAGTTAATTACTATTTTATGTTAGAAAATCCTGTAGTAAGTTGTATATTGCTTCATTATCCTTTTTTGTTTTTTTGTTGGTTTTCTCTTTTTTAGTGATGTGGTCTCTCGCTATGTTGCCTAGGCTGGCCCCAAAATTCCTGGGCTCAAGAATGCTCTCCCACCTCAGCCTCCCACGTAGCTGGGAAGTCAAACATGCTTCAATGTACCTGGCTTTACCATATATTTTAAATCTTCTGTGTCTTCTCTGCCTGACATAACCAAACCTGACTCTCCTCCTGGTCAGGGCTCTCCTAGAAAGTGTTTATTTTGGTGGGGGTAAACTGGACATAGGTCAGCAGAGAGCCACAGAATGTCTGCTAGTATAAACAAGTTTGCTCTGAGAGGGACCTCTGGCCACAGGTCGAATACTTAGGCATTAAGCCATCTGCCAGAATAAATAAGTATCCCATGAAAGGCAGACTGTAAACATCTACAGCCCCCTCCCCTGGAGACCCAGCTGGGCAGGGCTAGAGTTTGTATCTTAAGAGATCTCGAGATGAAATTAGAGGAAAATGCAACAAATCCAGTTTTAACAAGAACCCTGCTAAGTGAGTTCAGCAAGAACTCTCACCCTTGATATCTGATCACATTCCTCACTCTCCACCCCTCTGTCTGCACCCCCAGACCTTTTCCCTTCTCACTCCAGCCCCTTGGTCGCTTGAACCTTAGGCCACTACCCTCCATAGAGGACTCTTGCAGGATTCCAGGTCTGCTACAAGAAACCTGAGGCACATGGCTACTTGGAAACAGAAATGGATGTTTTGTCCACTCAGTTGGACTTTGAAGACATTTAGACAACTGCTAAATGTCTCCTCAGTCACTAGCCCAAAAGTTGATCCACAGCCTCTCTAAGAAAAGCCTCTGCAAATAGGCAAATACGCTCCCAAATTCCTTTTTAGGAGGGTGGGAAACGTTTACATTCTTTTTCTGTGCCTTTGAGATGATTCCCTGTCCTGTCTTCTCTGAAACCTGAAAACTATCATTTGGAAATACAAACCTCAGGGAAATAACTGTCATTTTTTTTAATGGAGCCATTTGGGGAATTAAGCAAATAAAAATCTCAACTCTTTTCCACAAACATTGGTAAAAAAGCTTTAGCCACGTAAGCAGGTAAACTTAACTTGTCCCATCTTTCTCAGAAACACAATTCGGATAACGATATAAATTGGAAATAAATCAGTAAGTTTGTGTTACTGTGTTTTACTGACTTTGGACTATTAGAATGAAAGCAGTATTTGTAGGTATATTTGTGTATTATGTATATGTAGTATGTTTCTACCTCCAGATAGCATTACTAATTTATAAAACCCTTAAAGGAGCGCTATTCAAATTGACCTAGAGATAAATGAGTGCTCATATAAATTAGGCATTCCTAAAATTCTCAGACATGTAGACTCTAGCCCAAATTAAAAAAAAAAAAAAATCACATGACTTGGCTAAGTCTTTGGTAACTAAAGCTAGCTTTTTAAATTATTGGTAAAATAAAAACAGGCATGTCTTCAGAATTTTAAGCATGAAATATCGATATATATACATTTTTTCCCGAGTTTGCTGGTCACACAGATTTATGTTGTCTCTGCTTGATGTTTAAAAACATAAAACTAAAAACCCAACCTAAGAGCAGAATACACAGTAAAAATAAATTGCTTGACACATGTCATTCATGAAAGTAAAAAGAGACGGAATGAATTACCTTTAACTTTTTTGCCTCTGTGATATTTTTATTACCTGATTTGTCAACAAAAATGAAGTAACTTAAGATGACGGCTAACTTTGTTTACGGTCTCATAAAAAATGCTCATGAGCCAACCACGAGTAATTGTTTAAAAACAAGTGAATTAAATAATGTATAAGTGACCTAAAAGTATATAAACTTTTCAATAATCATTACATTTTATAAAACATGTCTACTTAAAAATACTTTCAAAAAATTTTTTTGGTAACTTGCAACCTTAAAGCTATGCTAAATTAAGTAATAAATACTCATTAAATATCTGAGTCATTTTTAAGTGACTAAAAACATCAAAACATTAATTCCTAGCATAAATTTAAGTTGATATACACTGGCATTTTTTATAAGGTATAGAGAAGCCAAAATTTAGATCTGTTAATAAATATGAAAAACTGGAGAAGCACTTTTTTAAAGAAATTATGGCTTCAATCTATGGAATGTGATAAACTACAATTGCTTAAACATTAAAATTCTAATATATATAATTAAAACTACTAGAAATAAGGGAAACAATCCTGTATGCAAAATATACAAGGAAAGTAAGATGTATTTTCAGTAAGGAAAATTATAAGGCATTAAGATGTATTTACTGTTAATGGGAAAAGTAGTTAATTCTCTACTAAACTATAACGAGCAGTTTTTCCACAGTAAGAAAAAAAAAATGTAGGAAGATAAAGATAGATTTTTAAGACCGTACCATTGGATGGGGTACGAATTTCTAGAACTCTAACGAAGACACTGCTGGGTTCATGAAACTGTTAACCAAGGTCAAGGAGAATATTAATTACATGACAGTAAATGAAGGGGATAATTTTTATGACTTTTATTTGTAACATTGCTTTAATGTTTTGTTTTCCAGATTTAAACAAACTTTTCTTCTAAGCTACCTATAGCTTACAGCAATTTAATATATTTTTGTTAACAAAATTAAAACATTTCCTTCCTCCCTGATCCCTCCGGAATTTAGAAACTATGAGTACTCTTGTTTTTATAACAATTGTACTTACTTGTATAAGCTCAGTAAGAATAAATTCTTCTTGAAACAGGACAAAATTGGAAACACCGATTATATGACCAAGACTTTGACTGGAATGTCGTATTTCCAGACATGACCAGTTTTTTTTTTTTTTTTTTTTTTTTTTTTTTTTTTTTTTTTTTTTTTTTTTTTTTTTTTTTTTTT
>NW_016107440.1:4850845-4914915 GCF_001604975.1 Cebus imitator | reverse complement strand
TGGGTTCAGGCAATTCTCCTGCCTCAGCCTCCTGAGTAGCTGGGATTACAGGCACGCGCTACCATGCCCAGCTAATTTTTTGTAGTTTTAGTAGAGACGGGGTTTCATCGTGTTGACCAGGATGGTCTCGATCTCTTGACCTCGTGATCCACCCGCCTCAGCCTCCCAAAGTGCTGGGATTACAGGCGTGAGCCACCACGCCCGGCGACATGACCAGTTTTAAGAAACTAAGGTGGACTTTATGGAGCCAGTAAAGCCCCTATTGGTAAAACCGTCCTGGCTTAAAAGAGTTTCTAACCTTACAAGTGAGTAAGTAATGTCACTTTCTGGCAGGCCCAGGAACTGCAGAATATTTTGGGGATCCTGAGAAGAAAGGAATTCACCTAAATCTATAGGTATAGCAGGGTAAGTATGATGGAAAGTTATTGGCTTGGCTTCTGGCCTCAAGAGGCTTTTAAAAAAAATCTAATCTGAGGTTCCTTATCAAAGGTTCTAGCAAAGAAAATTTTAAAAGAGCCTATATAGCCAATCACTATCTTGTGGCACTAACGTAAATAATCATTATTTCTGCAAACATTAGGTTGCAAACAAATTAGTCTTACTTTGATTGTCTTTGGTAGAAATGGAAATGACCATAGAAAGAAAAATTACATTTCAGAAGAAAACTCTATGCACTCATTATTAGATTCCAGCTCATTGTTTTTTGAGGCTTTTGTTATTTACCTACAATCTAGACTGGATCCTGAATTCTTCTCGTTTCCAGCAACGCCTGCCTACAGCTCTCCATACTAGCATTTTTCTCCCACCTTCTGGCTTGGAATTACTGAAATTAGAACTGCCCTTTCCCTAACGCCCTGCAAATGAAAGCTAGATGACCTGACATAAACTGTAGAGAAAGCACAGTAGCTTATGTGTTCATGGTCCTCACACTTGTTGCTATATGGACGACTCAGAAACTTTCCTGGCACAGCTGATGCAAATTTTAAACCGCAGAAACCTGTCAAACTGCCCCTGCCTGCTCCCAGTCCAACTGAAGATGCTTTCAGCCCAGACTCTAGAAATCTCAACCGGCTGCCTTCTGAGCTCAAAAACCGAGTTTATAGTTTGTCCTCTTTTTTCTTTTGCTTTCATACAAGTGGATTATAAATCGTTCTACTATAAAGACATGCACACGTATGTTCACTGCAGCACTGTTCACAATAGCAAAGACCTGGAACCAACCCAAATGCCCATGAATGATAGACCGGACAAAGAAAACGTGGCGCATATAGACCATGGAATACTATGCAGCCATAAAAAACGATGAGTTTGTGTCCTTTGTAGAGACATGGGTGAATCTGGAAAGCATAATTCTCAACAAACTGACACAAGAATAGAAAACCAAACCGCATGTTCTCATTCATAGGTGGGTGAACAATGAGAACACGTGGGTACAGGGAGGGGAACATTACACACTGGGGTAGGTTGGGGGGTGGGGGGCTAGGGGAGGGACAGTGGGGGGAGGGAGGCTGGGGAGGAAAAACACTGGGAGAACTGCCTGATGTAGGCGATGGGGGATGGAGACCGCAAACCACTATGGCATGTGTGTACCTATGCAACAACGCTGAGGGATGAGCACATGTGCCCCAGAGCTTACAGTACAGTTGAAAAAAAAAAAAAGAAATGCCTGTCATTAAATTCCTGATGACTCACACCAGATAGAGGTCTAACTTTGGTGGAAGCCACTCTGTGACACTGCTGCCTGAAATGAGACACGCCTATTGATTGTTTAACTAGATTGATTCTTGGAACTCAGACAGGTTCAGTAGCATAGGAGACACTCCACCAACCCAGCTTCTAGTTAAGCTTCTCCAGGAGGGGACATAAAGGTCTGGTTAAGCTTGTCATACAAGTCTAGTATTTGATTAGCTCAGATATGCACTTTGAAAGCTCTGAGAAGATGCATGAGAAACGAAGAATAAAGTTTACTTAGGGAGGTGTGGGAACTGGGCAGATGGAGGGCAAGGGTGAAAGTCGCATTTGTCACATATCATTTATTAGAAGTTCTACTCCTCTGTAAACAGGTCTCAAATTCCCAGCTGCTTATGAAAAAGCTGAAACATCTTATTTCAAAGGTTGTATGACAGCCCCGTGACCTGCTTGGAATGATAACCCTCTGGCTGGGTTTACCTTGACCTGTCATTGACCAGTGACTTGTTTTCCATCTTATCTCACTTGGAACTCAGCACAAGTCCTCAGGCCACCCAGTAGAGCATTTTAAGAGCGGTGGACTTGAGGGCTGTAAGCTAGCATGGCTGGGAGCCTTCTCCCTGGGGGTAATTCCATCTTCTCTACCGAGACCAGCTCAGCTGTAGAGACCCCCACCCTGGCGGCCCTAAAGGCATTAAGAAGCTGACACAGAGACAGAGTGCAAAGTGGGACTATCAGGGGACCATCATCCTTCTCAGCTGAGAGCCTCGCAGAGAGCATTCGAGGCCAAGAGCTTCAAGCAAATTCTGACCCAAGTATTTCTTCTCCCGCAACAGGGGACTAACAGGTGTTCTGTATTTTCTCAAAAAATAAACCAGGCAAGCAGCTGGTGCCTGCTTACTACGGATCCAAGACAAACCATAACTTATTCTCCACAAGAGCACCATGCGGCAGGGTCACATATCCCGTGCTTAAAGAATTGTTTTAACTGGTGTATGATATACACATACTGTTTTCTGCTTTGGGGCACTGGCTCGGTTTTCCTTGTCATTGCTCTCAGCTCTCAACAATGTAGTCCATCATACACTCAGCACTTCCCCTTGGCTCCCATCATCTTAAAGAACACTCCTCAGTGACCCAGCAGTGGCAAGTCCCCAGAGCTGCCTGCCAAGCTTCTCTGTGTCTAATAGGAAGAGTCAAGGGTGCCCTCTCCCAAGCCTTAGCTGAACGGCTGACTGTCCTGGCACTGTCAAGGAGAAGTGAGGGGAGGGACCCTTGGGGAGCAGAGCAGACTTCCTCTTCACCCCAGAGTACCTGCTCTGTGTCTCTCCTCCCATGTCCCCTGCCCAGCAGAGTTAACCCAAACCCCCAGTCCATTCCCTCCCTGCCCACCATCCAGGCTGGCCCTCCAGCCCTGTCACCAACCCCTGTGGCCAAGCCTCCTCCTAAGCACCTGCAGGGACAGCGCTGGTGCTGTCAGGCTCCAACACACCTGGGTCTGAATTCGTGCTCTGTTGCCTACTAGCTGTGTAACCCTGGGGGAGCCAGATAGCACACCTGCATCCCGGCGTCCTCGTACATAAAGTAGGAAGAAGCACACCCACTTCACATGACAAGTGCAAAGCTTAAAGTCAATGGTGCACCTGTGCTGTCTCCTGCAAGGTTTATAGATGCTTCTGGGCGCTGCCAAGGTTCTGCTTCTTTAGCTATTTGAGGATTACACAGAACTTTGCCTTACAACTATTTGTGAAACTGTACATTTTTAATTTATGCACTTTCTATATGTATGTTTCATCATACCATTTCTTAAAAATACACTTATGAAAAAGCAAACCTGTAGAAGAAAATGTTAGGTGCTGAGTAACATTTAGCTATTCAGGCTGGGTGCGGTGGCTCATGCCTGTAATCCCAATACTTTAGGAGGCCAAGACAGGTGGATGACCTGAGGTCAGGAGTTTGAGGCCAGCCTGGCCAACATAGTGAAACCCTGTCTCTACCAAAAACACAAAAATTAGCCAGGCACACTGGTACATGCCTACAGTCCCAGCTACTTGGGAGGCTGAGGCAGGATAGTCGCTTGAACCCAGGAGGTGGAGGTTGTAGTGAGCCAAGATGGCGCCACTGCACTCTAGCCTGGAGGACAGAGCGAGACTCCATCTCAAAAACAGCAGCAAAAATAAATTTAGTTTCAAAGGATATTATTCTTATTCAGGATATCATTGCCCACCTTAACACCATCTCAGTTCTCTTTCTGAAAAATCCCTCCGATTCTGTTATTTCAAACAACTGTCGTTTCCCAGCGAAGCTCCTAAGAGGGCTATTCTAAAACCCCCACCTCCCCTGTCACTCCCCTTTCCCTTCTGTGAGCTGTGGCTGTCAGCCTGTGCCTCAGCTAAGAATGCACCAACGGCTTCCAGCAGCAAACCCATCTCTCCCGTGCTTCTGAGGGCCAGGTCATCGCTCCCTGCCATCCTTCGCCCACTGCAGAGAGCACTGCCTTCCAACCTGCATCAGTCTCATCCCAGCACACGAGGGTGCCCTGGGTACAATTCCAGTGTCAGGTACTGTGAATGACAAGAGGTGGTGTCACCTGGCCTTGCGTTGGAACTACCTGGAGTTTCTTAAAACGCCCATGCCTCAGCCCCACTCCAGAGGACTTACCAGGAAGGAGGCTCCAGAAGGGGGATTCTCACCCCCAGCACCTCCCACGTGCCAGGCACTGCCCGTGCTTCAGCCATGTCAGTCCTCCCCACATTCTAACGAGTGGGTGCTGTGATCGTCCTCATTTTGCAGAGAAGGAAACTGAGGCTCAGAGAAGCCGAGAAACATGGAGTGGGTCCCGTGAGGGGCAGCGGTGGGTCAGTACCGAGTTCAGCTCAGCCATAGAGACCCCCACTCAGATGGCACTGAAGGCATTGAGAAGCAGACACCCAGATACAACAGCAAAGGGAGGTCTATCTGGGGCGGGAAGCCAACAGCCTTCTGAACTGAGAGCCTCCGAGGCTGACAGCATTCCGGCCTGAAAGCCTCAAGCAGCCACTGACCCAGCTATTCTCTCTGAAAGATGATTATTATCAACAAACAGGTGTTTGGTATTTTCTCATAGAACAAAAATAAACTAGGCAGGCAGCTGGTGCCTGCTTACCACAGATTACAGACACACTAAAAAGTATTCTCCACGAGGGAGCCACGGGGGCAGGGTCACATATCCGGCGCTACAGAATTGTTTTCACCGGTGTGTGATACACATCTACTGTCTTGCCACTTTAGAATGCCCCAAGCAGTTTTCCACTTGGTGGGGGCCGGCCAGGTCTTCCTTGCCACCATTCTTCTTAGCAAACAATCTACTTTATCATACACCCAGCACTTCTCAACAGGTCAGCATCTGAAGCCAGGACTGTGCAGCCCCTCTGTCCATGCACCTGCTGCACTTTGCTAACCTAGCATCTAGAGCAGCAGCGTTTCACAAAGTGGCTGCACACACACATTGCCTGGGGATATCATTCTTTCTGACCCAGCAGGTCTGGGCAGGACCTGGGAGGCTGCTTTCCTAACAAGCTCCTGGGTGCTGCGCTGCAATGCTGATGCAGGAGAGGAGACAGAATGGGAATAAATGTGAGCCAACCCATTATGTGGCTTTCCCTGCTTTAGGAGAGGTCAGCGAAGGGTGAGGAAATAGGCCTCTCACCACCATCCTTGCCAGAGCCAGCTGCAGCCTGCAGGCCCCTCACCCAGAGGAGCTGCCTCCTTCCTGCCAGTATAGATCAGACACGAGGCTCAGCTTCTGCCCAGACTGCACGAGAGCGGAAGGCCTTGAAGATGTCACTAAAGGTGGGAGGAGATGGCAGGGAGCAGCTTCATCTCAGGGTCAGGGCGTCGGGCATCTGACCGGCTTCTCTCAGCTCTGCAGCCTTCCCAGAAGGGCACGCTCTGGACATGCGGTCCCCCTGGGAGGCAGAGTCAGGTCCCTGCTCCAGAACTTTCCCTCCCAGGGAGCAGCCTCCAGGCCCCTCTGCTTTGCCCAGCCTCTGGCTTTCTGGAAATGAAATGTTCTTCCTCACATTGCATGTTCCTCAGAGGAAAAGTATTGGCAGCCCTTTGCACTTTCCATGTTGTTCTTTTTCTTTTCAAATGTAAATTCTGTCCTTATTGGCCTGAGAAAGAGACCAAGCATGATATATACTGGTCACTCCCAGGGCTTTTCCAACCAAAAGTCCTGAGGACGTGGAGGGGGCTGTTCTTTGAAGCTTCCTTTGGGGCGTGGCTTCCCAGCTCAGCCTGCGGTCAGCGTCTCCACCTGTTTCACAGTGTGGCACACACAGCACATGACACTCTGTGTGCCACATGCTGGGGTGCAGAAAGCTGCCGCACCTGAGGCCATGAGCACACGTGGGGTCCCCAGGGCTGAGGACCTCTGCACATCTCACACTCACGCAGTGTTCACAGCACCGCAGCTGAGAAGTTCTGGATGGAGACACTCACTTCCCCTCCAGGATACTTCTTTCCCATACACTCTGCCAGCAGGTTAGAGGGCATCAGAGGGTAGCAGCCACCAGAATGACCTTGTGAGACTGGGAAGGCAAATGTCCCCGAGACCTGGAGATGGGGCTGAATTCTGAGCCAAGTCCTCAAGGCATAAGCCCACCCTGTGTCTCCGAGAGGGTGCCCTACCTAAATTTCTCTCCTCTCCATCCCCCACCAGCCATCCCTGCTTCTGTCTCCGCTAGAATCATTCATCACATTGACCCCTCTCTTGGTCCCTGAGTCCCAGGAGTATGTTCTCTGTATGGGTACAGCCTGCCTGGAGCTGCAGCGGCTCATAGCAACGCACAGAAGTTCCTGCCTCTGAGGCCCTGGCAGCCCTTGCTTCAAAATCTGCCCCACTTGAACCAGGGCCTGTGAATGCCAAGGGATGAACACCCACTCTCTTGTTCTGCTCACAGGCAACTTATAGGCAGGGCTGTCAGGCAAAGCAGCAGAACACTTAGGGTCCAGGTTGCTTTCTGGCCAGAGCTGGGGACCTGCTTGTCCCTGCTCCCTGGAATACTGCCTGTCAGGAGCTGAGTCACGTCCACCTCACCTGCCCTCATCCATTCTGAACAGGTGCCACCCATGCTGATCTTTTCCAAGAATAATCAGGTGGCCCCCCTCCGCTCTTTTCTGAAACTGGTTTCACATAGAATGAGAAGCAGGGCCATCTTCAGGTCTCTGTGTTTCCTGGGTGTGATTTTGCTGTCAGTCACTCCTAGGATAATGTGCCCCTCTGCCCTGCTGAGCTTTCCAGAATGCATTCAACACTTCTAGTCCTGCGGCTCACCTTTCTGGCACGACCCAGATACAGAAGCGGTTTCTTTCTCCTGGTAGTGTGGCAGGAAACCTTGCAGCTCTCCCTAACGTGACATTTCCCTTTAAGCTCTGTTCACACAGGACTGAAGACCTCCATGGTACTGGCACCACAAGGAATTCCCACACCTGCGATGCTCAGCTGGTCTCCTTCTCTTCCCCAGCAGTTCAGCCCGCCCTGTCCCAATTCACAGATGTTTGCCAGATGCAAGTCCAAAGCCCACTCCCCCAGTGCTGAGTTCTGCACTCTTGCCCATGCCTATGGTTCTAGAGGCACAGGGGCCCTGCAAGGCTCCCTACCAGCGATGATGAATAAGAAATGTCCGCAGGACTAAGACATCTGACTGAAGAAGAGAGAAGAACATTGAGGAGCAGTGGATGTTGGCTACAGGTCTCAGGGAGCCCTAGGCAGGAGGGAGATTCTGCCCTGGATCCTCTGCCCTCAATAACCTCTGCAGGGCCTTGAGAGGAAAGAAGATAAGGAGAACAAGCCAAAGGGGCCTGTCCTGGCAAAGGACACACACACCTGCCTGCCTGGCGATAATGTGGCATTTGACCCCATTCCTGAGAATGGCTGCCAGCTTCCCGGGCCTGCTGCCGTGTTGACTCTGGAAAGAGGGAGGATGCCATCAGCTCACAAGGTCTGAGCCTCAAGACCCAGCAGAGCTGCCGGCCAATAAGCTAAGTGGGGCCTGGAAATGCCCCAGCACAGGTGCATGACCCACCCTGTTTTCCTCTGGCACAAGCACTGTCGGCTTGTCGATGACTGCCCGGCTCTCAGGCCTGTTGCCCTGGGCAGGGGAGTGAGACAGGAAGCTTGTACCCTCACACTGGAGCTGTCCGCCTTTTCTTTTACATTTACAGGTGGACATCCTCTAACACCATCGTTCTTTATTTTTGGGGGTGGAAGGGGACCCTTTGAGAATCTGATAAAAAGCCAGCATCCTCTCTTCTAAAAAAAAATGTAACATCTAGTGTGCAGTTGGGTGTTTCAGTTTTAAAAGTTGGCGAAAGGCCTTTGATTCCCTGGAGAAAGGGGAGTGGGAATGGGGAGAAGTGTTAACTGAGGTTCAACACTGAGAAGGAAAGAGAGATGGGGTACCTGATCCCTCTAGGAGTGCCCAAGGAATGAGGAAAGGACACGATGTCCCTGAACAATAGAGTTGGGCATTAGGAGAGCATTTTCAGGTGGTCCTTGCCTGATCACCCAGCTGGGGAAGATCACAGCCGGGGTCTAAGAAGATCGTTCACAAGAAGCTTTGGGGGCAACATGGAAGTATCTTCTTACCTCTTTTACCTGTGGGTTTTAGTAAATAATTTTAAAGCACCATGATGGAATCTGTGCATGGCCGTCAGGATGCTGGACAACTTTCAAAGTCGGCTGCCATGACAGATGCTAAGGTGACCCTGTGACACCTGCCTGCTGCTGCTCCTTTCTATGGGAAATCCCTTCCCCTTGGAACATGCCATCACCTTCCCCATATTCTGTTAGTTAGAAGTAGGACCAACAGAAGGTGAGGGGATATTTGCTCCTGGACTAGATTACATATGGAAGACTCCTTCTTGCTAGCAGACACCTCTCCTTGCTGGCTTGACAGAATAAAAGACAAGTAGAGAAGGACCTTGTTGGGAGAAATTTCTGGAAGCCTCTAGGAACTGGGAATGGCTTCCAAGAGGGCAACCACCAGTCAAGAGCCCACAAGAAACCAGGTCCCTTAGTCAAAAAACTACAAGCAAATGAACTTGGCCAGCAACATGTGTGGGTTTAGAAGCAGATTCTGCTTCAGTTGAGATTCTAGATGAGAACCCAGTCCTAGATAATGCCAGAATAACAGGCTTGTAAGCCTCTAACAAGGAGACCCAGCAAGGCTGTGCCTAGACCCCTGGCCGCAGAAACCACAAGATAATGTGTCTTGTTTCAAGCCACTAAGTTTGTTACACAGCAATAGATAATTATTACAGCTGTAGACCAAGAAAGTAGTTAAATGGCTTTCCGTTCCCATGTTGTGGTGATCACAAGTATCTATTCTGGAAGACAGTGATTTATCCAGGTTCTGGAACATGGTTAAATATCCAGACACAATGCACAATGTACAAAGACAGAAATCACTGTGTTTGCTTTGAGTTTAGCATTTATAAAGTCCCGGACAGTATGCTGGAAGAGGAATTCCTTTTATCCTGGGAATTTGTTCTGTAACTAAATGTTATCCCTGGAACTGTGACTGTGTCATCATCTCTTCAGTTCAGAGACCTCAAATTTGCTTCTTCCTCAAAAGAACCCAAGACAGAGACAAGGGAAGTGCAGTTCCTACTGGTGGTTGCAAAGGCAGAGCTGGCAAAACCTGTCCAGGAGATTTAAAGACCTCTGAGTTGTCATCATCCAGGCTGCCTGACACACTCATTTGGAGAGCTTTCATAACACCTGAGTAGTTATGTGAACCTGATTTCTAATGACCAAATTGCATGCTGATTTTGCAGGCTTCCACTTATTTGGGTGTTTCCTTTTTGTCTGCATGTTTGTTTGAGATAGAGTCTCACTCTGTCACCCAGGCTGGAGTACAGTGGCATGATCTCACCTCACTGCAACCTCTGCCTCCTGGGTTCAAGTGATTCTCCTGCCTCAGCTTCCTGAGCAGCTGGGATCACAGGTGCATGCCACCACGCCTGGATAATTTGTGTATTTTTGGTAGAGACAGGGTTTCATCATGTTGGCCAGGCTGGTCTCAAACTCCTGACCTCAAGTGATCCACCTGCCTCAGCTTCTCAAAGTGCTGGGATTACAGGTGTGAGCCACAGTGCCCAGCCGGGTGTGTTTCTTATTAATCATGGCATAATACGAACATTTCAGTAACATCTGATGATACATTTTTGCGCTTCTATTTAAGTAGCATTTGTTGGGTGCTAATTGTGATGCCAGGGACCATGAGAGTTTAAAGATGATACAAAGAATCTTGGGAAGGTTAGGGGGCCTGCTTGGTCACTTAGATCACAAGCAATGGGTCCAAGGTGGGAATCCAGTCTTTTGGCCACAGATCTCTTTGGGCCATCATGTGATGGTACAGGAATATCCCAACCCCATTGCTTCAAGGCTACTCTTGATCTTTCAAAGAACTTTCCATCTTGCTCCTCTTCAATTCAATGTAACATACAATCATCGGACACCTACCATCACAATCTCAGAGACGAGTGCTGGGCTTGGATGGACCACTCAAACAGCCTCTTAAATCTAAGAATCAAGACTTTGAGGAGGCTCTGAAGATGGCAGATGGGGGCTCGTGTCCCTACATGTACCCTGTCTGGCTTATAGAGTTACATGTGGGGATAGGAGCCTCCATCCTTGAAAGCCCTTGAGCCCTGTTGATCTGCTGTCTTCTATGACAAGTTCCTGAAAGCAAGGACCACATCACTGACTTGGTTTGAATGAGGGCCATCCAAGGAGAACCAGGCCTTTGTGCATCATGGGACATAATTCCTGGGCTGAGGTTAAGGCAAACATCCCTCCACCTTGCCTACCCGGCCCAGGCCCAGCCTGTCCCTCCTAGAACTCAGACCACCAGGGAACTTTGTCTACAACAGAGCATCAGGGAATCTGAAGGGCTGCTTGGCATTACGCTCTCAAGGCCACTTTCTCCTTTGCTTCCCGAGCTTCCCTCCCTTCCTTCCCCACGCTCCTGAGATGCCTTTCCACCATCTTCTGAGGCTCGTGTCCTCCTGCTGGCTCCCAGATCCCTGTGCTAATCCTTTTGCTTCCTGGTACTGACCTGGACGAAGTCACTAAACCCCACGCAGCGGCCGGCCCCTTACTCCTTCCTCCAGGAGCGTGTTGCTGGCAAGGACAAGTTCCTCTTTCATTCTGCTCTCCTTGTGCCTGAATCCCTCTCCCCTACTAGGTGGCTCCTTGAGAGCATGGTGCACAAGTCCTGGATTCTGGGGACAGACCTGCAGGACGCTACTTAGGGGCTCCCTATTTTTCCTGAACTTTCTCTTCCCTTTCCCGGGTTTCCTTCTCCCAGCCCTTCCTGCTCCGCCTCCTGCCTCTATGCTGTCCCCAGTCCAGACACCCTAGACTGAGAAACTGGCACTCCCAGACCCATATTTACTTACATATCAGACCCCCCAGTAGCACCTACAGTCCAGGCTTTACACGGAGCTGACTGCTGTGGGAGGTGGGAGTGGATTTCTCCAGCTTCTCTAGGTATCCTGATATCTTGATTCCTGCAGAGTGAAGTACAAGTCAGTTATTCCCAAGCAGTGGAGGTAGATAGGGTATCAGTACCTTGCCAAGAATAAAAGCCCCTGGTGAGCTAATAACTGGATTGACTAATTTCCTCAGGTGGGTAGCTTCATGGATGAGAGCCCAGCAACCTGTCGTGAAAGTGGGTTGGGCAGGAAAAAATGTAACCTGTCTCTGCAGCATCTGGCCTGGGAAGGGCCATCCCTCTTGAGCTCTGAGTGTGTTTTTTTCATGTTGTCCATATCAGGTTCCTTGAGAGGCAAAAGTGAAAGGCAACTCTCGGGTCCTGGCTTCCCTGGGGAGGCGGGGGAGCCAGTGCATCCACGCAGACTTCAAATGGACCCACAACGACTGATGTGCACCTGCTCTGTCTCACTAGCACTGTCTCATCTCTATCTCAGAACAATCCTTTAAAACAAATACAGCCCTACTCAATTTTCATAGAACATGTTTGTCTTCCTGGCAACTGGTTCAGTAATGAATACGTGTTTCGAGTGGAGGTGAGCAAACAGGGTGTCAGGAGAGCACCGAGTCCAATGGGAGGCAGGTGTGCAAATAACAACATGTCTTCTCAGGAAGAAAGGCCCATGTGGGTTTGGGCCTCTGAGCAGGGGAGGCAAGATGGGATTTGCTATATAAGAGATATGCTTGGACAAGTTCCCACAAGAAACATGGGGAGCTCCTCCTTTGTGAACTGAAGGCTCTCCCAAAAAGTTTGACTTTTTTAGCAAAAGAAATGTTTTTTCCCTGAAAAACAAAAGCTCAAATACAGTTGCATTTCTCTCTCACTAATGCTCCTTGTATAGCTCCAAGCACCATATTAATTTTTATTACTAGCCAAAATGTCTTTTACTTCACAGAGAAAAATGGTGGGTAGAGGAGTGGAAACTGTTTATCTTAGACAAGGATTTTAGCAGAATAGCAAAGGTCATAACCAACCTTCTGTAGCCACACACCCTTTACACCTTCTGAAAGTGCAAAAATTAACAGTCATGCATCTGACCCCAAGATACAGCCTCTCTAAAGCACATAAATAAGAAGCAATTGCATATAAACTTAAAATTATGTTTAGTAATCAATGTTTGTCATTTGATAGTATGTAGATGTCATCTAAGTATATAGTGATTATCCATTAATTCAGTTTAATATCAGCCCCAAATTTTAAGTAATCTAAACATCTAGAAACTTATCTTTCAGCTATAAAATATAATTGCTGTTGAAAAAAAAGGTTGTCACCATAACGACTGAATTTAGTTAAGCACAAATTTCCTTGTTTAATGATCCTTAATATTATGTAACATTAAGTAATCACTTATTTGATGAGTAAGCTTGTATGAGTTTAAGAAAGACAAACCAAATACAGTGTATGCTTGTGTTATATACATCGACAAACAGGAGAAGTAACATGGCTATTTTTTTCAGTCAAACTTATCATTATCATTACTATTTTGAGACAGAGTCTTGCTCTGTTACACAGGCTGGAGTGCAGTGGTGCCATCTCAGCTTGCTGCAATCTCCGCCTCCCAGGTTCAAGTGATTCTCCTGCCTCAGCCTCCCGAGTTGCTAGGATTACAGGCGCGCACCACCACACGCAGCTAATTTTTGTATTTTCAATAGATGTGGGGTTTTGCCATGTTGGCCAGGCTGGTCTTGAACTCCTGACCTCGGGTGATCTGCCCACCTCAGCCTACCAAACTGCTGGGATTACAGGTAAGAGCCACTGCACCTGGGCTGAATCAAAATTATTATACTAGTCTTGTTTGCCAAAGATTAATCTTTATTATGTGAACTTGGTTTCTGAATTGGTATTTGAAATTCAATTTTCTTATTTTCTGGCAATTTTAGAAATATTCGGTTTCTATGAGCAATTGCTGAGTTGTATGGTAGTTGCATGTTTAGTCTTTTAAGAAAATGCAAAATTGTACACCAACGTGGCTATGGTATTAATATTTTACCTTTTTGCCAGCAGTGTATGAGTGATCCAGGTTCTGTGCATCCTCACCGGCATTTGGGGCTGCCATTTTTTTTTCAGTCATTCTGATAGGTGTATAGTGATATTAAATGTGGCTTTAATTTGCATTTTCCTAATGGGTAATGATGTTGAATATTCTTCCTGTATTTACTTGTCATTGGTATATCTTCTTTGGTGAAGTCACCTCTTCATGTCTTTTACTTGCTTTCTAATTGAATTTTTTGGATTTTTTTCTACTATTGAGTTTTAAGAGTTCTTTATTTTTCCTAGATGTTAGTTCTTTGGCAGGTATGTGATTTGCAAATATTTTCTCCTTATCTTTTCTTTTAGTAACAGAGTCACTTGCAAAGTAAAAGTTTATTATTTTGATAAAGTACAATGTATCATTTTAGAAATCATACTTTTCGTGTCAAATCTAAGAAACTTTTCATAGCCATAGGTCATGAAGATTTTCTCCAATTTTTTCCTAAAAGTTTTATAGTTTCATGTTTCAAGTTCATAATCCATTATGAATTGTTTTTTTTGCATAAAGCATGAGACGTCAAGGTATGTATGTATGTATTTATTTATTTATTTATTGCCTGTGAATGTCTAATTGCTCCCAGAACTATTTATTGAAAATGCTATCTTTCCTCCATCAGATCGCTTTTGCACCTTTGTAAAAATGATTTGGGAATACATGTGGGAGTCTGTTTCTATGTTGTCTATTCTGTTCCTTGGTGCTGTGTGTCTATCTCTCTGCCAATAGCACACGATTTTGGTTACTGTAGCTACAGAGTAAGTCGAAATCAGATAGACTGCTTTGTCCTGCTTCATTCTTCTTTTTCAAAACTGTTTCAGCTATTCTAGTTTCTTCCTGTGCCTTTCTGCATAATTTTAGAATAATCTTGTCTTTATCTTCAAATACCTTCCTAAAATTTTATCAGGAATTGTGTTAAATCTGCTTATCAATTTGGAGAGAATTGACACTTACAGCAAACCAGAAACAGAAGGCACCTTCCTTAATCTAATCAAGGATAACTATAAAAAGCCTACGGCAAATATTAGACTTAATAGTGGTAGATTGAAAGCCTTTCTCATGAGATAGGAACAGGTAAATATGCTTGTGAGTACCTTCCATTCCACCACATGTTCAAAGTTATACCCAGTGTCGGCCGGGCGCTGTGGCTCACGCCTGTAATCCCAGCTCTTAGGGAGGCAGAGGCGGGAGGATAGCTTAAGCCCAGGAGTTCGAGACCTGCCTGGGAATATAGCGAGACCCCGTTCTCCACAAAAAGGAAGAAAAAAAAAAAAAAAACAAAAAGACAAAAAGACAAAGTTCTACCCAGTGTTAAAATGCAAGATAGAGAAATAAAAGGCATATTGGAAAGTAAGAAATAAAACTGTCAAGATTCACAGATAACATGTTTTGTAAAAAATCCAAACAAATCTATAAATAAATGATAAAGGGATTTGTTTTTATAAAGAATTTAGAAAGACAAATTACAAAATTCAACTCTAGTTCCATTTAAACCAAAAAGAGAGAAAGAAAGTAAAAATGTCTAGGGATACTTTTTAAATTCCTTTGGAAAAATAAAAAACAAACCTGAATACTTAGGAAGGAATCTAACAAGAAATGTAGAAATAATCTCGGTACAGAAAGCAAGATAATATTATTGAGAAAAATTCCGAAAAACCTAAACAAATTGGGAGACATGCTTTATTTGTGGATTTAAAGGTTCAGTTTTAAGGATGTCACTTCTCCCAAAACTGGTCTGTAGATCTAATGCAATCCCAATAAAACTTCCAGAAGATATTTTGAGGAAGCTGACGAGATGGTTTTTAAAATCTTGTGTCAATTCAAAGGACCAAGAGTAGCCACTGCACTTTTGAAAAAGAAAGGCAAGGAGGGACGATTGGTCTACCAGACCTCGAGACTTTTTACAAAGCTACAGTAACTAAGATAAGATGGCATTCATGCAAGAATAGACAGACTAATAAAACAGAATGCAGAGTCAAGGACCAGAACGACACTTAACTTGATTTATGATCACGGTGACACTGTAGCAGAGTGGGGAGTATATGTACACTTCCGTAACTGCTGCCATGAATATGGTTCTATATCTACTGGGTCTAATGGGTATCCGTAGAGAACCAAAAGTGAATCCGAAGTTCTCTCTCACACCATACTCACATCAATTCCAGGTAGATTGTAGGTCTAAATCTGAAAGGTGAAACACACAGTATTTAATAGACAACAGAAATTGCCTTCATGATTGAGGATAGATGGAGATTTCTCAAACAAGCCACAACAAGCCCTAACCATAAAGCAAAAGTGAGAAATTGGACTTCCTTAAACTTAAGAAGCTTTGCTAATCAAAAGACTTCACTGAGAGCAAAAAGTCCATCTGTAGAGTAAGAGAAGACATTTGTAATACATATATCTAACAATGATCTTACATTTAGAATATCTAAATAGTTCCTTAAAATGATAAGAAAAACACAGACAACTCTATAAAAAGTAGTCAATGCCTGTAATCCCAGCACTTTGGGAAGCTGAGGTGGGCAGATCACTTGAGGTCAGGAGTTCCAGACCAGCCTGGCCAACATGGTGAAACCCCATCTCTACTAAAAATACAAAAAGAATAAAAATTTAAAAAATTAATCAGGCATGGTGGCACATGCCTGTAATCCCAGCTACTCAGGAGGCCGAGGCAGGGGATCGCTTGAGCCCAGGAGGCGGAGGTTGCAGTGAGCTAAGATCACACCAGTGCACTCCAGCCTGGGTGACAGAGCAAGACTCCGGCCCCACCCCCCCGACAAAAAAGTAGGCAAATCCTTGAAAAGACATTTTACTGAAAAAAGCATATCCCCAAAGCAAAACCATAATGAGGTTCCATTTCACACCAGTCAGAATGGCAATTATTAACAGTCAAAAAATAATAGGTGCTGACGAGGCTGTAGAGAAAAAGAAACGCTTATGCACTGTTGGTGGGAGTATAAATTAGATCAGCCATTGTGGACGATGGTGTGGCAGTTCCTCAAAGATCTAAAGACAGAACTACCATTCAACCCAGCAATCCCATTACTGGGTATATACCCCAAGGAACATAAATTGTTCTATCATAAAGACACTTGCATGTGAATGTTCACTGCAGCACTAATCACAATAGCAAAGGCATGGAATCAATGTAAATGCCCACCAGAGATAGACTGGATAAGGAAAATGTGGTACATATAAACCATGGAATACTATGTCACCATAAAAAAGAACAAAGTCATGATTTTGCAGAAACGTGGATGGAGCTGGAGGCTATTATCCTTAGCAAACTAACAAAGGAACAAAAAACTAAATACCACATGTTCTCACTTATAAATGGGAGCTAAAAGATGAGAACACATGGACACATAGAGGGGAGCACTGCACGATGGGGCCAATTGGAGAGTTAAGGGTAGGAGGAGAGAAAGGATCAGAAAAAACAACTAATAGGTACTAAGCTTAATACCTCGGTGATGAAGTAATCTGTACAACAAACCCCCATGACACAAGTTTACATATGTAACAAACCTACACGTGGACCCCTGAACTGAAAAAGTTAAAAGAATGAAAAAATTCTATCCCAAAACGGTTCACAAACATATGAGAAAGTGTTCCGCTGTATCAGGCATATAAAAAATTAAAACCACAATGCAATATCCATACATCTCCCACCCCGAATGACTAAAATGAGAAAGAAAGGAAAGTATAAAATGTTAGCAAGAATGTGAAACAACTAGAACTCTCAAACTCTGCTCATGGGAATGTAAATTCACACAACACGCTGGAAATCAGCTTGGCTGTGTCTACTAATGCTATATATATATACACACATTCCCTATGTCCCAGCAACTCTACACACTGGTATATATCCATGTAAATGCATGTGTGTATTAAAAGACATGTGCAAAGATGTTCACAGCACTATTATTTATAATGGCCCCAAATTAGAAAACTCAAATGTCCATTTAAAGGCAAATGAGTTGTGATATAGTCTCACAATGCAGTATTATCCAACAATAAATATCAAGCAAGAGAAGCCATACACAAACCAGTACCTACTGTATGATTCCATTTATGTGACACTCAAAAACAGGCAAAATTAATCCATGATGTTAAATCCCAAAATGGTGGTTTACCTCTGGAGGCAGGGGCAGAAGAGAACCTTTTGCAATGCCAGAAATATTCTATATTTGATCTGGATGGTCAAGATATATGTATGTAAAAATGTATTAAGTGCTGATAAATAACTGATAAGCTGGGCTTTATTAAAATTAAAAACTTCTGTTCTGTGAAAGACAACATCAAGAGAATGAGAAGACAAGTCAACAGACTCAGAGAAAACATTGGCAAAAGGCAAATTTGATAAAGGACTGTTATTCAAAATGTACAAAGAACTCTTAAAACTCACCAATTTGAAAACAATTCGATTAAAAAATGGGCAAAAAACCTGAATGACATTACACCAAACAGATACACAGATGGAAAATTAGCATACTAAAAGATGGTCAACATAACGTATACTTAGGGAACTGAAAAGTAATTTTTATTTTTTTAGATAGAGCCTCACTCTGTCATCCAGGCTGGAGTGCAGCGTAACAATCTCGGTTTACTGCAAACTTTGCCTCCAGGGTTTGAGATTCTCCTGCCTCAGTCTCCCGGGTAGCTGGAATTACAGGGGTGTACAACTACATCTGTATTTGTAAAAATACAAAAAAAAATTGTATTTTTAATACATATGGGGTTTTGCCATGTTGGCCACGCTGGTCTGGAACTCCTGACCTCAGGTGGTCCACCCACCTCAGCCTCCCAAAGTGCTGGGAATACAGGTGTGAGCCACCATGCCTGGCTCAGGAACTGAAAATTAAAGCAACATTGAGGTAATACTCCACCCCTATTAGTGTGGCCACAACAGAGCACAATGGCAACACCAAATGCTGGCAAGGATGTGGAACAAGAGGAACTTTCGTTCATTGCTAGTAGGAAAGCAAAATGGTACAGCCACTTTGGAAAAGAGTTTGGCAATTTCTTAGAAAACTAAACATATTCTTATAGGACCCAGCAATCACCTAGCAATCGTGTTCCTTGGTATTTACCCAAATGATTTGAAAACTTATGTCTACACAAAAACCTGCACACCGATGTTTATAGTGGCTTTATTCATAATTACCCAAACTTGGAAACAACCAAGGCGTCCTTCAGTAGGTGAATGAATAAACAGTGGTGCATCCAGACAAGGGAATAATATTCAACATTAAAAGAAGGTGCACTATCAAGCCATGAAAAGACATGGAGGAACTTTCAATTCATATTACCAAGTGAAAGAATGCAATCTAAACACTGTAGGATTCCAACTATATAACATGTGGAAAAGGCAAAAATGTGCAGAGGATGTTTAGGGCAGTGAAACTCCTCTGTGTGATATTATATTGGTAGATACAGATCATGATACATTTGTCAAAACCCATTCATCAAGAGTGAGGCTAACGTGAAAACTGTGGAATTTGAGTGATAATGGTGAGTCAATGTAGGTTCATCAGTTGTACACAATGTACTACCTTCGCGCCGGGTGTTGGTATTGGGGGACATTTTGCAAGTGGGAGGGCAAGGGGTATGTGGGAATCCTCTATACTTTCCACTTTATATAGTTGTGAACCTAAAATTGATTTTAAAAAAATAAGATCTACTGAAGCGACAAAAAAATTAAGCTCCAAAAAACATTTAACAAAACTGCTCATAAGATTGCACATTCTTGTGTGTATCACAACGGAAGTTTAACAAAGAAATAAAAACCACAATGAGATCCTACCACCCACTCACTTGATTGGCTAAAACTAAAGACTCTATGGAGCCCTCATGTCCCACTTAGGAAGAACTGGTTTTTTTGTTTGTTTTTGTTGTTGTTAGTCTGTTTGTTTGCTGGAGATGGAGGTCTCACGTTGTTGTGCTGGTGGAATGCAGTCGCTATTTACAGGTACAATCCCACTATATTAGTTTGTTTTCACACTAATTTGAAACAAACCAAAGACATACCCCAAACTGCATAAATTTATAAAGAAAGGAGGTTTCATTGACTCACAGTCACGCATGGCAAGGGAGGCCTCAGGAAATTTACAATCATGGCGAAGGCAAAGGAGAAGCAAGTACCTTCTTCACTAGGCAGCAAGAGAGAGCAAGAGCTTGAAGGAGAAACTGCCAAACACTTATGAAACCATCAGATCTTGTTAGAACTCACTATCATGAGAACAACAGGGGGAAGCCACCCTCATGATCCAATCACCTCCCACCACGTCCCTCCCTTGACACGTGGGGATTACAATTCAAGATGAGATTTGGGTGCAGACACAGAGCCAAATTATATCACTCACTACTGACCAGCATGGGAGTTTTGATCTGCTCTGTTTTTAACTTGGGCTGGTTCACCCACTTCAGGCAACCTGTTGGTCCCTCGTTGCTGGAAGGTCACCATATTGGTCCTGAACTTAGTGTGGGCACCCTGTCAGCATAGTGAACCATAGCTCCCAAATTCCTAAGCTCAAGCGATCCTCACACCTCAGCCTCACGAGTAGCTGGGACTACAGGCAGGCACCTCCACACCTGGATGAAGAACTGTTAAGCAGGATGTATTAAAGCTGAACTTACGCTACTACCCAGCATATGCTACAGACCCTAGGTTTACACCCAGTGGAAATGCTAACGTATTCACCAAAAGATATGTAAAAGAAAGCTCATAGCACTCCTATTCCTAACAGCCCCAAACTGGGAAGAACTCAAATGTCCATCAAAGTTAAAATGGATTTTCTAAAATGCTGGTTTTGTCATACACTGGAATAGTACACAGCAGTAAAAATGAGCAAACTATGACTGAACATGGTCACATGAATGGATCTCACAAATATAATGTTGAGTAAAAGAAGCCACATACCAAAAAAGGACTATAATTTATCTAAAATTCTAAAATAACAAAACTTACCTACAGAGATAGAGGTGAGGATAATGGTTACCTCTGAGGCAGGGTTGGTAATGATGTGGAGGGGCATTAGAGTTCTGGAAGCGGACATACTCTATGTCTTGATCCTGGGTAGCAGTTACAGAGATGCAGGTATCTATAAAATGCATTGATCTGTGCACATAGTTTGGGCATACTATATGAGGTTTTACTTTAATAAAACTGTGTTAAGAATATTGGGACCTAGTACAATTCCATATGCATTTGCCCTGGCTAGAGTCAGTAACAACATCTGGCACACAGATGAATAAAATGAAGAAAGGGAAACAAGATTTGAAATATGCATGCATCTTTTTAAGCAAAAAGTGGAAAGAAAATCAGTGTTTTAAAATTTCTATTGCAGATAAGAGAGGTACAGGTATTATATTTTTTAAAATCATGAGGTCATTCTGAGTTCATTAATATTTACTGTGAAAAGTAATAGCAAAACAGAAGCATTTGCTAAAGGAGATAGTCTCAGACTTACTATGGTTCAACTCACTATTTTGGAAGCTGTACTTCGGGTACCCATAAGGCATTACATTTTTCACTTTTCATACTGTATTCAACACATTGCATGAGATTTTCAGAATTTTAGTATAAAATAGGCTTTGTGTTCAATTATTTTGTTCAACTTTACACTAATGCAAGTGTTCTGAGCACGTTTAAGGTGGGCTGAGCTGGGATATTTGGTAGATTAGGTATATTCAATGCATTTTAAAATTAATGTTTACATAATATTTCCACTTTAACGATAGGTTTATTGGGAGGTAACCTCACCATAAGTCAAAGAACATCTGTGTTAAAATATAAAATAAAGAACAAAGGAGTCTTCCCAGGAAATTATAAACTGTCTGACCTGAACAGAAGCATTGGAAAAAAAAAAAAAAAAGCTTTGGAAAGAATTTCCATGTAATTATACGAATGACCACATGACCAAAACTTGCTATTAACAGGGATAATTTTTGAGTCTTTTATTAAAAGATTCCTAAAATTCTTTCATTTCCTAAATACTTTCTATTCCTAAAAATCATTTCTCCCCCTCACATAGACTCCCATCTGTTTCAAGGCTGAATAAATATGTCAGCACAGCAGTTCATTTTCTGAATTTGGTAAACATTGCAAAATTAGTTTCAAAGCATAAGGCAGATATTTAGCAAATGTTTGGGGTTTCTTCCCTCCAAAAATAATTATATGCCAAAAAGGAAACTAGAAATTTTCAAACTGCTTCAGTATAATGTTCTTCTTATTTGACAGAATGGAAATCCTGATTTTAGCCATTAGACAAGTATGTTCCTCAGCAAAACAACCAAATAATTTTGTTTTAATACAGACGTGCTAAATAATTTTAAGGAAGATCATTTTCATTTTTATTTTTTTGAGACAGAGTCTTGCTTTGTCACCCAGGCTAGAGTGCAGTGGCACAATCTTGGCTCACTGCAGCCTTGAATACCCAAGCTCAAGTGATCCTCCTGCCTCAGCCTCATGAGTAGTTGGGACCACAGGTATGCATACCACCATGCTCAGCTAATTTTTGTATTTTTAGTAGAGATGGGATTTTGCCATGTTGCCCAGGTTAGTCTTGAACTCTTGGACTCAAGCGATCCACACACCATGGCCTCCCAAAGGGCTGGGATTACAACTGGAAGTCATTTTTAAATAAAGGTATTCTGACAATGGTTTATTTAAAGGGAAAAAGAAAATGGAACTATCGAGTGATCTTCCGTTAGAACCTTAACGTCCCACAGGTGAAGACAGAAAATGCTGTGATTTCTGCCTCTAACAAGCAAAACTGTAGAAGCCAAAACAGTGGCAGGTAGAAGAGGTTTTGTGGAAATTATCAGTTGTGAGTTCATAGCAGTTTGTTTTGTTATCATGTTTCATAAGTTACATGTTTACAGATATTTCTTCAAATGTTCCCAATGTTCTATTTTTTTAATCTAAAATAACTCAGTGTGGGCAGAATTACCTGATTTAAATGAGTTTGCAAGGTGAGAAGGAAGTAGCCCTTTGAAGCCGGACTTGCACTGTCTTTTGCAGATGAAGAAATGGGAAGTCAAGTGACTCTGTTAAGATTACACAATTTGGGTCAAAATGACAGCCAGAGTCATTTCTCTCACAGGCGCAAAGATTTTCCCCCAAATCGAACCTCCCTCTGCAATCAGATTTACACACTTTTATACTTGTTTGGGAGAAATACAGATTTTCAGTGCACCCAGTAGGCTCATGTTCAAAGATGCAAGTGTCATCAGAGAAAGAAGGACGAGAACATTCTGTGAACTTGGTATTTGCTGGGCTTCAAGTCTACTTGTGGGTTCCATGGCTCGTGATGCATTGAAAACTGAACTCGGAGGTCCAGGAATAAGACAAATGCTGGCTGCAGGCTTTAGAGGTACTGACAGCAGAGAGTTGCCTAGAAAAAGTCAACAGAACAGAGTTCTAGATGCATAAGTGACTGCTTATAAACCGCATCTACATTTTTATTTTTTTGTGTGGGTGTTTAGCATGAAAGAATTTTTTTTTAACTTTTAAGTGTAAGGGTACATGTGCAGGTTTGTTGTATAGGTAAACTACTCATGTCATGGGGGGTTGTTGTACAGATTTCAGCACTGATATTAAGCCTAGTACCCATTACTCATTTTTTCTTATCCTCTTCCTCCTTCTACTCTCCACGCTCCAAAAGTCCCCAGTGTGTGCTGTTCACCTCTATGTGTCCCTATGTTCTCATTTTTTAGCTCCCACTTATGAGAACATGTGGTATTTGGTTTTCTGTTTCTGTGTTAGTTTGCTAAGGATACTGGCCTCCAGCTCCATCCATGTTCCTGCAAAGGACATGGTCTTGTTCTTTTTTATGGTAGTGTAGCAGTCCATCATGTATCTGTACCACATTTTCTTTATCCAATCGATAACTGATGGGCATTTAGGTTGACTCCATGTCTTTGCTATTGTGAACAGTGCTGCAGTGAACATACACTTGCCTGTGTCCTTATGACAGAATGATTTCTATTCCTTTGGATATATATTCAGTAATGGAATTGCAGGGTCAAATGGTAGTTCTGTTTTTAGGTCATTGGTAGTTTGATAAGAATAGCATTGAATCTATTAATTGCTCTGGGCAGTATGGCCATTTTAATGATATTGAGTCTTCCTATTCATGCCCATGGAATGTTTTTCCATTTCTTTGAGTCATCTCTGATTTCTTTGAGCAGCGTTTTGCAGTTCTCCCTGTAGAGGTCTTTCACCTCCCTGGTTAGCTGTATTCCTAGGTAGTGTGTGTGTGTGTGAATTGTGAATGGGATTGCATTCCTGATTTGGTTTTTGGCTTGACTATCATTGGTGTACAGGAATGCTAGTGATTTTTTTTTACATTGATTTTGTATTCTGAGACTTTGCTGAAGTTGGTTATCAGTTTAAGGATCTTTTGGGTCGAGACTATAGGGTTTTCTAGGTGTAGGATTATGTCATCTGCAAACAGGGATAGTTTAACTTACTGTCTTCCTATTTGGATGTCCTTATTTCTTTCTCTTGCCTGATTGCCCTGGAATGACATCCAATACTATGTTAAGTAGGAGTGGTGAGAGAAGGCAGCCTTATCTTATGCCAGTTTTCAAGGGGAGTGCTTCCAGCTTTTGCCCGTTCAGTATGATGTTGGCTGTGGGTTTTTCATAGATGGCTGTTATTTTGAGGTATGTTCCTTCAATACCTAGTTGATTACAAGTTTTTAATATAATGTTGAATTTTATTCAAAGCCTTTTCTGAATCTACTGAAATAATCATGTGGTTTTTGTCTTTAGATCTGTTTATGTGGTGAGTCACATTTATTGATTTGTGTATGTTGAACCAAACTTGCATCCCAGGGATAAAGTCTACTTGATCATGGTGGATTCGCTTTTTGATGTGTTGCTCGATTTGGTTTGCCAGTATTTTGTTGAGGGTTTTTGCGTCAATGTTCATCAGGGATATTAACCTGAAGTTTTCTTTTTAGTGTGTGTCTCTGCCAGGTTTTGGTATCAGGAGGATGTTGGCCTCATAGAATGAGTTAGGAGGAGTTTGGAACAATTTCAGTAGGAATGGTACCAGCGCCGAGCGCGGTGGCTCAAGCCTGTAATCCCAGCACTTTGGGAGGCCAAGGTGGGTGGATCACGAGGTCAAGAGATCAAGACCATCCTGGTCAACATGGTGAAACCCCATCTCTACTAAAAATACAAAACATTAGCTGGGCATGGTGGCGCGTGCCTGTAATCCCAGCTACTCAGGAGGTTGAGGCAGGAGAATTGCCTGAACCCAGGGGGCGGAGGTTGCCGTGAGCCGAGATCACGCCATTGCACTCCAGCCTGGGTAACAAGAGTGAAACTCCGTCTCAAAAAAAAAAAAAAAAAGGAATGGTACCAGCTCTTCTTTGTACACCTGGTAGAATTTGACTGTGAATATGTCTAGTCTTGAGCTTCTTTTGGATGGTATGCTATTTATTACTCCCTCAATTTCAAAGATCATTAATAGTCTGTTCAGGGATTCAATTTCTTCATGGCTTAGTCTTGGAGGATGTATGTGTCTAGGAATATATCCATTTCTTACAGATGTTCCAGTTTATGAGCAGCTGCACTTTTAAAATTATGCTGGGAACAAAGGCTTCCATCACTTTTTCATCTTTCACTAGCATCCTACGTGTTTATTTGTCATCAATTCAATACACTTTATGATTTTGTGCCAAGATCGACAAATGCTCCGTTGTGCTTTTATCCTGATAATGCTAGATTATTCTTTCATATAGTAAATGTTTCAACATAAAAAAATACATCAGGATTACTTTATTAATTTGGAATGGAACATAAACTATGAGTATTAGTAGTTTAAACTGTGGTAATAATGAAGTAAGAACCCAGAAATTGATAGATCAGTCCAATTCTAAATCAGCTACTCCCAAATGGAAACATGAGATGTTTATTCTATGTAGCTCTTTTCATAAAAATATCTGGGCAAGTTATCGCATAATTTTATTTTGAGACAAGTCTCGCTCTGTTGCCCAAGCTGGAGTTCAGTGACGTGATCTCTGCTCATTGCAACCTCCACCTCCCAGATTCAAGAGATTCTTGTGCCACAGCCTCCTGAATAGCTGGGATTACAGGCATGTGCCACCACATCTGACTAATTTTTGTATTTTTAGTAAAGATGGTGTTTCACCATGTTGGCCAGGCTGGTCTCAAACTCCTGGCCTCAAGCCATCCACCCGCCTCAGCCTCCCGAAGTGCTGGGATTACAGGTGTGAGCCACTGTGCCCTTCCACCAAATATCTCAAAAAAAAATTTAACATCATTGTTTTAAATGAGTTTATATTCATTCAACAAATTTTTATCATGGTAAGAAAAAAAGGGCTATTGCCCCTTAAAGAGCTTACAGTAATTTGTATAAAAGCTTACAGCCTACGTTTTCTATGAAGTTATTTGTAGCATTGTTTGCAATAGTGAAAGAGGAAAGAGTCTAAAATATCCTAAATGGAGGAATTGGTTAACTATGTTTTTGTGCATTCATATAATAAAAAGTAATGCAGCTTTTTTTTTTTTTTTTTTTTTTTTTTTGAGATGGAGTCTTGCTCTGTTATCCAGGCTGAAGTGCAATGGCGCAATCTTGGCTCACTGCAACTTCAGCCTCCTGGGTTCAAGTGGTTCTCCTGCCTCAGCCTCACAAGTAGCTGGGATTACAGGCGCCTGTCACCACACCCAGCTAATTTTTTTGTATTTTTAGTAGAGATGGTGTTTCACCAGGTTGGCCAGGCTGGTCTCAAACTCCTAACCTCAGGTGATCCACCTGCCTTGGCATCCAAAAGCACTGGGATTACAGGGATGAAGCTTTTAAGATGAATGAGGTAGATCCCAAAAAGCTGATGTTGAAAAGTCTCCTAGGTTGTCAAATGAAAAAGGAATGTACAGAACATTCATGCTTTAGAAAAACAAGGGAAACACATACACACACACACACACACACACATGAATAGGCATATATGTAGCTGAATGTGCAAATCTGCACCCAGTCACGGTTGCCTCTGGAGAGGGCAGCTGAGGGACAGATAAACTTTTCACTGTGTTTCCTCATTCATAGTGCTTCAGTTTTACCATGTAAAATTCATACATTTTAAAAATCAATTAAAAACTTAAAAAAAAAAAAAAGGTAGGTAGATACTTAAAATGGGACCTCGACCTCTCAGGTTCTTAATTTCAGATAATATTGAAAAAGTACTGGCCATGTACGGGGTATGGGGGTGCATGCCTGTAATCCAGCACTGTGGGAGGCCAAGGTGGGTGGATCACTTGAGGTCAGGAGTTCAAGATCAGTCTGGCCAACATGGCGAAACCCCATCTCTACTAAAGATACAAAAATTAGCCAGGCATGGCGGCGAGTGCCTGTAATCCCAGCTACTCAGGAGGCTGAGGTAGTGGAATCACTTGAACCCAGGAGGCAGAGGTTGTAGTGAGCCGAGATTGCACCACTGCACTCCAGCCTGAGTGACAGGGCAAGACCCTGTCTCAAAATAAATAAATAAATAAATAAAAGAAAAAGTACTATGTAGCATAAACTTTTCTTGAAGATTTCTGGTTTCATCTTGACACACAATCTGAGATCTACAAGTCTTGGTCGATGAGCACTGTATCATTAACAAAATATTCTAGAAATAATGAGAGCCTTTCTTCCTTTTATAACTCAGAAGATGCTGGTGTAATCAAGAGAGCAGGCAGCCTGCCCGCCCACCCACTCATGGCCCCTCCCAGCACTTTACAGCAGTCTCTAATGCTGCAGCTCCACTAATGAGACACGGAAATGTCGCCTAACATTTTATGGAACAAAAGGGATGGGTCATATTAGGGGCCACACAGCAGAACTTAACCCCACATGGGACAATCTGTTCTTCCCGGCTGTTGTCTCCTGGTGGCTCATATCCCATCTTCCCTTTTCTTCCATGAGACCTGGCATTTTGCTGCCAACCTTAGCAATTCCTTTAGTGCCCACTGCATCTGCTGATCCCCCAGCCATGTGAAAGGCAGGTGTGAGCTCCACAGTGACCATCTACTGCAGAGCTTCACCGGGACTGCTTCAGGTAGCAGCCTGAGCAGGGCAGGGACTACCGTGGAACACCAGCGGGTGCAAATGCAACCACATCTCACCCTCTGGTAAGACTCACATTTTCTTCCAGATTTTTACATGTTTGAAATGAGGATTATCTTACAACCTCCGTTGTGTAGGTTGTGATTGTAACAGTGCTGACATTCTCTGTTGGTGACATGGGTGCTGTCCAAAACATAGCACTGAAACCTGTGTGGTGACTGTCAGAGGCCAGGAGAAACATTCAGCCATCATTTTAACCCCTGGGAACCAGAGAGTTGTAGGTTTGGGGCGAACCAGGTAGAGTGAGCGCATTCCTAAAACAGGTGTCAAAAGTAGGCTAGATTGGCATAATTATAAAGCTGGTTTACAGTGCCAGTGACGTTTAGGTTTTATGAATTCTTTTTTTTTTTTCCGTGCCCATCAATTTATTTTGATCTCAAGGAAGGTGTTTTGGAGCAGTGCTCAAGAAATAGCTCAACCAAAAGAACATTTAAATTATGTAAAAATGAACTCCAATGAATTCTTTTAAGGAATGTTCTGACATCAAACTTGTACTGGCAGAGAGTAACAGCAGGCGGAAAAACCCGAGACATCAACCACTGAGTCAACAAGTGATTCAGAAAAGCAAAACCCGAAGTTTTAGGAAAACCAAACATGCATTTCTAGATACTTTCTACAGATGCACAATTGAAAGTGTCTGCATCTAGCAAAGTCCCAAAGAGCTCCACAATGGGATACAAAGTAAAATGTCCAGACAACAAGAAAGCATTCTGTTTCATTCTTTTTTCTTTTCTTTTTTGGAGATAGGGTCTAGCTGTGTTGCCCAGGCTGGAGTGCAATTCTGTGATCATGGGTCAAATCAGCCTCTGCCTCCTGAGCTGAAGTTATCCTCCCACATCAGCCTCCCAAGTAGCTGGGGCTACAGGCTCATACCACCACACCCAGCTTATTTTTGTAGACACAGGGTCTCCCCATGTTGCCCAGGCTGGTCTTGAACTCCTGGACCCAAGTGATCCTCCTGCCTCAGCCTCTCAAAGTGTTGGGAGTACAGGCATGAGCCACTGCACCTGGCCATTGTGTCTATTTAAATGCAAGAAGTTTTCTTCCTTTCTTAGTAGAACATAAAATAATAGTGTGTATTATAAATAATAGCATATTTTAATGATACATTTTTAATGATATATTTTCTGGGTACCTTGAATATTAAAAAATTGGGAAAGTACTTCCTTGGAGGCAGGTCCTTGTTCTGGTTCATTCTTTCATACCACAGCTTCCATTACAAATTCTATGTATACTTCTCTCAGCAATATAGGTACAGAAGAATTCTACTTACAGTGTAAAGAAAGAACTGGACAAAATATTTTTCAAGTTTACAACTTTTAACAAATCAAATTCTTAAGGACTTCAGACAAACGGATCAATAAACAAAGTATCACATATACTCCCAAACTAAGGCAAAGTTTTCTCCCAAAAGTAGCCCTTAAAGACACTCACCTTGTATTTGAGGCATTACAGTGTTTCACGATGTACTAAAGGCTGTCCGTAATCTGAAAAGAATACAAGTTATTGTTTTGTGGAAACATATTAGTGGACTTAAACAACCTTAAGCAATGCTAATATTGCTGCTGGTAGGATAAATTGTAAAGGAGTCTCATCAGCAGTCACGGTCTCTAGGATTATAAACCTACAATTACAAGTATTTAGTGTCATTGGAAACAAGCCTTTTAAAAATTGAAAGCAATGCTCTGTGGATTCTGAAAACCAGCTGCTCTGGTGTCACTCATGCACAGGCATGCTTGTGGCTTGAGATAAATGTCCATCAGCCGCAGCATACATAGACCCCAAAACTGCTGCATCCCAAACTACTTAGAAAAAAGATCATCTGCTCTTAATTTATTAGAGGATGCCCAAGTGGGCACCGGGGTCAAATATGAAGTCTGAGTGACATTCCTGAAATGTGAATGTGAAGAAGGGAAGCCCATATCCTGGTTAATAGATTAACAAATCTGAAACACCTTTAACGAACAGTAAAGGTGTATATTTTATCCTCTCATCTACAATCCTCAAAGTTATAGATATAAGTTGGGTGAAAAGGTTTTATGTGATCTTCACATTGGAAGGTGAGGGGTTGGGTGTCTATGTAACTACTTTATAGACATACTAAAGCTATAAACACTGCCATGAAACAATTTTTTTAAAAGTGACTTCCCTAATTCATCTGAATAAAATACCATTAAAACACAAGATGGCCAGGCACGGTGGCTCACGCCTATAATCCCAGCACTTTGGAAGGCCGAAGTGGGTGGATCACCTGAGGTTGGGAGTTTGAGACCAGCCTAATCAACATGGTGAAACCCTGTCTCTACTAAAAATACAAAATAGCCGGGCATGGTGGCGCACACCTGTAATCCCAGCTACTCAGGAGGCTGAGGTAGGAGAATCGCTTGACCTGGGAGGTGGGGGTTGCAGTGAGCTGAGATCACACCATTGCACTCCAGCCTGGGCAACAAGAGCAAAACTCAATCTGGAAAAAAAAATCCACAAGATTACTTTCTCACAGGTGATTTTGATACCAATTCACTGATTTAGAAGCAGTTACCATCCGATTATGTGAGATCTAGTATCCACTCATTTAAATCTCTTATCAGAATGTTAAGATTCCCTCACAAAAAATGAAGTTCATATTCCTCAAACCTTTTAGAAAAATAAAACTTTTAGGTGATCCTCTCACCTCAGCTTCCCAAAAAGCTGAGATTACAAGTATGAGTTATTGCACCCAGCCACAAAAATAAAAGTTTTAAAGAAATGTAAACCATATTGAGGTACTTGAATATACACCAAGAGAGAAAGGTGTTGATGGTGGAGAATTTGATCACAAATTAATTCAGCTCTTTCTGAAGATGAATTAGATTGTGTATAATGAAGAGGCAGGTAAGTGTTTATGCCCTGTGACCCAGTAATTCTACTTCTAGGTTTCAGCAACTAAACCGTGGAATAATTACATCATTGTCATACTCCATTCAATGAGTTATGCAGCTGTCTTTAAATGGCAAATACTAAAACTACATTTAAATTCTTTGTAATACATATAAGACTGGAGAATATTTTAAAATAGCTACTATAATGACATGGCAAAAATTGCAAGTTGAGTCTTTTCCAAAACTTTTGACAATATTGCCTTGGCACTACTTTTATAGTATAAGAAGAAAGTTTTAACCTTCCAATCCTGGGTGTAGAAGCATAGAAGAAAATATAAGATAAACATTACAGATTTCTTTGTGTTATTGGGACAGGGTCTCACCCTGGCTCAGGCTAGAGTACAGTGGCAAGCATAGCTCACTGCAGCCTCAAGCTCCTGGTGCAAGCGATCCCCCAGCTTTGGTCACCTGAGTAGCGGCCACAGGTGTGCGTCACCACATCTGGCTTCAATTATTTTTGCAGCTATGGCAGTCTTGTTATGTTGTCCAGACTGGTCCTGAACTCCTGGCTTTAAGAAATCCTCCTGCCTCAGCCTCCTTAAGTACTGTGATTACAGGTGTAAGTCACTACACAGGGCCCCATACTACAATGCTAACATGTCATTGATTGGGTCTGGAGGGGAAGACAACTTTGTATCTTTTAAATTGTTTGAACTCTTAATAGGAACTTTTTTTTTTTAATTATAGAATTTAAAGCATTTAAAGCACTCATGCCCTTACCATAAAATGCCGTCACAGATTGGTGATTTGGCCCATACAAGTTAAAAAATAGTATCTCCCATCTACCATAGTAAGTGCCCAAAACACAGC
This sequence comes from Cebus imitator, assembly GCF_001604975.1. Classification (NCBI taxonomy): domain Eukaryota; kingdom Metazoa; phylum Chordata; class Mammalia; order Primates; family Cebidae; genus Cebus; species Cebus imitator. The sequence goes on along the minus strand of NW_016107440.1, from coordinate 4,883,787 downwards.
AGTAGGTTTTGCTGAGTCTGTTCTGGACTCCAGGCCATCTGTCTTGATGGTAGACATGGGTATCGCTGTTTGTGTAGCAACATGGGGCATATCCCAGCAAGGCTACAAACATGTGAGCAGAAAACTAATAACCACACTAGCAGTCTGTGTAAAACATCAAAACAAAGCCAATCTTGGTATTCTTTTTTATTTATTAAAAAAACTATTTCGGTGGTTAAATCCACTTTTCCTTCTAAGTAGCTTTTTGGGTCATTTCCAAAATTACCCATAAGAAGCCCTTTCTCCCAACAGAAAGGAAAGCATTTTACAGGAAAACATTGATGGGCTCTGGGGTCCCAAGACATGCACCAGATATTGAGTGTTCAGATAGAAGGGGCGACTCTAATTCTAGTCTTGGAGTACAAAGGGGTCAGTGAGTAAGAATTATCCAAAGAAGCTGAAGCATTCATTGTTTTCTCACTCTTATCTAAGGTCTCTGAGAGGTACGTTTATAGATTTGAAAAGATGCAAGGAAGCTGTGTGGAACAAACCCCTCCAAAGGATCTCAAACACAAGGTCATCCTAGGATCCCCGGTAGGAAACGCCGGGAGACTAGGGTCTAGGGGTCAAAGGTGGCTCGAGTTGCTTCTTATCTGATGAAAGGGAAGAATCGCTTGTTCCTTTAAGATAACTGAGAATAAGTTAAGCAAACTTAAGAACTATTTCTTAAACAGTAAGCAATTGTTTTAAAACTCAATTATCTACCCAAATATTCATAGCATTATTCATAATAGCTTAAAAAGTGCACGGAAAAACCTAAATGTCCCTCAGTGGATGAATGGATAAAGAAAATACAGTATTATCCTTACAATGCAATATTATTTAGCAATAAAAAAAAGTACTGATATATGCTAAAACATGGATGAACCTTGAAAATGGATTGCTAGTACAAGCCAGTACAAGGCCGCATTCCAGTTATATAAAATGCCCAGAAGGGGCAAACCCAGGGACACACATACACTATTGGTTGCCTAGGGTGGGAAGTGTTTATATAATATGGTTTCTTTCTGGGATGTTGAAATGGCTCAAGATTATAGTGATAGTTGCAAAACTGTTTAATATATTGAAAACCACAGAACTATAAATAAATTTTATGGTATGTAAACTGTATCTCAATAAACTCTCAGAAAAAGAATTCATTACTAGCTGTCTGGTTTTAAAAAATAAAATCTTCCTGCCTCTCAAGAGTAGCTGAAAAGAAAAATAAAATTTATAAACGCAAGACTAATATTTAGTGGAGGAAAAAGCTATAATAATGTAACTATTAAACAATTCACTTACCTAAAAGTTCTCCAGTTAAGAGTCAAATTAGATGTCAAATCCAGTTATGCCTTCAAAAAATTTCACGCTTTGACCTAACAGTTCAAAACTCCAAATGCATAGCATTTTATTATTAAGCATGTAACATAAATGCCTTTTAATCCTTGATAGCTGTTATCAAATATTTCCATGATTAATCTGTGAAATTGAAGTCTCACTTTCCAGTGATTTTACATGTAGTACATTCTGAGGTCACTGGAAAAAAGTTAACCTGTACGTATCTATACGGTCATTGCATCAGAAATATTTATTTTTATAAATGACAGGATTTACAGTATTTTCAGAACATACTCATGTCCTTGCCATAAAATACCATCACAAATTGGTGATTTGGCCTAACTTTAATTTAAAAACTTAACCTGGATGTATCTATATGGTAACTGCATCAGAGGGTTTAGAGTAGCTCTTCTGAAGGCTCAACCTAGGAAGGTCTAAAAAAAGGATGTAACAAGCAAGTGCTCTTTAGAAAACTGCGTTGGTCTAAATTAGTCTGACTAGTGGGCCTCAGCTGGATTCAAATAACCAGTGGCACCTGGCACATAACGAGTAAAGCTAAAGGGGCATAGCCCAGAAACCTGTATATTAGACAATCTCCCTAGATGCTGACATTGCCAGGTCAGGGAATTGTGTTCCTGGGAATTAAACTTAGCTCACTAACAGGAGGGCAATCAAAATAAGGGAGGGGCTACTCTTCACTGGTTACATCATCTTTAAATTCTTAATTTCCGACAGATCTAGCATCTTACAGAAAAACTAGAAGTGGTAATTGTTGAGGCAGTGTCAAAATATCTTAACCGTGACGAACAGGAGATGAATACACCAAACGTGTTTTACGTTCTGCTGGGATAGTAAAGAAGACTTTTCAATCAGGAGTACATCTTTGAAAGTCCTTAAAATGTAATCTTTGGTCGCTAGTCAAGAGAATAATTGAGTCTTAGGAGGAATATTTAAATGGAATCTAATTAAATACAAATGTCACATACTTCCACCTTCCCAGAAATGGTCAGCTCATCTTAATTAAGGAAATGGAACCTAAGGATGACTTAAGTCTTATTCTGTGGAATGTGTTTAGACAAGTTTAGGCAAACAGTGAAAACTGACAAGTCCCCACCACCGTACCTACAACATTCTGAAAATGCTTGAAATTAACTCCATTCTTTATCTAGCGGTTCAATATGAACTGCCAAAATTTAGCCCTATTAGTCAGTTCCAAATAATGTAGGCTCTTGGGAATCTAGAACCATGGAGTGCTGACAGTTCTCCTTGGACAGTGGATGAGGACACGCATGATCTCCTCTTTCAAACTCTTTCAGTTGGCTTGGGAAACTCTGGTTTCAGATCCATGGAAGTTCAACATGGTAGTCACCAACTCTGGAAGGTCAAAACCATGTTTCCACCCCCAGTCCTTCCGAGCATTGCTGTCATCGAAGTTCATCGGCCAACTATCCGCTAGGAAAACAGATGGAAGAGTAGCTTCAGTTATTCGGGTTGTGGATTTGCAAAAAGGTCTTGACCATTTTACATAAAGGTCTATCGTCCAAGGTACGAAACGGGAAATTCCTTCGAGTAAAGCAGAACCGCTGTGATGCACAGTCACCCTCTTAGGGCAGAAGACTGTTAACCCATTTTTGTCAGGCACTGTGAATTTTCACTCATTATTAAAATCTCACACAACCCCATGAGGTTTTATACTCAAAGAGGTGCTTCCACCCACAAATTGGCAACGTTATAGTATTTGAAAACCCAGGCTGTCTTCATACTACCTCTATTGCTTCTATTTTTCCTTGCTTTATGTTTAAACTGTAAAAAATGATTAAAGGCTAACAAGCTGTTTATTTGGAATTAAATTATTTCACCCACTTTAGATATCATTCCCCCCAAAATCAAAACATCTGCTAGCTTGGGCTCAACAATTTCTCAAGCTCGGCTTCTTCTCCAAAACGTGCCTGGACCCTGGGGAAGGATCTAGGCTCTCCTTATCCTTCCAAGGTTTATGTCTTCCAGGAACTCACAGTAAAGGCCAGGTACCAACCTATGGCCTGCCGGATGGCATCCACGTTGTATGTGATCTGGAACTCTGGCACGTGCTTGAGGACCTCCTGGGCCAGCTCCTCGGGTGTGAAGCTCATGGCACTGACGTTGTAGGTCCTCATGGAGAGGGACTCGGCGGGGGCCTCCATGACCTCCAGGGTGGCCCTGAGACAGTCATCAATATACATCATCGGCAGCCTCGTGTGGGCTTCCAGGTTGCACTCAAATTTGCCATGCTTTGTGGCATCATGAAAAATCTGGACAGCATAGTCTGAAAGGGAATCCCATGTGTGGGTCAGAACAAAGCAATGAACGAGCCTCTTGGATCACGGCAGCAGTTCTCAAATGTTCCAGTCTCAGAGCCCTTTTCACACCAGATTCTTAAAAACTGACAACTCCAGCCAAGCGCAATGACTCACGCCTGTAGTCCCAGCACTTTGGGAGGCCGAGGTGGGCGGATCACGATGTCAGGAGATTCAGACCATCCTGGCCAACATGGTGAAACTCCATCTTTACTAAAATACAAAAAAATTAGCCAGGTGTGGTGGCATGTACCTCTAGTCCCAGCTATTCGGGAGGCTTAGGCAGGGGAATCACTTAAACCCAGGAGACAGGGGTTGCAGTGAGCCAAGATCACACCATTACGACAGAGCAAGACTTTCAAAAAAAAAAAAAAAAGACAGCAATTTCATTTATCACAAAGACAAATCCTCTTAGCAATAAGTCAGTCTATTTTTGTTTGTTTGTTTGTTTTTTGAGACAGGGTCTCACTCTGTCACCCACACTGGAGTGCAGTGGCATGATCTTGGCCTTGGCCTTCTGTGTTCAAGAGACCCTCCTGCCTCAGCCTCCAAGTAGCTCAGACTACAAGTGCGGGCCATCATGCCTGGCTAATTTTTGTTTATTTTTTGTAGAGACAAGGTCTCACTTGTCTCGAACTCCTGCCTCAGCCTCCCAGAGTGCTGGGATTACAAGCATGAGCCACCGCACCTGGCCCGAAAGCCTATCCAATATCTAAGAGACATAAGAAATAGAAAACAACACTTAACCGGTTGTTCCTCCTCCAGGCTGGGAGTCAGCTGAAATGATTCCAGGATATCTCAGGCATCGGAAATCTAACCCATACCGGTAATGATAATACTATAAGAAAGAGAAAATGTATTCAAACACAGATATTTTAAATCAGATAGATGGAAAAAAAGAAAAAAAAAAAAACCTGCCTTTCTCTGAAATGTCATTCCATGCAGTTATATTTAAATACTCCTAAAGAAAATAAAGACTCCTAAGTTTTTATCTTTAAGAAAACATCAACTTTTTGGTGATACATCAATGCTGTAAATAACACATTAGCCTACAGTGGGGATTTCCATCCTCTCTTTGGAAAGGCACCACTGATCATCATTCCTAAATGATTCTGCATGAGTGCATTCCCACACGCGGGCGGCGGGGGGAGAGCAGAGGAGAGAACAGCGGATGAGAGGGAAATGGCTATGGCAGGGCTGGAGGAGAGGCAGCAACGAAATCTACAAGAGTTAGAAAGATAAAGAGTATTTTACAGTAGTTCACACCTATAATCCCAGCACTTTGGGATGCTGAAGTGGGTGAATCACTTGAGGTCAGAAGTTTGAGACCAGCCTGGCCAACATGGCAAAACGCTACCTCTACTAAAAATACAAAATTTAGCTGGGCATGGTAGTATGTGCCCATAACCCCAGCTACTTGGGAGGCTAAGGCACGAGAATTCCTTGAAGCCAGGAGGTGGAGGTTGCCATAGGCTGAGATCAGGCCTCTGCACTCCAGCCTGGGTGACAGAGCAAGACTCTGTCTCAAAAAACAAAACCCAGTAAGATGTTTGAAGTTTTCTGTAACTTTTAGAGTTACTAGCAATGGCTGCCAATACTGGAAGCCAGAAGGATGACAGGGTGCAAGTACAACAAGCAGCAACTGAAGAGATGGGGGCTGCGCTCAGGGAACCCAGGAAATGCTGAGTGTTCCCATACAGCTGTGGAAAGGCGGCCCTGCCAGGGCTGAGGAGGTTGCAGGAGCTGGAGACACCTGCCACATGGCAAACCCAGTGAGTTAAGTAAACGACTCTGGGGCTGGGAGCCAGGGGGAGGTCAAGTTCCCCCAAGGATGAATCAACAGGCATTGGAGGCAGAAAGAATGAAAAAGTAAACAACAAATCATGCAGCCCAGGGCACATTCAGCAATCTTGCTGAGTGATGCTTACTTCTCCCATGAGCTCTGCGTGGACCTTGGACACCCCGTAGATGGTCCTGGGTCTCTGAATACAGAGATCGGGGGTTGGGTTCCGGGGAGAGGTGGGTCCAAAAGCTCCGATCGTGCTAGGTACAAACAATCGCAGGTTGTGTTCTGCAGCAACGTCCAGGATGTTATGCAGGCCTGAAATGAACAGACACGATCAGAATCTGAAAACATCTCTTCTTAAAGAACTAGAAAAGCTGGCAAACAAATCACATCCAGCCAGAGCCAGATGCTTACCCGTTATATTCACTGCTCTCGCCAGGGAAACATTTGCTTCTCCAACGGCGCTGAGCAAAGCGCTATAGTGAAACAGCCAGGTGATGCGGTTGTTTACCACGATCTCCCGAAGATTCTTGTAATCCAAGATATCAGAATAAATGAATGGACCTGCAAGGAACATACACTGAAACCATGAAAGTGAAAAGGGTGGTGGTTTGAAGAACTAAATGGACCTTTCCCCTTTCCCCCGTTGACTTGTGAATTTCCCTGGTAGCCGGGCGGTAACTAAGCCAGCTGGGCACTAGACAGCGTTTTTCTTATACAAGAATCACAAGTCATAACCACACCCCAAGGTAATGACAGCAAATGATCCTACAGGACCTACCTGGGCCAGGCCCTGTTCTAAAGACTTTATGTACATTTCTCTCCCACACAGCCTTGGAGGTAAACACATTTTACTGATGAGGAAACAGGCACAGAGAGGTTAAGCAACTTGCCAGGATCAGAGAATAAGAGGAGGAATTAGGGTTGCAGCTAGGCATCGGGCTCCAGAGTGGGCGCTGTTCCTCCCAGCCCTGTATGCACAGAGTGACTTCCCTCTGCCTCCAAGGTGCACATTTGAAAAGGAACAGAGAAATGCGCTTATTAACCACCACTACCACCCTCGTATAGAAGAGCCAAAATCATGAGTTCATCACACTTAATTACACAGAGGTAAAGCTCATCTTGTTCTGTGCCAATTTTCGCCACTTACAGCAAACTGTCAGTTTTCCCCATGGTGAGCAGCAAAAGGCTGACGCAGAACCAGGAAAAAGTAGGGGGCATTACAAAACCTTATTTTAGGGGCAGCAGGAACAGAGCCTCGCTGTCGCTCAGGTTGGAGTGCAGTGATACAATCACTCACTAGAGCCTCCATCTCCTGGGCTCACATGGTCCTCCCAAGTAGGTAGGACTACAGGCACCTGCCACCATGCCCAGCTCATTTTTTATTTCTTGTGGACAGGATCTCACTATATTGCCCAGGGTAGTCTTGAACTCCTGGGCCCAAGTGATCCTCCTAACCTCAGCCTCCCAAATTGCTGGGATGACAGGTGTGAGCCACCATGCCTGGTCACAAAAACATTTCTGAAGCAGTAAGAAAACCTGACTAAACAAGCTTGAGTTTGTGTGTGTGTATGTATGTGTGTCACAGTTTAACAGCAATTCTACACTGTAACATCAGGATTAATTTCTCCAAATTTTTTTCTTTTTTTTTTTGTCATATCCCCCTTACTTCTGCAAATTTCTCCAAATTTCTAAAGTTCCTTTTCTTCAATAGAGAACTTAGTTTTTGTTTGTATTCTCTCCGAGTCAGTAAGTTAACTTTAAACACAAAAAAGACAGGAAACAAAGTTTTTATTTCAAATAACATCAAAAGATATTATTCCGAAAACTTTAAGGTCAAAAGAACTCTTCTGTTCTTTTATCACTTGAACAAGCAGCAGCATTAAAAAATATTTATTTTTAAGTGAAATACCAGTGCCTCGATAACTTCTCTTTGAGTCATAAACTGGGCTATGAGCTGTTGCACCCACCAACTGCACGAGCCACCTCTTTGTGCTGTGAACATTAAACATAAAAATAAAAGCAAGGCCTACTAATCTCTTACCGCTGTGAAAGACACAATCGGGGGGTTTCTTTATGTCAGACAAAATCACACTGTCCTTCCCGAATCGTTTCCTAAAGGGAAAATCAATACACACAAGTTGGCAACATTAAGATGCAATGAGTCCTGTGAAAAGTCTTTTAAAATAAGAACTGTAATTTTCCACCAGCCTCCAAGTCTCTACTTCCTCTTCCTCCTCAATTCCCCACCTTCAGCTCTTGCCTCTCACACTCGGGCTTCTATTTCCCTGCCCATGGCTCTGTCTTCTATGTCTCCTCTCACCTGACTGTTAATCCTGTTTGTCTCCAATTTCTTCCCCTTACGCTCTAGAGTTTTTTACATCTTCCTTCTCATTCTTCTCTACCCTCTTCTTATTCTCTTATCCCATTCCCTCCAAATCCCACACGGTTCCCTTCCAGTTTGTGCCTGTACTTCCCTTGGCTCCCAAACAACTAAAAGTCAAAGTGCTTCTTTGGGAGCTGTGTGTCTCATTTTGCCTAAGTTAGGAAAGAGAGAGAGAGGAGAGCAAAGGACCAGTCTGGAGATGTTGAGTCAAGGGCTTGCAACACGTCTGTGATATTCAGAGGCAAAATAAAATGTGTTTAAGGCTGGGCACAGTGGCTCATGTCTGCAATCCCAGGACTTTGAGAAGGTGAGGTGGACATATTGCCTGAGGTCCAGCCAGCCTGGGCAACACAGCGAGAACCTGTCTCTGCCAAAACTACAAAAAATTATCCAGACGTGCTGGCATGTGCCTATAGTCCTAGCTATTTGGGAGGCTAAGGCATGAGAATCGCTTGAACCCAGGAGGTGGAGGTTACAGTGAGCTGAGATTGCACCACTGCACTCCAGCCTGGGTGACAGAGCGAGGCTCCATCTCAAAAAAGTATATAATATTTTAAGCAGTTATTTAGATATATCTTAATGCTAAGGAGCAAGATGCGAGAGAAAAGAAGTTTAAAAGACATTACAGATGAGCTCCACATATTTAAGAACTCAGATTTTAAATTTCAAGTTTTTAGAGTTCTTACCTCAAAAGATTAGCAAGCCCCACTCCCAGCTGGCCAAGACCCCCTAGATGAAAAAGAAAAAAAAAAGTGAAGCTTTAATGCACATCTAACCAGTTCGATTATTATTCCCAGAATGCAATAACTAGTTTTCAGTCTTAGCTAACTAGGCAAATCCTAGGTTGAGCTGATGTAACTCCTGCTTATTTCAAATCTTCCCAGGAATATGGTGCAGCACTTGGAAATGCAATGACCTCCCCAGGCTAGGACAGAGATCAATACAGGTAATATTGGTTTCAGAGACAACACTCTCGCCAGCATGGGGTGGTTCAGAGAAAGAGGAGAAGCAAGGGCACAAGAAGAAGAAAATCTCATGAGAGCCAGACACAAGTCTGGAATTTCTTGGGGCAGGAACTCACCCCTGGCCTTCATTATTTTGATAAGCTCTGAAGCTTGTCTGCTATGGGTGACAAAATCATTCAAAACCAATATAAACAGATTAATAGCCACCTCTGGTGAGATGAGCCAGAATCCCATTTTCTATTAGAACTGGACTGGGATATGAAAGGGCAAAGAGGGAGGGAGAAACCAAGCAGCCATTTGGAAAAAAAAATGTAGATAACTGCAAGGTGGCACTGGGAAATTACACTGAATAGTACAGCTTCTAATTTGAAGGCTTAAACATGCCATTGACAGAAATGGGAGGGAAGTGGGCTAGGAGCACATTTGGAAAAGGACAACAGTCCATTTCATTTGGGAGAAATAGGTGAGGCAGGAAGATATAAAAGTGGGATTTCCTGTAAGCATTTATTAACTTGGTAATAAAACCAGGACACCCTGAAATATACATTATTAGTGGAGGTGAGAGGGAATAAAACAAACACTTGGACAACATGATGGGTAAATCAGAAGAAAGGCATGGAGGGAAATCGAAGCTTGAAACTTACTTCAGCATCAGAAGCAGAGAAGGTGGTAAAAGAAGCAGAGGTGTGCGCGCGTGCGCGCACGCATGCACACACACACACACACACACACACGAGGTTAATGCTGTAAAACCAAGGAAAAAAAGCCTGGCAAGAAAGAGAAATAAAACATGTCCATCAAACTGGAGGTAGGCTTGGGCTGGCTGGAAGTGACAGAGTAAAGTGTGGAATGAGAAGGACATGGAATCAGGTGCTGAACATATTGCGGTATGGATGTTGAGGGCGCAAGTCACTGGCAACGATGAGCTCAATGGCGATGATGAGCTCAAGGGCCGTGATGAGCTCGATGACAACGGTGAGTGCCATGGGAACAAGTCCCTTGGCCAGACGCTAAACTTAACTTCTCTATTTTCAACATGCAAATGTGCAATAACAGTTTGGGATTAACGACTCTGAGTTTAGGTTGAGGAATCTGGCCAGGGAAAGGCATGCCTAACACCAGAATTAATGTTCTAGCCCCAGCACCTTCCTGTAACTAGCCTTCGCTCCCCATACTGATCCTAATATGGAAGGGAACCAAGTTCCAGAGAAGCTATCTAGGGTTCCTAGATTCCTTCAGAAAACAAAAAAAATTATGACAGGGAAAACCAAGTGCTGGCAACAGTGGAAAAGGCAGTGTCTGATCAATAAGATCAGCTGCCCTAATTTAAAACTTTGTATAATAAAATACCTAATTCCGAAATCCTTTTAATAGTGCAGACAATAAATCCAGATTCTGTCATCTGGCCAAGCCTGTTTTTGCTGCATTACTGGCTACAGGGACAGGCAGTGTAATTCAGATAGCATATTACACATTCCAAAAACAAAGGCACAGCCACATAGCATAGGAAAGAACAAGCCATGGAAGTAAAAAAAAAAAAAAAAAAAAAAAAAAAAAAAAAAAAAAAAAAAAAAAAAAAAAAAAAAAAAAAAAAAAAAAAAAAAAAGAAAAGAAAATCCAACCTGTAATTAAGACCCGTGGATGGTCTGTGTCAGAGAAAGAGGCAGAGTGGAAGTTAGCATCTGCTGGAATTTGCCGAGGGGAGAGGCCCAGAAATCGGACCGGCAGGACAGACGTCCAGCAGACACACGCTGGGCTCTGCCCCACTCGCCTCAGCATCCTAATGAACGGCATTTTCTTTTCAAATACCTTGTGGGAAGAAAATGAGCAGAGTTAATGATGTGACCTTTTATCCCTCCAGCTCTTCAAAACAAACTCTTCAACTGAAATGAACACTAAGATTGCCAGCGAATGGGCAAAGCTGTGGTTTTAGATTCAGGAACGGAACGAAAGAGACTGCTGAGTTCGCCGATGGGAAGCCAGTCAAGGGCCTCCCGTGAGCCAGGCCCTGTGATAAAGGGATAAAGGGTTGCTCACACAAAGTCTGGCCAAACAAAGGCTGAACTGAGATTCAGAATTGACACTGCACAGCGCTGACACCAGCTGGGATCTAATGCAACAGAGGTGGTTACTGCACAGAGAACCTGCACATCACAGAGACAAAGTCGGTGGATCCTGGTGAAGGCTTTAAGTCTTGACTACAACTGTTATCAACTTATCCACAATGTCTGAGGATACAAATAGGTCCCAGAACAAACACAAAGTGCCCTGTAAATCTTGTGTTAACACTCACATGTTGTCTTACAATGAACCAGCCTAGAAAAGCAGAGGTGTGAGACAAAAAGGCTCGCAGCAATATTTAGGAAGCTGTGAAGAGTTTTTGTTTTACCATCATCTCTGGAGAGAGGGTCATGTAGAAAAGCCATTTTCTTATAGTTTCAAAGATCACATAATTTTTTTTGTTGTTTTTTATTTTATTACTATTATACTTTAAGTTCTGGGGCACATGTGCAGAAAGTGCAAGTTTTTTACATAGGTATACACATCAAAAAGTGGCCAAAGGATATGAACAGATATTTTTCAAAAGAACACATAACTTAATTTAGTCTAGCTCCACCTCCTCGTCAGCTTTAGCTCCTGCTGATCATGAAATCAGTCTTTGCCTTGGGGGTCAAGATGGTCCAGTCACATACAGCTTGGGACTGCCATGTTCCTCAACCTGTCCCCAACGCCCAGGCAGGCACATCCTGAGAGTAAAGCAGAGCTGTCCAGCTTGCTTTGCTGGGTCTAACAGCAAACCACCCACCCTCCCTACAGGCAGGCCTATCACATACTGCACACCGACCTGCGGCCTCTCCCCTCTCACCCGCTGGAAGATCTTTTACAACAGAAAAGGCAGGTGAGCTTCAAAGCCAACTCAGGTGTCCCATCCCCTCAATCATCTTCTATTTTGCATTATAAATGGAGAAAAGGTTCAAAACAAAACAAAACAAAAGAAACCACACACACAGACATCATCTGTAAGATCCGAACTTACAGGACGGTACTCGGTGCCTCAAGTAGATTTAAGAAAGTGATTCCAAGTTAAACGCAAGAGGTAGCAGAAGCTTTCTTGCAATCCCTAATCATACCAAAACCTAAATTACAGGAAAAAGAAGGAAAATAAGGTCCTTTCAAAACATGCACCCTTTCTTGGTCATGAGGGTTTTACTCTTTAGTACTCCAAAACCAGGTGGGTGGAAGCTGCCTGGTGGCTTCTGAGGGGTCAGTGACTGGACGCAACAGGTGTCCGCATCTATAAAACACCTGAGGCCTTTTGGCCCAGCTAATGTTCTCAAGTAAGTGAGCAGAGGAGAACCTTCTCACTGTGGGTGCATCTCTGCTTTCACTGCACAGGCCTCAAGTGATGAGGGAGGTGTCTAGGATAGGCCACATTACGGGAAAGGCCTCAGCTTTTCCTCAAGCAGCCCTTAAAGGGACACTAAGTGTAGCCACTGCTGGCACCTGAAACCAGTTAAGAACTTAGATTCTTACAGTCACTTATTTCAGCAAGTGCAGAGGGATACTGAGGAAGCCCAGAGACAGTATTTCCTGGAACATTTGAAACTGAAAGACAATTCCCAAAAGCAAAATAATGAATGGCCATGGCTAAAAACGGTTTGTTCAAATTTACAAGAAAAAAACAACCCTATCAAAAAGTGGGCAAAGGATATGAACAGATACTTATCAAAACAAGACATTTATGCGGTCAACAAACATATGAAAAAATGCTCATCATCACTGGTCATTAGAGAAATGCAAATCAAAACCACACTGAGACACCATCTCACACCAGTTAGAATGGTGATCATTAAAAAATCTGGAGACAACAGATGCTGGAGAGGATGTGGAGAAATAGGAACACTTTACACTGTTGGTGGGAATGTAAATTAGTTCAACCATTGTGGAAGACAATATGGTGATTCCTCAAGAATCTAGAAATAGAAATACCATTTGACTCAGCAATCCCATTACTGGGTATACACCCAAAGGGATAAATCATTCTATTATAAAGACACATGCACATACATGTTCATTGCAGCAATGTTTACAATAGCAAAGACTTGGACAACCCAAATGCCCATCAATGATAAACTGGATAAAGAAAACATGGCACATATACACCATGGAATACTATGCAGCCATAAAAAAGGATGAGTTCATGTCCTTTGCAGGGACATGAAGCTGGAAACCACCATTCTCAGCAAACTGACACAAGAACAGAAAACCAAACACCGCATGTTCTCACTCATAAGTGGGTGTTGAACAATGAGAACACATGGACACAGGGAGGGGAACATCAAAACTGGGGCCTGTTGGGGGTTTGGGAGGCTAGGGGAGGGATAGCAGGAGGTGGGGAGATTGGGGAGGGGTAACATTAGGAGAAATACCTAATGTAGGTGACTGGGGGGCGGGGGATGGTAGATGCAGCAAACCAGTATGTCACACGTATACCTATGTAACAATCCTGCATGATCGGCACATGTACCCCAGAACTTAAAGTATAATAATTAAAAAAAAAATCAAGTACAGATGAACTCTAAAAAAAAAGGGGGGGGATTTGTTTCGTTTTTTGTTTTAAAGATTGAAAAGACTAGAGCTGCAGGGGAAAGCAAATCCTGAAGATATGAAACAGGTACGACAATATTCATCTCATCTCCACAAAGGGAAAACATGAAGGAGGCACCCAACAAATTGTTAATTGAATGTGAAGTTTCAGTTCAACAACATGGACAGTTCGTAATGGAGTTGGTTCTTCCTACTCCACTATGATTAGCAGGTAACATTTTTTGCTGTTTATATGCCACAAGCTGGTGAGTGCTTAACTGTACTATCCCAAGTACTACTGCCTGAGAAAACCTAGTTCTTAACCACCTCGCAGCAATACTGCCTGTTACAGGATCGCTTTAACAATACATAGGTACTAAAAACAAAAATAAAACGTAAAAAACCTCCAACCATCTACAGCATGTAGCTTTCCATCTTGCTCCTGCCAAGTTGAACTTAACACTCTTAAGACGGCAGTTCTCTAATTTTTTGGTCTTAGAACTTCTTTATACTCTTAAAAATGGAGAACTCCAAAGAGCTACTGTTTATGTGGGTTATAGCTATTAATATTTAGCGTGTTAGATATCAAAACAAATAAATGTTTAACATCTTTATTAATTGACTTAAAAACAATAAACACGTTAACAAACATCATTATTAAAGTAACTATATTTTCGGGAGGCTGAGGCGGAACTGCTTGAGCCTGGGAGGTGGAGGTTGCAGTGAGACAACATGGTGCCACCACACTCGACTCCAGCCTGGGAGACATAGCAAGACTCCATCTCAAACAAACAAAAAAACCATATTTTCCAAAACAAAAAATATTTAGTGGAAGGAGTGCCATTATTTTAAACTGTATACTTCTCTTTAAAAAAAAAAAAAAAAAAGACCTGGATTTTCACATCTGCTTCTGCAATTTGTTGCTGTAATTGAAAAAAAATCAAAACACAGCAAAGCAGTGAAAAGGAAACGGTATTTTATTCATTTTTCAAATAATTCTGGATATTCATCTTTGATACCACTCCAAAACTCAATGCATCAGTGTTCTTACAGGTTAGTTGCAATGAGGAATCTAAAAACTTATCAATAAATTTTTGAACTTTGGTACAATAAAACTTACTTGAATGCTTTAAATCAGTGGTCTCCAACCTTTTTGGCACCAGGGACCAGTTTTGTGGAAGACAATTTTCCACGGACTAGGAGGAAGCAGGATGGTTTTGGAATGATTCAAGCATGTTACATTTATTGTGCACTTTATTTCTATTATTATTGCATTGTAAGATATAGTAATTATACAACTCAACATAATCCAGAATCAGTGGGAGCCTGAGCATGTTTTCCTGTAACTAGATAGTCCCATCTAGTAGCAGATCATCAGGCATTAGATTCTCATAAGAAGCATGCAACCTGGATCCCTCCCATGTGCAGTTCACAACAGGGTTCACGCTTCTGTGAGACTCTAATGCCATAGCTTATCTGACAGGAGGCAGAGTTCAGGCAAGCAATGAGGAGCAGCTGTAAATACAGATGAAGCTTTGTTCAGTCACTGCTGCTCACCTCCCGCTGGGCGGCCTGGTTCCCTACAGGCCACGGGGCAAGCACTGCTTTAAATGGATCTTTTAGCCCTGCTTGACTCTGTACCTTCGTGCATTAGTCTTTTGGAAAATATTGGTTAAGTAATGCACATTGTCCAAAGATTAACACACTTCACTATATAATATTAAAAAGTCCTACTAGTTAATATCACCACTGATCTCATCAGAAAATTCCTTAGTATGGGGAAGCTGTCAAACTCATGGTGAAATTAATTGGCAACAAACACTGTTAGTTGTTTCCTTGAAGTGACAGGCTTTGTTCATGTTTTAGAATATACCGGACAATTTTCCATACCCATTGTTTGTCAGTCATTCTGTCAAGCAAAAATGGTTTTTCTATAAAGAAATGTGGCCAGTTCAGCTCACAATTCAATCATACACTGCTTTACCTGAAGACAACGATTATACTTTGAAACATGTAACAGAAGCGCTTTATGAGCACATCCCTGCATTATGCAGCATATCAGAGAGATGCACACTCATAAGTCAAGATTTAATCAGGACAATCATTTTTACTGTTTCATCAGGGACATTCTTAAATAAAGCTGGCAATTTTATTTTTTATTGAAAGCATATGGCAGTGAAGAATACGTGATGATTACAACAGCTTGGTACCACTGCCTTGATTTGCACAAGGGCATCAGGAGTTTTACCCAGCATTGTTCTGGCACCATTAATGCAAGTTCAATGCACTTGTTCCAGAATGAACCACAAAATTCAAAAAGTTGTTCAACACTTTGAATATCTTGGCACTACTCATGTTTAATGCGAAACATTCATTAAAAAGATACTTTCTATTGTAAATATAAAGGATTGTACATTATGTTACATATTACAATAAAAAGATTATCTAAAAAGGTATTGATTGGCTTGGTGCTGATACCAGAAGAATACAAGCAAAATGGCAACTCTAGGCTTTCTTCCATTTGTAAGGCAGAAATGCACTTCTATGGTCAATATACCAACTGGGTCTTCATGTTTCAGAGAGATCTTTCATTTGACAGAAAGTTGAAGTACTATGAGCTCTTTCAATGCATTTTCATCTAAACAAGGCTTTACTGTGTGTTTCTGCAATCCATGCAACTTGAACATTTATCCTGCTTCATGCTTCAACTTTTTGTTATAGCTTTCTTGAAAAGCTGTAACAAAAATTTCTGGCATTTAAAAAGCTCATTATATTCACACTATGCCATTCATTTCATTTTTCTTTAAAGGACTCTAAATGGTTGGTCTCAAAATAATGCTAATGGCACCAAAATACTATTGAAAATGGTTCTGCGGCATAAGATACATAAGGCCAATTACTAGCAGCTCTAAAGCTCAGGAAAGCTTTCACCTTGTCTTAGTTTTGCCCATTTCTCTGGAGTAATCCCTCCCTTCCATGAGTCAGGGAACTCTGACATATTCATTTCATTTTTTTCAGCATTTTAGGCATAGGTAGTACAGCCGTGAGCTGAAAAATCAAGTTCTCTAATATCCCCCTTTTAAGCCAATAATCTATCCTTAAATTAAAAGAATCCTTTTAGGATAAATTATTAAATTCAAAAATAATTTTATGCCATTTGAAATTTTAGAAAGGTTTTTCCAATCAAGACTACAGAGTATACTGTTTGTTTTTCCATGTAGGACAGAAAACTCTGGGATTTCAAATTAATAACTTATCAAAAGAAAATGAGGTCACAGATGTAACAGGCATAAGTAAAGATAGCCAATAAGTGCACAGTAGGAATACTAAGTGCAAACTGAGTTCATCTCTGAAAATGCAGGTATTTTTATTCTAACCCTAACACCTTAGAAGACTTGAGAAACAGAAGAACACACAGGCACACTTCCACTAGCCATCACAGCAAAGCTCTTTGCAAGTCATGTAATCTCTGGGAAACTCACTGCACACTTGTGAAAGAAAGAATGAAAAAGGTAAGTAACATCTTAGAATTCTTTTCAACAATAGTTTTGACCTTATGGACACTACAAAGGGTCTCAGGGACCCTCCACAGTTCCCCAGATCACATTTTGAGAAGAGTTATTGTAAGGTAAAACTTTCTTTGCCAAGTTGGATATTAAATTTATATAGAGAAGCCATCAAAGAAGATTTTCAGTCCCTCTCCTCTTACAGATCAAATGACAGCCCATAAACTTTCTCTCCCAAGCACCTTGTTTACTTTAATTGCAAGGGATAAAGAGGACCAGGTTAACAGACTCTCCACCACAAATAATGAGGCACTTTCCCAACCTGAGGCCGCTCAGGGGTGGTCACAGAAGGTCACAACTTCTTCCATGTCCCTGTATATCCACTTATCTGCATGAACAGCAGCAGCAGTCACACAGCAGTGGCATGTGGAAGTGAGGGGCGATGCAGATAGACTCACAGCTCAGCTGGTGTGAGTGACTGCCTGCACATGGGTGGGTGGTGAAGGTGTCAAGGATATGAAGGTCTGTAATTTGGGCTGCTGCAAGAATGGGCTTTCTGGAGAACTAGGTCGGGTGAGAAGACAAGCAAGTTTGGTTGTGGATATGTTGGGTTTAGGTGTCAGGACACAATACAGTTGCCTCTTCCAGCAAGTTGTGATGCATGTTCGCACTCACTCAATGCTGTGTCTAAGAGACAGACGGAAAGGAGAAACCATGACCGGTTTACATCTCAAAAAATAAAATGGTCCTCTTCTCAGAAAAGTTACTTGCGTTTCTTGGGGTGTTGGGGGTGGGACTTAATACAACGGTGATTACTCTAAAGATAGATAATTTTTTTGATATTAAGCAAACTTCCACCCATAATACTGAAGGCAACTAGACATGCAGCATCAGTTTTCCTCAATATTCTTGCTGTCCTGAGATCTCCCAAGATTTCTGGCTGTAATCACTCTTAGGTATGGAGACAGTAGAAGATGTATGAAGTAATGTCTTTAGCAATTAAGCGTAAAACTAAGAAATCCAGCCTCCAACAGATGAATGGATCAAGAAAGCAGGGTTTATACATACAATGGAGATTATTCAGCCTTAAAAAGAAGGAAATTGTGACACTTGCTACAACATGGATGAACCTCAAAGTCATCAGACTAAGTGAAATAAGCCAGTCACCAAAGGACAAACACTGTATGACCGCACTGATGTGCATTATTTAATGTACTCGAAAAATCACAGAAAGATTAGCAGAAAGGTGGCTGGTTGTCAAGGGCTGGGGTGGAGGCAGGGAAATTAGTGTTTAATAAGCAGAGGGTTTCAGTTTTACAAGATGAACAAGTGCTGGAGATTGCACAATAATGGTGCAGGAGCCTTTCTGCTGCTGGTGCCTTCACGCCCAGCCCCCCACATCCGGACTTCCCTGCTCTGAAGTCAGTGATAACTACCAAGTTGACAACTTCCTGGCGCCAATGCCCCCTCCTCACTTCTAAGCTAATACCTATGTCCATGGCCACCTCCATTCTCACTAGGTTCCCCCATCCCAATCATCTGCTTTCAGGAGCAAAAACGTTTGCCAGATGCGTTTGCAAGGCAGCCTCGGCTTTAAAACCTTTGGCTCATTACATCAACATCTATGCATCCTCTTAATAGTAATGAACTAAGGAAAAATCAGGCGCCTCATAACACGGAGCCTTGACGAAGCATCTGCTTTCCTGAACTCTCATTTAACCATCACAGCAACCCTGAAGCTAGGACCTTCTCCCCATTTTTCAGGATCAACTGACCGGCCCAAGGTCAGGCAGTTACTAACTACCAAGACGGCGTAGGTGCACCGAGTCCCAAACCCTCTATTCCTACCATCCCGTCTCTACCCCTCAACAGAAGAGATGCGATCAGATGCCTAAGACAAGGCAAAGAAAATGAAACACTCCCAGGGCCACGCAGGGGGCACCTTTCCTGGCAGCCGGCATCCCTCCCCATGGGGACAGCACGGACTAGCCAGGGGCTCTGGGCCGGCGGCCCGCCTCGCAGTGTGCTCCTGGCTTCATCGCCTTGCCAAATTTCAAGTTTCCGCGTCCTCAGATTGGGTTCAATCACCATGCCGCCCCAGTAGATTGTTGAGGGCATTTTAATAAAAGCAGTGAGTCTATGAAAAGCACTGGGCAAACTGCGCGGTCCATGTAAAGGCTCCATCTGTATTCGCTTTTTTTTTTTTTTTTTTTTTTTTTTTAAATTAAATCTTTGAGCCGGTAGTCTGGGTTTTACCTGGGAATGATCCGAAAGCCAGAAAGGGTAGAGAAAATCCCAAAGCTCTAAGCGTGAGCAAGGGAGGGTCTCAGAGTGAGGTCTGACTCTGCAGAGCGGGCGTCCCCTCCTCCCGCGCGCAGCTGCTCGGGACGAGAAGCGGGAGGGGCACGCAGGGCGAGGACGCGAGGCCTCAGGAGGGCCCGGTGGACAGGGTGTGCAGTCCCACGCCCCGCGGGCGATGGCTTCCCAAAGTCTGGAGAAACCGGTTTTGCCGGGCCGGCCATGCCCGCCCCTCTTACCGGCTTGGGGAGCCCTTTCAAAAGTGGAGGGGAGCGGGTGTCGCGCCCTCCCAACCCTGGCAGCGCCTGGGCCCTCCCCCCACCAGGCTCTCTCCCGACCCTATAACCACCGCCGGGGGTCCTCGGAGCGCGCCCGGGAGCGCAGAGTCTGCGGCGCCGCGACCTCGGCCAGCCCCTGGTCATCCGCTCCGCGGCCATTCCCCACTCCGAGAAGGGGCTCGGCTCCCGCCTCCGCCGGGGGAAACGTCGGGATACCTCAGCACTGACCGTTCTGTGCACCCCGCGGAAGCTGCGAACCCGGAGCCGGAGACACCATCGCACGCGATGGGCAGACAACAACCCGTACACCCAGCGTGGCAGGTCCCCTCGCCTTTATCCCCCGCCGCCCCGCCCGGCGCACCAATCCCCAGCCGAGGAGGCAGCGCGGGGGGCGGGTCGTGCACGCCCAGCGCTGGGAGAACTCAGGGACCGCCAGGGAGGGGGCGACCCGGCCAGAGCCGCACGCGACCGAAATCCGCACTCCGGAGCGGCAGAGCGCGCTCTCTTGCTGTTTAGCGGCTCCCTAGCAAATGACGTGGGGAAGGAACGCAGAGCGCAAGAGAGACAGATGGAAAGGTTTGCTGGGGAGCTGGCCCAGGACTGAGGGTCTGGAGGTCCGGTGTGGAGGGACCTTGAGCAAGGCCCTTCTGGGCCTCCCAGCTGAAAGGCATCGCTGAAAAATCAGGTGACCTCCAAGACCACGGACCAGCAAAGTTAGCGACACCTGGGCGCCAGTTGGAAATGCAAATTGGCAGCCCCACCCCAACCCCTCCCGACCTGCTGAGTCAGCATCTCCGGGGGCTGGGCCCGGGTGGCTCCCGCAGGACGCTGGTGCGCGCAGTAGCTTGAGAAGCGCAGGTCCAGAGCGCTGGTTCTCAAACTCTGCTGCATATTACAGTCACCTGGGAGCTTTTTAACCTCCAAACGCATAGGCTACCAGGCTGCCCCCGGATCAAATGATAGGATCTCCGGGCTGGGGGAACCTCAGATGTATTTTTTTTAAAGCTCTTAAAGCGATTCCAGTGTGCTGTGAAGGTTGGACTCAAGGTGTGGTCCCTGGACAAAGCAGCCCACCCACAGCTACTGAACCGGGGAATCTGCATTTTAACAACATCCCCAAGTGACTTGCAGGTGCCTTAGGTTTGTGAGAAACAACTCTAAGATGCCTTCTGACATTAAGAATCTGTGACATTGTGAAATGTCTGATTTTGTTTAGCGGACTCGCCAGGCCCGGTTCGTTCGGCTTCTCCTTTGACTTGATCCCTGATGATGGCTCTGCCTCTGGCGCGCTTGAAATAGGTCCACTCGCTCATGATCAGCGTGCATTCTGCTCAGCGCAGTCTCCCCGCCTGAAGAACTGTTATTAATGCAATCTAAAATGACTACGGTTCTGTGGTCTACTGAACTGCCCACGGGGGTGGGGGTTTCAGACTTTTGGCATCTCAAGAGACTTGAGATTACCGAGACCGGTATACCCACTTCAAGAGGAAAAGGTGACTCCTCACCGAGAGACATGACGAGGTAGAATCAAGGCCACAGGGAACCAGGATGCTGACTCAGGCAACCTGTCCCTGCCGCGCTGCCCTTTGTGCCCTCCATATCATACCGAGCTATTTTTCGTTTTCCATAAACCTGGTGGTGGGTGGAAGAGGATATCAAGCTTGTGTTGGGTAGGATTGAGGTAGGCGGTGGGGCTGAGACACCAGACCAGGTTGAGTACTACCTAAAGCAGGGCCAAAGTAGCTTTCCATCAGATAGGCCCACCAGGTGCCATGTCAGTTTACCGTTGCCATGGCAATATCAGGGAGTTACTGCCCCTTTCCGTGGCAGTAACTCAATAATTACTACCCTTTCCTAGAAATTTCTGCATAAACTGCCCCTTAATCTGCATGCAATTAAAAGTGGGTATAAACATAACTGCATAGCTGCCCTGAGCTGCTCCTCTCTGCCTGTGGCATAGCCCTGCTCTGCAGTCATGGAGCAGTCACGGAGCTGTAACTCCGCCTCTTCAATAAAGCTGTTTTCTTCTACCTCTGACTTGCCCTTGACTTCTTTACTGGGCAAAGCCAAGAACCCTCCTGGGTGAAGCTCACTTTGGGACTCACCTGACCTGTATCAGGATTACAGGTGGGAACGTTGTGGAGTACAGCAATCCACTGATACTGCCTCTGGTCTGCATGAGGGAAGGGTGGGCAGCACAGACCATAGCTTCAACCGTTGTTCCTGGGGACAGGACAAGGGGAAGAGGTGATTTCGCAGGGACTGAAAGGTGGGTGGTTTCTGGCTACCTAACATCTACTACCTCTCTTCCCCATGCAAAGAGGCTGATGTGGATGACATCAGTGTCGCCCTCCTCAGTCAAGGGGCAGACACTATGTCGAGATTTAAATCCTGTCCCCACAGCAGAGGCCCTCTGAGGCCATCCCACCCAGGGACAGTGCCTGTGGGCTTCCTGGCTCTAGGAGCGCTTGGGAATCTGCCCCTTCAGCTGCTTCTCTGGCCCTCCCAGTGAGGCTACGTCCTCCTCAGATCCTTTGACTTCTGTCTGTAAAGTAAGTTTTTGTAGTCTTAGCTTAGGCAGTGATAATATGCAGAATTTCTCTCCATTTTCAGGGTTGAGATTTTGACTCTAAAATTGCAAACCCAAATAATGAAAATAAATAAGCATAAATAGTCTCTAGCCTGTATTCATATAAATAACTGAATGAGTGACTAAATGGGGTGAAGGGACAACTATTTTTTTTTCCTTTGAGGCAAGATCTCACTCTGTCACCCAGGCTGGAGGGCAGTGACATGATCTCAGCTCACTACAGCCTGACTGACAACTCTTTTTTGCAGAATTCCAATTAATACAAGTGGAAGGAAGGAGAGACCTGGTAAATCACAAGTGAAACATGACTGCAATCATTGCGGCAGGCAGGGTCCCCAGATGTGGCACAATTAGCTGGTGACAGCTTAAGGAGAAGCAGGATATTTGCAGAGCCTCAAAGTATCTCTCCCAAAATAGATGTTTATCAATAACAAAGGGAAAAATAGTAACTTTGCAGTGAAGAAAACTGGCATCCCCACCTTAGCCATGTGATTCAGGTTTACCTCTCCAGAAACAGGTTGACATAGGAGGCACTGGAAAGAGCACAGCACCGTGGAATTTCCCTGACCAACAATGCACAACCTCATTGTGGGAAAACATTAGACAACCCAAGTGGAGGAACATTTCTACGAAATAACTGACCAGGACCCTTCAGAAGTCTCAAGGTCACAAAAGATAGGAAGACTGACAACTGTCATAGATTAAGGAGGCAATGACTCCTATCAAGTGAAATCCTGGTTTTACCTCCTTGCAGATTACTTCTCCAGTAGAGTTGTACTACAGTTATGTAAGAGGTTAATATAAGGGGCGTTGGGGGAAGGGTACAAAGGAACACTCTACTGTAATTTTTGCAACACTGTCTGTCTAAAATGATCTTGGCTGGGCATGGTGGCTTATGCCTGTAATCCCAGCATTTTGGGAGGCCGAGGCAGGTGGATCACTTCAGGTCAGAAGTTCAAGACCAGCCTGGCCAACATGGTGAAACCCTATCTCTACTAAAAATAATAACATGAAAATAATCTAAAAATTAGCCAGGCATGGTGGCACATGCCTGCAATCCCAGCTACTTGGGAGGCTGAGGCACAAGAATCCAGGAGGCTTGAACCCAGAAGGCAGAGGTTGCAGTAAGCTGAGATCGTGCCACTGCACTCCAGCCTGGGCTCCATCTCAAGAAAGAAAACAAACAAAAAAAAAGATCTTAAAATAAAAACTTTTAAAAAGTATCTTGATAAGTTTTAAAATGCAGTAAAATTTGTTACTTAGTAACAAATGTGTTACTTAGACTAAAGATCTTCCTGACAAACCTTAATATGTAAAATTTCACTTGGGAAAAATATACTTTGTCAAAATAATGACCACAAAAGGAGACTGACAATGGGAGAAATTGTTTAAATCTGAAATGAGCAAAATAACCAGATATTGAATCAAATCTTTGTTGCAAAATTTTTTTTTTTTTTTTTTTTTTGAGACGGAGTTTCGCTCGTTACCCAGGCTGGAGTGCAATGGCGCGATCTCGGCTCACCGCAACCTCCGCCTCCTGGGTTCAGGCAATTCTCCTGCCTCAGCCTCCTGAGTAGCTGCGATTACAGGCACGCGCCACCATGCCCAGCTAATTTTTTGTAGTTTTAGTAGAGACGGGGTTTCACCATGTTGACCAGGATGGTCTTGATCTCTTGACCTCGTGATCCACCCGCCTCGGCCTCCCAAAGTGCTGGGATTACAGGCTTGAGCCACCGCGCCCAGCCTGTTGCAAAATTTAATAAAAAGTAATGAATTACAAATAAAATTCCGTAAAGGAAAAAGGAAAAGGAAGGAAAATGAAATCATTCCTAGAAAATCGATTACAGGCTTAAATTACTTAATGAAGAGATTTTTTCTTTGTATGCAATTAGAGAATGTGAATATATTTGTGACCATAAGTTCCTAAACAGGGCATATCAAAACGTTCTGTTTTTGTTTGTTTGCTTGTTTGATTAAGATATCTAGATGTATGGTTGAGGAAGAATGGACAACATATGCAAATTCTGCTTCAAGGTCACACAGTGCTTTAAAATATGGAGAGGCTTGTTTCCGCATAAAGTCTAATAGCATTGCCTGGACAGGGACTTATGCCCAAAATGACTAAAGAAATGAAGTCCCTGGGAACATGCAAGTAAATTACATCACCAAGCCAACTTCTGTCCTTAGTTATTTAATAGGAAAAAAACTGCACCAGGTCCCCACTTCCAGTTGCCTTGCACAGGGAACATATAGTATCCTAGTACCTAGACACTGTATGTCCCTACTCTAAAAGCAGTCATGGTGGCATCAGGGGTCCCATGGCATTATCAGTTCAGACGCTATATCTAACAGCCCTCAAAAGAGCTACAGAATCCTTTATAAGCAGAAATATTCCAAAGAACTTTTAAGGATATATTTGCTCACTCTTCTGGCATTGGAGACTGCGGGGAACCAGCCCTACGTCACCCGTGGTGGCCTGAGTTCTGTGGGACAAAGGAATGAGAAAAAGACAGGTTAAGAGAGAAAGTGGGATCAGGGGGCCATCACTTTATTACGCTGGAGGAGACAGTGAAGGCACTGAATTCTGATCCACACTACTCATTGGTTACAATCACTTTGATCAACAGGGTCCGGGTGGAGTGATGGTGGGGAGAGGGTAATGGTGGAGTGAATCAGTGAGCCAGAACTGGTGTGTCATCCTAAGGATTGATAACAGTGGCAGTTTGGGAGTTTCACAAAACAAGAACATGTGGTTATCTTTAGATTGTTATCTATGTACAGCTGGTGGAACACGGGCCTTATAAGGAGCCTACAAGTCTGGCTATATCATAGCGCTATGAAAGGGTTTCACATCCTTGAGCACAATGTTTATGGTAACAAAGCCTAGGTCACCCTGCACCAGAACGGGAGGCATGGAGAGGCCTTCCTCCCCAGAGGCCTCCTGCAGCCTTCCAGAGTTTATTGTTCCTGATTTCTTTTATACATATAACCAGTTTATGTAGGCACTCTGTAAGTCCTTTCTCCTTTGCTGCTTTTCCCAATGGGAGATTAACAGAAGCCCTTATCTACTTTGCTGCTTTTCCCAACAGGAGATTATCAGAAGCACTTATCAATTCCTGGACAGTCACTAATGATTTGGCTGGCCGGCTGGGAAATTGTAAAGAACAAGATTGGAAGGTTAATGTCAAGGAAGACTAGAGAAGTATTTAAATATACCTTTCAGACTGGGCGTAGAGTGTGGAGATTTTATAGTCCTGTGTGAATATTCACCAAAGGGAATCTAATGCAGAGGAGGTTTTCAATAATCAGGTGGACAAGCTGACACATCCT
Source organism: Cebus imitator (assembly GCF_001604975.1). Lineage (NCBI taxonomy): Eukaryota > Metazoa > Chordata > Mammalia > Primates > Cebidae > Cebus > Cebus imitator. The sequence goes on along the minus strand of NW_016107440.1, from coordinate 4,858,369 downwards.
ATGGACCACACAGCCAAACCATCAGTCAGCCTCTTTCTTCAGTCACCCCAGGTCCTAGTTAATGGAACCAAATACAAAGTAGCCATGTTGTAGGGATGGAGGCTATGCACAGACTCAGCAACACAGTCTTCCTCTCGGCAAGACCAGTCTGGCTACTGCCACTGCTGACTACCCAGCCTACCAACACCAGAATCTAATAATGCTGACCTCTTAATATGGCACACTTTTCTGAGGGTGGGAAGCAGCCAGCCACCTGGAAGCAGGTTGATGCCATTGTACCTCTTTTATCATGAAGAAGTGATTTGTCCTCATCAAAATGTATATGTTCTGTATACAGATATGCATTCCTTGTCTGTAATACTTCTGCTATATAAGGACAGAATGTCATTCACTACCATGGCATTTCTTACGAGTTTGTGTCCTCCCACTAACTTTACATGTTGAAGTCCTAACTCCCAGAATGTAACCTTATTTGGAAATAGGGCTATTGCAGACGTAATTAGGTGAGATGAAGTCATTAGGGTGGGATCTAATCCAAGAAGACTAGGAAATAAAAGGGGAAATTTGGACAGAGAGACATGTACAGGTGGAGTCTGGCATGTGTAGATGAAGGCAGCAATCAGGGTGATGCTTCTACAGGTCAAGGAATGCCACAGACTGCCAGCAAAGTACCAGAAGCTAGGCAAGAAATATGGTCTTGATTAATGTGACTTTATAATAAATCCTGAACTTGAGTATTGTTGGTCCTCAACTTTGTTCTTCTCCTTCAATATTGTGTTGGCTAATATGGGTTTTGCTTCTCATAAACATCAGGATCAGTTTGCCACTATCCACAAAATAGCATTTTGATTGAGATTGCGTGGAATCTAGATCAAGCTGGGAAGCACTGATATCTTGACAATATTGATTCTTCCCATCCATGGACATAGACTATCTCTACATTTATTTAGTTCTTCTCTGATTTCCTTAATCAGAACTTTGTAGCTTTCATTTAGATTTTGTGCATATTTTGTTAGATTTATATCTGAGTACTTAATTTCAGGGAGCTGCTAATGTAAATGACATTTTTGCATGTCATATTTCACTCGTTCATTGCTGCCAGATAGGAAAGCAAATGAATTTTGTAAATTAACCATGCATCCTGCAACCTTGCTATAACTGTTTATTAGTTCTAAGAGATTATGGTTGTTTCAGACTTTCTGCACAGAAAATCATTTCATCTGTGAACAAAGAGCGTTTTGTTTCTTCCTTCCCAATCTGTATACCTTTTATTTTCTGTTTCTGTCTTATTGCATTAGTTAGAACTGCCCATAAAATGCTGAAAGGAGTGGTGAGAGTGGACATTCTTGTCTTGTTCCTGATATTAGCAGGCAAGCTTCTTGCCATTAAGTATGTTAGCAGCAGAATTTTTTTTAGATGTTCTTTATAAAATTGAGGAAGTTACACTCTATTCCTAATTTGCTAAGAGTTTTAGCATAAAGTGTTGGATTTTGTGAAATGCTTTTTCTGCATTTACTGATATGATCATGTGATTTTTCTTCTTTAGTCTGTTGATATTATGGATTACATTAACTACTATTTAAATGTTAAATCAGCCTTGGATACATGGGACATCATTGTTTCTTCCATTCCATCATTTGCTGCATTCGTTTGGACTGAAAAGTGGTTACACTTAATGTAATCACTAATATGGATTTACTTCTGCTATTTTACTTGTTTTCTGTATGGTTTGTAACTTTTTTGCCCCCCATTTTCTCCATGACTGTCTTTTGTGTTTATTTATTTATTTTTGGTAGTGATATCTTTTGATTCCCTTCTCATTTCTTCTTGTGTTTTCCATAGGTGTTTTCCTTGTGGTTACCATAAGCATTACATATGACAACCTAAAGTTTAAACAATCTAAACTGATTCCAAGTTAACTTCAATAGCATGGAAAAACTTATGCCTGTACAGCTCTGTCCCACACCCTTTGTTATTGATGTCCCAAATCTTTATATATCGAGTGTTCAGTAACATAATTTATTTTTATGTCTTTGTCTTTTAATTCCTTAGAAAATAAAAAGTGGAGTTACAAGCCAAAATTACAATATTGTTTTCGTTTTTTTTTTTTATATTTGCCATTGTATTTACTTTACCGGTGTCTTAGTCTATTTTTCTTCTACTATAACAGAGTACCACAGACTGGATAATTTATAAAGAAACTTATTTGACTCAAGGTCCTGGAAGCTGGGAAGTCCAGGAGCACAGGGCCAGCATCTGGTGAGGGCCCTTGTGCTGCATCATCCCATGGCAAAAGGTGGAAGACAAGAGAGTGTGTGAGACAGAAAAGGGATCAGGGCTAAACTTGAGAATCTTTTTTATCAGGAACCCACTCCCATGATAACTAACTCACCCCCATGATAATGGCGTTAATCCATACATGATGGCAGAGCCTTCATGACCTAATGACCTCTTAAAGGTTCCACCTCTTAATACCATCACAATGGCAATTAAATTTCAACATGCATTTTAGAAGGGACATTCAAACCACAGCCACCAGAAATATATTTCTTCACTCAGGTTTGAGTTATTGTCTACCGTCCTTTCATTTCACCCTGAAGGCCTCCCTTTAGCATTTCTTGTATGGCAAATCTAGTGGTAACAAGCTCCCTAACATAGATTTATAATTGATTTATGGTTTTAAATCCTATGGAAAATAAAAAGTTATGAACTAAAGTTACAAGAATACTGGTTTTTATATTTGTCCTAGAATTTATCTGTCCTGGAGATATTTATTTCTTCATATGGGTTCAAGTTACTATCCAGTGTTCTTTCATCTCACTGAAGGGCTCCCTTTAGAATTTCTTGTCAGGCACATCTCACAGTAACAAGCTCACTAAGCTTTTGGTTTTAATCTAGGCATGTCTTAATTTCTCCCTATTTTTTGGAGGACAGTTTTGCTGGATATATAATTCTCAGTCGACAGGTTTTTTATTTTCTTTCAACATTTAAAATATATCATCCTGTTGTCTTCTGGTCTCCATGTTTCTGATTAAAAATTAGTTGATAATCTCAATTAGGACCCATTGTATGCGATGAGTTGATTCTCTCTTGCTACTTTGAAAATTCTTTGTTGATTTTTGATAGTTTTCATACAATGTGTCTTGGTGTGAATCTCTTCAAGTTTATGGTATTAGAGGCTGTGTAGAGGCTTTTTGGATTTGTAGACTTACATATTTCATCAAATCTGGGATGTTTTCAGCCCTTATTTTTAAAATAATTTTTGTTTTTTTCTAAGACTGACTCTCACAAATCATATGTTGGTCCACTTGATGGTAACCTACAAGTTTTTAGGTCTATTCACTTTTCTTTATTCTTTATGTTCCCCAGACTGGATAATTTCAATAGTTCTATCTTCAAATTTGCTGATTCTTTCTTCTGCCTAATCAAAAACTCTATTGAAGGCTGGGTGCAGTGGCTCACACCTGTAATCCTAACACTTTGGGAGGCTGATGTGGGTGGATCACAAGGTCAGGAGTTTGAGACCAGCCTGGCCAACATGGTGAAACCTTGTCTCTACTAAAAATACAAAAATTAGCTGGGTGTGCTGGCACGCACCTGCAATCCCAGCTACTCGGGAGGCCAAGGCAGGAGAATTGCTTCAACCCAGGAGGTGGAGGTTGCAATGAGCTGAGATAACGCCACTGCACTGGGCGAGAGAGCAAGACTATCTAGGAAAAAAAAAAAAGCAAAAAAAAACCTCACCTCTATTAAACCCTTCTAGTGACTTTTTCATCTCAGTGTTGCGGTTTTCAGCTCCAAAATTTCTACCTGATTCTTTTTTATAATTTTTATATCTTTATTGATATTCTCATTTTGTTCAACCACCATTTCTCTGATTTCATTTAGTTGTCTTTTAACTCTGAGCATATTTAAGACAATTGTTTAGTCTTTGTCTAGTAAGTCCACAGTCTCGGATTCCTTAAGGATAGTTCCTTTCAATTAATTTTATCCCTGTGAATGAGCCACATTTCTTTTTCTTTGCATGCTTTGTAATATTTTTGTTAAAAACTTATCTGAATATTATAATGTACAATGGAAATTAGACTTTCACCCTTCTCTAGGGCTTATTATAATTATTGAAAGATGTAGTAGTCTATACATTCAGTTACTTTTCAATAATACTAATTATATTATTGCTACTATTATTGAAGGCTACAGTAGCTCATGTTTATTTTCTAAATTATTTTTGCAGATTGTATTCTTTGTCAAGTGGGGTCACTGAAGTCATTGTTCATGTGGTTAGTTTTGACAAAAATTGTCTTGAATTACAGGAGCTTTATAAAACACACACACACACACACACACACCTTCCAGTCATTATAGATCAGTTTTGTACTGGGATCCTCCTTCAACACTTATCCAGGCTTGCACCAAACCTAGGAATCAACCATAAGTAAAAAGCTTACAGTCTGCTCAGGACTTTTCTGAGCATGTGTTTTGCCCTGTGGCCTTCTAAGCTCCCCTGCACATTAGTTATTTTGAATGTCTTAATTTCCCAAAGAATCTCCCCTAGCTTTTCTTCCCAAGCTTTAGGTGGTCTATTATTTTGACTGTAAAGTTTTGCCCCAGTTGTCTGCAGGCTTTCAGTTCTCCTTAGAGCATTTTTGAGCAATGCCCAAATGCAAATTTCCAGCTTGGGTTCTGAGTTAGAAGGAACAGAGAAGAGCACATTTTGTCAGTCTTTCAAGAAGTTCCGTAGGCAGGTTAAAACAGACATAAGCAATACTTTGTGAGTAAAGTCTGATCTGTGAATAAAGCTTGATCTGAACCAGACACTAGAGTTTCACACTGAGGAAATAGGCTGGAACTGCCTCGAGACTGCCTCTATGCTAGAGGCGTTGAGGGCAAGATCAGGTAAAAAATGTCACAAGGCTTCCTCAAGTTTTCAAGTAGTCTTTTTCTTGATTTGCTTGGTTGCTGTAAACCTCTGACTGTTTTCCAGAATTCTAACATAGTTTGACAATTTCTGCTTGTTTTTTTATTTCTGTGTGGGAACAAGCAGTTGGATCTGCCTGTTCCACCATTTTGCTGATGTCACTCTACATACATTCCTGATTAAAAATACTTGAAAGTTGAAAAGTAGATGTACTAAAATTCACCTTAAAACATATGCATGTGTGTGTGTGTATATATATATATATATATACACACACACACACACACACAAACTGCTAGGCTCAAGCAATCCTCCTGCCTCGGCCTCCCAAGTAGCTAGGACTACAGTTATGCAACCCCATGCCCAGCTAATTCTTTTTAATTTTGGAGAGATGGGTCTTGTGTTGTCCAGGCTGGTCTGGAACTCCTGGCCTCAAGTGATCCTCCTGCCTCCATCTCCCAAAGCACTGGGCTTACAGGAATTAACCAACATGCCTTAAAATATTTAAAACATTTTTTAAATTGTGGTAAAAAAAACAAGTGTAATATAAAATTTACCATCTTAACCATTTTAAGTGTAAAGTTCAGTAGTGTTAAGTGTATTTACACTGTTGTGCAAAAGATCTCTATAACTTTTTTCTTTTGAAAACTGACTCTATATCCATTAAGAAATTCTCTATTTCCTCCTTTCCACAGCCCCTGGCAATCATTATTCCATTTTCTGTTTCTATGAATATGACTTAGATCCCTAAGTGGAATTATATGTTTTTATTTTCTTATTAATGGACTAATTAATATAGTGCCCTTGAGTTTCATCCATGTCGTAGCATAGGATAGGATTTCCTTCCTTTTTAATGCTGAATAATATTGCATTGTATGTATATACCACGTTTACCCATTCACCCAATAATGGATATTTGCATTGGGTTCCCCCTCGGCCTGTCAATAGCAAAACAAGGAATACTGGTGTGCAATTCTCTCTCCAAGACTCTGCCTCCAGTTCCTTTAGATATATACCTAGAAGTGTGTCCTTCCTTCCTCCCTCCTTTCTTTCTTTCTCTTTTTCTTTTTGAGGAACCTCTATACTGGTTTCCATAGAAGTTACATTAGTTTACATTACTACCAACAGTCCATGAGGGTTCCAATTCTCTACATCCTTACCAATATGTATTTTGTTTTCCTGATAATGGTCCTAATAGGTGTGAGGTAATCTCTCATTGTGATTCTGATTTGCATTTCTCTAATGACTAGTGTTTAGCATCTTTTCATACTTGTTAGCCGTATCTACATCTTTGGAGAAATGTCTATTCAGGCCTCTTGCCCATTTTTCAATCGTGCTTTTGTTATTGTTTAATTGTATGTTTCTTATATTATGAATATTAACCCCTTATCAGATATATAATTTGTAAATATTTTCTTCCATTTCATGTCTGTCTTTTCACTCTATTGTTTCCTCTGATGTGCAAAAGTTTTTAACTTTGCTGTAGTCCCATTTGTCTACTTCTTGCTTTTATTTCTTGTTCTTTTGGTACCATATTCCAAGAAATGGTCAAATCCAATGTCATCAAGCTTTCCCCCTATGGTTTCTCCTAGGAGTTTTAAGGTTTAAAATCTTTTATTTAGCTCTTAATCTATTCTGAGTTAATTTTTATATACAGTGTAAGGTACAGGCTCCATTTCATTCTTTTGCATGTGGATATCCAGTTTTTCCCAACACTATTTGTTGAAGAGACTGTCCTTATCCCATTGCATGGTCTTGGTATCCTTGAATATCATGTGACATTTACATATCCATTTCTGTGTACTCTATTCTGTTCCATTGGTCTATATATCTATGTTAATCACTGGAAGGCCAAGGTGGGAGGATCACGTTGGGCCAGTTCGAAACCAGCATGGGCAACATAACAAGACCCTGTCTCCACAAAAAAATAAAAGAATTAGCCAGGCATGATGGTGCTCACCTGCAGTACTTGCTTCAGGAGGCTGGAGCAGGAGGATCACTTGAGCCCAGGAGTTCCAATATACAGTGAGCTATGTTCATGCCATTGCATGCCAGCCTGGACAGCAGACATCTGACTGAAAAAAAAAAAAAAAAAGAACAAAGAACAAAGAAGAAGAAGAGGAAGAAGGGGAAGAAGGAGAGGAAGAGGAGGAGGAAGAAGAAGAAGAGGAGAAGGAAGAGGAGGAAGAGGACGAAGAGGAAGAAGAAGAAGGAAAGCAGATCACTTATTTTGTTTTTAGGTTTATCTGATGCTTCCTCATAATTAGATTCAGGTTGTGCTTTTTCACTCCTAATGTGGTGCTCTTTCTGGATGGATCATTTCAGAAGGCACATGATGTTGGTACGTTCCATTACTAATGATAACTTTTTCTTAGATAGGGTGGTATCTATCAGTTCCTTTCACTATAAAGTTAGTATTTTCTCCTTCGTAAGTAGTAAGTATTTTGTGGAAAGCTATTGGAGACTATATTCTGTTCTTCACAAACTTCCACCTTCTAGTTTTGCCATTCACTGGCGGGCATTGCCTAAGCCAATGACTACTGTGATAATTTGCCAAATAGTGGCTTTCTAATTCCAGTTTCTTTCTTTTTTTTTTTTTTTTTTTT
>NW_016107440.1:4827750-4850835 GCF_001604975.1 Cebus imitator | reverse complement strand
TTGTTACCCAGGCTGGAGTGTAATGGCGCGATCTCGGCTCACCGCAACCTCCGCCTCCTGGGTTCAAGCAATTCTCCTGCCTCAGCCTCCTGAGTAGCTGGGATTACAGGCACACACCACCATGCCCAGCTAATGTTTTTTGTAGTTTTAGTAGAGATGGGGTTTCACCATGTTGACCAGGATGGTCTCGATCTCTTGACCTCGTGATCCACCCGCCTCGGCCTCCCAAGTGCTGGGATTACAAGCGTGAGCCACCGCGCCCGGCCTAAGTTTCTTTCTACATTTAATAGCTGGCACTCTACTCTAAGAAAGAGCCTTTTACCCTCATCGATTCATCTGTGTATATTAATGCATACCAATTCAGTAATATATAGACTACATACTCCTAATTCATACCTGTGAAGTATTTGGAAGAATCGCAATGTCTGCAGCTAACTCAGATATTTCAGCAAAACAACAACAGTGTATACACACACACACACACACACACATACACGGTATTAACACAAATGTGGAAAATGTTACCAATCATTCAATCCAGGTGAATGGTACATGGGAGATCAGTGTACTATTTTGTAACCTTTTTGCAGATCTCAATTTTTTCACAATAGAAGGTAAAAAATGTATAGCAGTTTTAATTGAAACACCATTCAAACCTTCACCAATATTTGCAAAAAAAAAAAAATTAAAATAAGCCCACAGATTTATCAGCACAAATATATTCCAATTTTATTACCATTGTCTATAGAAATTTAACACTAGCCATCTGTGCAACTGTCCTCTGAGGCAAAGGAACACCACACATAAATATCACACACTAAGAACAGTACCACATTCGACAAGACTGTTTCTTGATTTAGTAAATACAGTTGACAAACTGGCCAACTCAAGGTGAATGATTACAGTTATAGGATATAGGTGAAATTACCACTTAGTGAATATTACAAACAATATTAAAATGTTACACAGACTTACAAAAGTTCAGCTTTTATCCCTAAGACTATATATATGTATGTGTGTGTAGACAGGTTCACAATATAGAAACCTGTACCTACAGCACTCCTGAAGTTTTAGCAAAGCATACATTATAGACACATTTGCCATACAGTGCAATTTTATTGTGTAAGCCATGAGTAATAATGCACTTAAATCCAAGAGTCACATTCAAATATATCAAGAGTACAATCCAAATACCCGGCTATTGAAGAAATACACATTCTTTTTTTTTTTTTTTTTTTAAATAAACTAAGTTCTGCAAGTACAACATTTTTTTGTGTAGATGGTATTAGATCAATATGGTTTTTAAACAATGAGATTTAGGGTGTATTTTGTAGAATAATTCACCTCTCCAAAGAAATGTACATTTTAGAAGTGAAGCAAATGTCTTGGCCAGACAGACACAGGCAGTGTTGTACAGCTCAGTTTTGTTACAAATCACAAATACAGTTAATCCTTAGACCTGCAGACAGTTGAAGACAATGGCTCTAGAACTCAGTAAAGTCTCATCAGAATTACTCTGCAGGACAATGTAGTGTTTGCAGTGAGCCCCACCATCTTCCATTAAATTGGATGCAAACTACTGTTCCACAGTGTAGTTCAAGAGCTAGGACATCAGGTTTCTTAAAAAGGATTTAGATAACAAGTTCAGACATTTCGAAACCCAGTCCTAGAATTTCAGAGGGTCTTTTCTGGGACTACTGGTTTAAAGGAAGATGCTGTGGACAGTGGATTATAAAGACCAAGTGAAGGTAGAAGTGGTTTTATTCAAGAAAATAAAGAAAACTGATACTATAAGAAAATTATAGTATATATGTCATCATCTGAGAATACATATAACTGGAGAAATCAATCTTATAATTTTTTTTTTTTTTTTTTGGAGACGGAGTTTCACTCTTGTTACCCAGGCTGGAGTGCAATGGTGCAATCTCGGCTCACCGCAACATCCGCGTCGTGGGTTCAGGCAATTCTCCTGCCTCAGCCTCCTGAGTAGCTGGGATTACAGGCATGCGCCACCATGCCCAGCTGATTTTTTGTATTTTTAGCAGAGACGGGGTTTCACCATGTTGACCAGGATGGTCTCGATCTCTTGACCTCGTGATCCACCCGCCTCGGCCTCCCAAAGTGCTGGGATTACAGGCGTGAGCCACTGCGCCCGGCCTATTTTTTAAGATGATGGGTAACATAAAAATACTATCTGGTAATAACTTAGAATACCAGGTCTGGAGGAGAACAGGCCTGGCCCATGTGAAAGAATACGCAGTAGCTTATCTACGTGGTCTTGAGGTATAGCACAAACCTGGGAGCTCTCTGAACCTCTTCAGTTCTGAGGGTTGCCCAATTTTCAAATTGTTCTTTGCTCAAATACACTCTGTTGAATCAATTTTGTCAAAAATTTTTCTTTTATCAATATTAATAAAAAAAAAAAAAAAAAAAAAAACTGTATTAGATGTACTGAATGACTTCATTCTCTAATAAATTTCAAAGCTTCCAGAATAGAGGATCAACTATTGTTAACTATTGCCCATTTTGGGTCCCGGAAACACCTTTCTGATAAAGAGTCTCATAATACCCTTGTGTTGTTATCATTCATTCTGTCTAGAAGCAGGCAAATACCAAAACCTTTATCTCAGATTAACGTCTGACAATAAGTGAACCTCATGACCTACTTCTGACTTGACAATTAGGACAGCTATTCCTGAAACCAGACAACTATAAGAGTTATGCCTTTAAGCAGATTTTTCAAAGTGCAACTAAACATTATTCCTGTTTTTCACTTGAAGAAAGTAAATTATGGTCAAATCTTTACCATGATATTGATTTTTTATTTAACATAAACCAAATACTGACTGAATCAAAGAATAAAATCTCCTGAAATTTCATCCTTTAAAACAAAAAGCAATACAATCCCACCTCTAAAGGCCTCGAAGTTCAAAGAAATGTTTTAAAATTCCCCACATGGGATTTGACATGAATGTCTACTATTGTCCCCCAATCTTCTCAAAAATCACTTTAAAATCTTGCTTTGAGATCCTAAGTTTTCTTGGAAATAAAATACATTTATAGATTGTTTTAAACCTACCGAATGTTACTATTTCTGCTTGTTTCTTCCCATTTAATAAAACCAAAATAAAAAACTTTGGCCAAATTAATATTTATTGAAAAGTCCTGCCACTAAAAAAGTTTCAGGTTTTTAAAAATGTATAATCAACCATCAATGTTCTTCTGATTAAAAAAAAAAAGTATTTATTTGAATCTAAGGATCCCTATATGTTCGACAGAGGATTGTGGTGATCCCTTGTATTTTAAAAATATCCTTTGTGGGGCCTACATTATGTGTCTCCAAATAAAAACCAGCTTTCACTCCACATGAATAGAGAAGATGCTGAATATGCAGGAATCTGATTATCTCTCATGTGATTATTACCGGCTCCTCCAGGGCAATCTGCTTGCTCAGTCATTCTGCCACCATTCTCTTCATTAAAGTGTTTAATACCACATTTATCAAAGGCAACTCTCCAAATGCAATGTTTAACAAGTGTCTTCTCATGAGTGTATCCATGTTATTTACTCTTATCCAAGAAAGGACAGTACTACTAAAAACCCTCTTCCAATTGTACTGATAATGTACTTATTTATTTTTATTTATTTATTTTTTTGAGATGGAGTGTCACTCTTGTTACCCAGGCTGGAGTGCAATGGCATGATCTCGGCTTACTGCAACCTCCGCCTCCTGGGTTCAAGCAATTCTCCTGCCTCAGCCTCCTGAGCAGCTGGGACTACAGGCGCAGGCCACCATGCCCAGCTAATTTTTTTATTTTTAGTAGAGACAGGGTTTCACCATGTTGACCAGGATGGTCTTGATCTCTTCACCTCGTGATCCAACCGCCTTGGCCTCCCAAAGTGCTGGGATTATAGGCGTGAACCACCGCACCCGGCCTGATAATGTACTTATTTTTGACAGAGTTTTTGGCTTTGGGAAAACTCCAATATTTGCATTACCAAATGACACTTCTGAAGATGCACTGACACCAAAGTTTATTTTTACAACCTGTAAACAGACTTGAAGTTTGGACAAACCCTCCTTATAAATTAATACTAAAATGCAAACTTGCCAAAACATTGTAGATTGTTGTCTCAATAAGACAGAGAAGATGAAATGCGAATTCCATGCTATGATTGTACTCTGACTCGCACAGCAAATGTTCATCAGGAAGATGGGTCTAACTTGATGGCACAGAAATCGCTCCATGACCAAGCCTAACACAAACTCCCTTGCAAGTTTCCACCCACGGAAGCCCTATGGACCTATCAATATAAGCAGTGGGAGTCACTTTTGGTTTTTTCTTTAGAGACTGGGTCTCGCTCTGTTGCTCAGGCTGGAGTGCACTGATGTGATCATAGCTCACTTGCAGCCTCAACCTCCTGGGATCAAGGGATCCTTCTGCCTCAGCCTCCCTAGTGGCTGAGACTACAGGCACACACCCAGCTAATGGGAGTCACTTCTAAAGAGAAGTCTCTAGATGGTTTTCCTTACATGCCTGTTAGCTGAGAAGAAAAGGGCTCCTTCATATACAATCTTGAGACAAGAAGAGGAGAAAACAAAAGGGTGAGCTGTATTAACAGATATAGCAAGCAATTTTGAGGGACACAAAAAGTGAGGCTGTTTCCTTTCTTTACAAAACTAAGATGGACATTTCACACAATGCAGAGATATAACAACACCTCTTATGCTCCTTGCCATGGAGTTTTAATGCCTCAAGGTTCATAACTACAGCAAAGAAAGTAAGTCAAGAATAAGCTGAGCTTAAAGAAGGCAGCAGGCAAATTTTCCCAAAGAGACTGTGGACTATGGGCTGCTGTCTAGCCTTTGCTACAAGGCTGAAGCAGTAGAAGAAAGATGAAACTTGGACAACTGGTGATGAAAAGTATTTGCCACTTTCGAAGGCTCTCAATGTAGCCACAGATTTTACTAGTCGGTTTTTTAAAAATTACATTTTTAGCTCAATACACAGCTCTAAAGCAGGGTTCAGTGTGGTGTGTTCTTTACTGAAATGGTTATATACAGATGGTATGAAAATGGTTTTAAAGATTACTCATAGCTATCCTTTTAAAGAAAAACTAGAACTGGTCGTATTTGTTAAAATGAGTAATGTCACCTAACAGAAATGTAGGTGTGAAATACCGAACCACAAATATTTAGAGTTGCAGGCATAAACTAGCAGAACATGGATACAGCCATCACGGTTTCTGTAACACTGAAACACTCAAATCTGTCCTGAAGTTTAAAACACAGAGTTACATCATATTTATAAACACCCCCTTTCACTTAAGCTATATTTGCTTAACACATAATGGACAAATCAACAGAGTCAAAATAAATCTGCAAAAGGCTCAGGTCAAGATGAAAATTTTAACGTTAGTATTAGTAAACTCTTAAAATACTTACAAATTAAAAAAAAACACCACAATAAAACACGCATACATATATAAACCAGTGCAATAAGAACTTTAGACAAGGGCAGTGCATCATCTCTGGTTTAAGAAAACGTATTTGTAGCTTGATTATAACAAATTAACTCTATTCTAGATGATGGTTTAATTTTACAACCAGCATTTGATACACATTGTATATGTATGGTCAAAACCTAAAATAAAAACACTTCAACAGTAACAATTCTCAACCAGTAACAAATTCCTACTTTAATTCTATATTGCACATACATTTAGTGTCTATGTTAAAATAAATTTAACTCTTCTCAATGTAAATATCAGAGGACCATACCTGTTCCGCGTGAAGAAATAATTTACCTTGAACAACAGATTTTCCTTTCTTGACAAACAAGAATGAGAAGAGATTCAGCTTCGTTAGTCCAAAACTATTTTAAAGAAAATGGTTATTTTATGTGGCAAAGAAACTGGAAATGGGATGTTAAACACAACATTCTTGGTTTATCAATCACTACCATTTTGAGAAACATTTCTGTTCTAGGAGGGTTTAAAAGTCTGACCCTTTTTTAAACCACCAAATAGTCCTTAGAGAGATTAACCGTCTCCTTGGCTGCTCTAGAACGCTGTTTAGGGAGAGGACACAGAAAAAAGCTTTGGATAAAATGGCATGAACACAAATGGCATTAAATAGGTCATCTATTTCACGTAAAAATAAAATGACTAGCACCTCCTTCCTGCTCCAAGTGACAGGACCTAACAGGCCACATGAAACATGAGTTATGATAGTTTCATTATTCATACAGTATTGAGAAATCCATTACATTAGAGGGGACCCACGTCTAAAGCCTTTACTTCAAGGCTACCGTGTAAAAGTGAATTGAAGGGCACAAGGAGAGAGAGGTGGACACAGGCCCAGGAAGGTCCTTATGAAGGGTGTGAGGAGACCTTTCAGGGACTCTCTTGCATCCCATCCTCTGTTTCCAGTTCTGCCAACTGCCTTCTAAGGATATTGACTTTTGCTTGTAATTCCTTATTATATTCAATGATGTTAACCATTTCTTCATATGCTTCATCCAAATACTTAGAGCATCTATTCCAACGTAGGAAAATACCTATTGAATCCAGGAATGGAAAACAGAAGGAAGAAAGGTATATACAATGGATTAAAATTATATTTGTGGATGATATAATTTATGTATTATATATCCTTTTATTTTTTTGAGATGGAGTCTTGCTCGTAGCCCAGGCTGGAGTGCAATAGCACAATCTCGGCTCACTGCAACTGCTACCTCCTGGGTTCAAGCAATTCTCCTGCCTCAGCCTTCCAAACAGCTGGGATTACAGACACGTACCATCACACACGACTAATTTTTTACATTTTTAGTAGAGACAGGTTTTCACCATATTGATCAGGCTGGTCTCAAACTCCTGACCTCATGATCTGCCCACCTCGGCCTCCCAAATACATCATTTTGTCTTGTTTCCACAACTCACATTTGTGTCTTATTATATTCTAAAATATACAGGAATCTTGAGGTACTGAAAATAACGCAATTGAACACAATATCTGAAAAGTCACTAGTTGTATGTACATGCTCATTGATTCTTCAGAAATATCCCACAAAATTATCAAGTAGATCCAAATACCATTCTATGATATATTCAGGAAAACAAGTTGATATATCATTTACAATGTCATAAACTTTCCGATTTCCCAATACAAATCATTTATTTTTATAATTATAGAATTTTACTCGGACATGTAAGATCTCTTAAATGTGTGAAACCATTTTCACCAGAGAAGTGACCGCTACAGGCAAGGCGGAAGCACACAAGTTGTTATTTGAAAGCCTAAGCTGTAGCACATGTGCTCACAGGCTCTCTCTCAGTTACTTGAGAGGCAATCTTTCAATACTGCAGCCAACCGCTTCTTTCTCAAATAGTAATAATTATCCTTTTATTATGAACTAGAAGGAAATATTTTTTCCACTCCGTAGCCCTTTGTTAACTGTATCATACCAAAATAAGGCCTTAAGATACTCGAGTAAGGGGGCATGAAAACTTGCCAGGCCATATCGTGTCAGCAGATGGCCAGTGCATGAAGGTTTTATGATGCATTAAAACACTTTCTACAAACCAAACTGCCATGGGTACTAATGAGCCCTTCTATGCAGGTCCGAATGTCAGGCTCTATCAGAAAGGGGGAGCAGAACCACAGCCTAAAGCCTGACCCACCCATGTTGATTTTTCTATTATATGAACCTATTATTCTTCAATCCAGGAACTACTAAATATTAATGGTTAGCTGTGATGTAAATGTAAACAGCAGAGAGACATTTTAAGGCCGAAGAGCAGTCTCATTCAATACGTATGCCTACCGTAGGATTTTACCTAATAGAGAGCTTCTCCCAGTTCTAGGCTGAGGAGCATGAAACCCACACTGAAACTCCGGTGTGGCAGGAATTCATCCACAGAACAACAAGGATTGCATCCCATCATCTGTCTCTAAGCTCCCAAGGAGATTTGTACAAAGCAGTGAAATCCATCAGGCCACCCAGCTGCCAACATGGCTTCTCTCCCAAACAGCTACACTCATCAGTTATTAAACATGACAGTCGCTTTTAGGTACATTGTCCCAGAAGTCTTGAACAGGAAGTACACCTGTAACCTCTCATTTAAGAGCTCACGCGCCCTACACTGTGACTGTGACAACAATCACGAAAGCAAGCAAAGAGAGGTTCTGAGCAGACACTGTCGCTTCACAAAATCAAAGCACTAAAGCTCAAGAACCTCAAGACCATCTAAGGCCATTTCCCCACAACGATAACTAGGGGACGCCTCAACAGATAAGATTAGAAGCATGAACTGAGGTGGAAGGAAGCCACTAATGGCAGATAAGCCAAGAGGAACTAGACGTGACAGCTGACATCCAGAGAAGAGACAGAAACTGTCTCAGACTGGGAAGGCAAAGCAACGTGGGACCTGTTTCCACAAAGGGCAAACAGTTTTCTACACATGAATTGCCTTTGAGAGTGTAACATGATAGAACACAGCATTAACGGTAATTCAGTCTAATTTACCAAAAAGTTACCTTTCTTAGATGCATACGTTATGCTGTTTAACATAAACATCAATAAATATGTGCTTACTATCTTCAAAATAACTTTAAAAAGTTAAATGGTATTTTATAGTCTTTGTTTAATGAACAACTATATAGTTTAGATAGATTCTGGTTATTTTTGTTTTGAGAAAGTCTTGCTGTGTCGCCCAGGCTGGAGTGCAGTGGCACAATCTCTGCTCACTGCAACTTCCACCTACTGGATTCAAGAGATTCTCTTGCCTCAGCCTCCTGAGTAGCTGGAACTACAGGCCTGCACCACCACACCTGGCCAATTTTTGTATTTTTATTAGAGTTGGGGTTTCACCATGTTGGCCAGGCTGGTCTTAAACTCCTGATCTCAGGTGATCCACCCACCTCAGCCTCCCAAAGTGCTGGGATTACAGGCATGAGCCACCACACGTGGCCAGATTTTGGTTATTTTTTTTTATTAACAAGCTTCAATACTTAAAGGGATAAGCTTTAGTAGTTGGAAAAATCAGTGTATATAAGAAACCTACTTTAGAATAGATTTAAACATTAAGCATAGATTACTGTCCCATAAGAACCATGAAATATCTGCATTACTGCACTGATGGTATTTTGTGTCCATTTATACAAACTTCCTGGAATCCCAGCCATGTAACTCTTTAATAGCATTTAATACAAGAACCTGTGCTAATGACTGCTTAATAAATGGGCAGAAACCATCCCTGAGGAGCTTACAATGTATTCATGTCCCAACTACCTACCAACTCTCTTAGGCAAAGAATAATATACTTTCTTATCTAGAAAAAATATCCAACATAAACAGCAATGTAAATAAACAGTGTTAATTTCTCAATGGGAACAGAAAAATAAAGTGTGGCTATATAACTGATTTGAAAGAGAGAACCGTGCCCAGACTGAGAATGACAATTCACATGGGTCAGAGGACCACTCAGACATCTTCATATGGTCCAGCTCACCATCTTCATATGTCACCAACAGCACAAACTCACAGGCAGCTGGGTGCACACCTAACCATTAAGAAGTTTGCAAAGGATGTGTGGTTTACCTTCCCACAGCGGAAGACTCTGCGGAGCAACTGAAGGCCAGATGACGAGGTTGTTGGCTTCAAAGAGGGGATTGGTGTATTTACTCAGCTCACTGGGCTGATTGACCCAGGACCACAAAGACATTGTCTTCTGCTGTAGCTTCAACTTACATCTGATCAAGAAAGAACACTGTTGTTAAAGTAATTAACTTACAACAACCACTAATGAATGCTCCTCTTAATAGGACAATTTCTTCTCAATATGAAAGAAGACAGAAACACAAGACTTTCAGTAGAGAAACAAAATGTTGAAAAATAAACAGGTTTGTCAAAAAGCTTAATTGGCATTAGAACTCAACAGCAACAAACCAAAGAGTATTTTACAGGCTTCCAAGAAGCTGGCAGGATGATAAAAACAGAATCTGGTCACATCACATTTGGCGTTAAAACCTTAACCCAGAGAATGTTACTATACAAAAGTCCTTTGTTGGATTTGGGATTGTATTTTAATTTAAAATCGCTAAGTATGAAAAAACTTTCTAATCCTTTTGTTTGCTTCTGAGAAGCCTACAATATAAACACAAAAATTATGCACATTTTTTTTTACATTTATGTCCTATTTACGGTTTCTGTAAGAAAGGGCTTGCTGTAAGGAAACAACCAGGGTAGCTTACAAATATGAATGCCTGGAAAGACCCGCAGGGCCTTATTTACATTGTTTGATGACTCCATTCTAATTGTTTGTCTGTTCGTTTTGAGACAGAGTCTTGATCTGTCACCAGGCTGGAGTGCAGTGACGCCATCTCAGCTCACTGCAACCTCCGCCTCGCAGGTTCAAGCGATTCTGCCTTGGCCTCCCCAGTAGCTGGGTTTACAGGTGCACGCCACCACGCCCAGCTAATTTTTGTAGTTTTAGTAGACACGGGGTTTTACCACGTTGGCCAGAATGGTCTCAATCTCTCGACTTCATGATCCACCCGCCTCGGCCTCTCAAAGCGCTGGGATTATAGGCATGTGCCACCTCGCCCAGTCACATTCTAATTTTTTAAAATTTTTTAAATTTTAATTTATCCGTAAGTTATTTATTGGGGAACAGGTGGTATTTGGTTACATGAGTAAGTTCTTTAGTGGTGATTTGTGAGATTTTGTTGCACCCATCACCTGAGCAGTATACGCTGCATCCTAATTTGTAGTCTTTTATCCCTCGTCGCCCTCCCCTCTTCCCCTCAAGTCCCCGAAGTCCACTGTATCCTTCTTATGCCCATATTAATATTAAAAATGGAGGTTGAGTCAAATCTCAAACAAACTTAAAATTTTTTAGAGACTTAGCTTTTAGGGAAAATAAATTGTCACAGAAGAAAAATCAATGTGACTCTTGATATAAATACATATTTAATCTATATCCACATACAATGAGAAGGCTTCATAATAATTCTAAAACTCTGTAACACTCTTTATCAAGTAATAAACTGTTAGAGAAAGACACTCGACTGACATGTTTTAGAAAAAAATACATTTTAACAAAGATTGAAAGATAGTCACCTTACATCACCCTAAAAGACAGTACATTCAATTCTCATAAGAATCCGTTTAAGCTGAAATTTTATTATAAAATCAGTTTGGTCTCTGAAACCACCTGATTATTCATGAGCTACATGTGACTTAGTTAGTGTATTCCTTTTACTCTAGCAGTAAAAATCATCCACATAATCACAGAGCCTACGTGGCACTGGGCTTTAACTGCTGGGGAAGCATGTCCATGCCATGTTCCCAGGAGCCAGGGACGGCAAGGACAGGGTATTACCGCACCCACTGCCTCCAGCCCTGTGCCCCTGCCCATGGCCAGCCAACCACTGAACTTGTTCTGACTGAGCCTGACACCACTTCAGAATCCTCCTCAATCAGCATTACTGGCAGCCTCTACCAACTAGGAAGCAGAATGGGAATCTATTTGTGATCCCTTTCTTGAAAGCTAGTCCTGAAGATATTAACACCAAAAAAGAAATTCATAGTCAGACACATTTCTTAAATGTTGAATTAAAGTTATAGACACTGGTTTACTGAAGGGTGTCTTAAAGCTTTTGATGACTATGTTTGTGACCCTCTAAGACGGTAAGATATTATGCCACGTTCACCAAACTTCCTTGGCTATAGAAACTGCCAATCCCTCCGCCTGTCCCTCCCTGCCAGAGTACAGTCCAGGGCTAAACAGCACATGCTCTAGAAAACAGTGGCTGCTAGCCATGAGACAAGGAAGCCTGATGATTGTACCCACAGAGACTACAGGGCAAGCTCCCTGAAAGATCATTCTGATGCAAATCTTCTAAATGAACCCATACACTTGACGGTGCCTGGCTGTGAGGTGAGCTTGTCACTCTGGGCCTGAGGACAGTTTCTAGGTGTAACAAAATCTAGAGCAGGAGGAGGAAGACCTGTAATCTAAGCCAGGGATCTCCAAACCCCACGCCATGGACCAGTAAGGGTCTGTGCCTGTTAGGAACCAGCCACAAAGCAGGAGGTGAGCAGCAAGTGAGCGAGCATTACCACCTCCTGTCAGATCAGCAGCCGCGTTAATTCTCGCAGGAACACAAACCCTACTGTGAACTGCACATGCGAGGAATCCAGGGTGCACTTTTATGAGAATCTAAGAGAGAATTATGAGAATTCTCCTTATGAGAATCTAATGCCTGATGATCTGAGCTGGATCAGATCCCCAAACCATTACCAGTCCCCTACCAACCCAATCCATGGAAAAGCTGTCATCCACGAAACTGGTCCCTGGTGCCAAAACGGCTGGGGGCCGCTGCTCCAGGCCATACTTTTGATGACCAACTGGCTGTATGTCCTGGGAAAAGTCATTTAACTTCTCTGGATCTTACTTTCTTAATAAAATTAGAGGGAAGAGCTGAATTGTAAATTAAGACTTCTTCCATGTGTAAGATACTATGATCCTATGTAAAGAAATTAACATTTAAGATGGTTGCCCCATTTAATTCATGTATGGACTAATTTTAATGTAACAGGAAAGTCTAGGACATACTCTCACCTAGCATGAAATTGTCTCATAATAAGAATATACTTCAGGTCATTTAACTTATAATTAACTGTAGCCTCCACCTTCTTATAAATAATTTTAATAGAGAGCCAAATCGTGGTCTCCTTTAGGAAGTAGCCAAAACAGCGGAATCGGAAAGGTCCCCCTGTGAGCAGTGTACCCACCTTTCACTCTCGCTGTTGCCCAGAAATGTTCCAAATTGTGAGGCATAAGCATGCTCAAAGAGCATGATGAGGAAATTCTCATTAAATTCAAAAGAACAGGGAAACTGACGAAGGATCTGCCACACGCAGTCCAAGAAGAGAAGAAATACAGGAGCCTCCCACTTCTGCTTGGTGTTACAGTAGGCTGACTGTGCACAGCGCTGCTGGAACGGGTGACCAGCCTAGGGGGAAGATGGAGGCATGACAGTCAAATCCTGGTGAGATCACATGGCAGCGCATTCTACCGACGACACCACACACAATCACAGTAGCGACACCACTACACACAATCACACAACCAACACCACTACACACAATCACAGTGACAATCCCAGTTATTAGGGTAGCTGTTGTACAGATTAATGATTTCTTGGTATAAAATAGACAATTTCAACAACTAAGGAAAAAGACACTTCCAAATCCCTAATGAGGCTCTGCAGCTAAAGCATGACCATAGGAACTGCAATTGCCCTTAGAATATCCTACGGAAGAACAATGAACTTGTCATAATAAACTTACAAAATAAATCTTTCTAGGTCTGCAGAATTTGAAGTAAAGTCAAAGAACATAAGCTCTCAGTGCAAACAAAGAAGAATCATCACCTTCTGTCGAACACTGTAGATTGTGTTATACACAAGCCTCCTCTAAGTAGAGACAGATTTGGAACTCTGATCAACCTTATAACATCAGCTCTGATAGTAAGTCTCTAATTACATATGAAAAGTTATTGCGTTGAAAGATGTTTATGAACACTTTTCTACTGGAGATAAAGTTATCTTTAATTACCCTCTTCTTCCAAAAAGAACGGCAAGAGTCTGCCATCTACTGACCAAAGTAAAGCTTCATTTGACTCCTGTTAAGAACCCAAGTACTGATCTTAACCCAAATCATATACTCTGCTAGGAATTTCACAGATCTGCTTTGTCTCTGGGTCCTTCTACTACTGTATGTGACAAAGGTAATGCCTTAGAAATTTTACAGTGGCTCACAGAATTTTGATATCCATTAAAATAACATATAACTAAGTCAG
Source organism: Cebus imitator (assembly GCF_001604975.1). Taxonomy (NCBI): domain Eukaryota; kingdom Metazoa; phylum Chordata; class Mammalia; order Primates; family Cebidae; genus Cebus; species Cebus imitator. The sequence continues at coordinate 4,836,966 of NW_016107440.1, read as the reverse complement.
TCATTTATTTGTCTATTATGCCTCATGAGGAATATAGCTCAACAGACTTTCACCAAATACAAAGCATAAACTTAGGATAGTCTGATTTAAATAGAGGTAAGGTCAGTTGTCAGGCAGAGTGGACATGGTGTATGTAACAGCATGAGGACATAATAAATATGAATTGTAACCAGAGGGGCCAGAAATTCTTTCTGCCAGAAACACGTCTGCTTTCAAGATATCTAAGCATTTGTTTTCAAACACAATTATTTACCAGGTTACACAGTAAAACTATATTCATAAGTAATCTCTGATTTGGAGGATATTAATCCCTGTTATGAGTAAGACCTTTATTTCGGGTAGTCATCCAACATTACATGATTCAGTTTTACCTGCGAAGGAAACTAAGGTTTCAGACTTCGTGAAAATAGGGGCATGAAGCTGATCTCAGAAGCAGAGACGTTTCACCTGGTTAGGCATGAGGGCAGGGTGGAGCATGGGAAAAGGCAGAAAGGGCTAAAGTGCTTTCCCCCCAACTACAGGCCCCACTCCTCCTTCCCCGACTGCTTATGTCTTTGATCTGTCGAGACCCAGCTTCTGGGAGACCGTACTATCTTCCATTTCATTCTTTGTATTTCTCCTGTATGTGACAAAGCACAGCCAACCAGAGTGTGCCAAAGGAAGGAAGTGTCAAGTAAGGAATACAGGCAAAGAGAGATCCAGAAATGAAGAGAAGATACATTAAGCAGCCTGCAGAAAATTAAACACACAATTTAGAAATTTTAATCAAAATTTCACACATTATGTCAGCTACCACACAAACCAGGCTCACAGCATCAGTTAGCAGTTCCTCTGGGAATCAAACGGCTCTCCTCACCTGCAGCCACTCTCTCTCAATCAGGGCTTCAAAACCACGAATGGTCCTGCTTCTTGGCTCCAAGATGATCTGGGCCAGGGAGGTCACCTGGAGTGTGGAATCAGTTCCTTCTGTCCCGTGAATCAATACTGATGCTCCTTCCCTGAAAGGAAAGTCAGGGAGGAGGACAAATGGAAAATGCCTGACATAGTCAATGAACTATGTTAATAATGAACGCTTATTGAGTATAAGATTTTAGTCTATTCAGTTTATTGAGTGCAACATTCTGCTCTGACTGGTAGGGTTTAGAATCTAAATGAGGCATATGATAGATAAGAGTTTCTCTTGGGAAAAAAATACGACTATAATGAATCCCAAATTTCACATGGCCAGACCTCTTTAAATTGTAACAAATTTCACAGAACTTTTTAGCTGAATTTTTCTTTCCCTATACAAAACCAAAAAGCAGCCCTTATCACAGAAGGCATTTATGCTTTCTGTTTTAATTGCTGGTTAAAGCCTTTTCTCACCAAACCTATAAACATACATTCAAATGAGTTTTCTGACTTCGACTCTACCTTTCCACCATCAGCTGACTATAAGAACACCTTCATAAACTGTAATGGATCTGGAAAACAAGACGTAGACCACACTTTCACGCGACAACAGGAAAAAAGCAAACACAAAACTGTCAATCCAGAAAGTCAGTGGTAAATACATCACTGCATCATGTGACTCATGAGTGTTTGGGACCCCGTTATTCTAAAGAGAATGAAAGAAAACACCAAAACCCAATTTACTGCATCTTCTCCCCTCTCCTTCTTCCACCCTTTCCGTTGAAACAATAAAGGAAATTTTAAAAAAAAAAAAAAAAAAACACACACACACACACCTTCACACAAGAGCTTCAGGTATGGCTAATGCTGTCAGTTTTTTTCCCATGTACGTATATACTACATAGAGCTTTCGTAAGAGGCAGTTTCCTCTATCCTCACTCTTATTCTACATGCGTGCCCTCCCACGTTTGTACATCATCTTCAGAGCTGGGATATGAACAGTGGCAGGCACAGCTCGTTCACAGAGCTTCCCTCCGCGGCTCTTCAGACGCTGCATTTTCCACACACGGAAGGTGTGCAGCCATCCTGTGTCGGGCAAGTATGCTGGCACCCTTTTTCCAACAGCATGTTTTACTTTGTGTCTCTGCCTCATTTTGGTAATTCTCACAATATTTTCAAAGTTTTCATTATTACTACCACTGTTATCGTGATGTGTGATCAGTAATCTCTAATATTACTACTGCAATTTTGGGGGGGCATCACGAACCACGTTCATATAAGAAAGTGAACTGAATTGATAAATGCTGTGTGTGTGCTCACTGCTCCACTAACCAGCTGTACCTCTGACTCTCTTTTCAGGGAGACTCTATTTCCTGGGTCACAACAAGATTGAAATTAGGCAGGCCAATTAATAACCCTGCAATGGCCTCTAAGTGTTCAAATGAAAGGAAGAGCAGGATGGCTCATTTTAGATCAAAAGCTAGAAATGATTAAGCTTAGTGAGGAAGGCATGTTGAAAGCTGAGACAGGCCAAAACCTGGGCTTCCTACACCAGTTAACCAAGTTCCGAATGCAAAGACAAAGTTCTTGATGCAAATTAAAAGTGGTTCTCCAGCAAACACATAAATGATACGGTGACACAGCGTTACTGCTCACATGGAGAAAGTCTGAATGGTCTGGATAGAAGATCAAATCAGCTGCAATATTACCTTAAGCCAAAGCCTAATTGAGAGCAAGTCCTTCATTCTCTTCCATTCTATAAAGTTCTGTGAAGGCTGAGAGAAGTGAGGACGCTGTAGAAGAAAAGTTGGAAACTAGCAGAGGCTGATTCATGAGGTTTAAGGAAAGAAGCTATCTCTCTATAACATCCAAGTGCAAGGAGAAGCAGCAAGTGCTGCACGCATCAGCTGTAGAGTTACCCAGAAGATCTAGCAAAGACCACTGATAAACGCAGCTGCACTAAACAACTGACTTTCAATGTAGATGAATGGCCTTATATTGAAAAAAGATGTCATCTAGAACTTTCATAGCTACAAAGAAGCAATTAGTGCCTGGTTTCAAAGGACAGGCTAACTCTCTTCTTAGGGGGAAAATGCAGCTGGTGACTTCAAGCTGAGGCCAGTGATCCTTTGGAATTTTGAAAATCCTAGAGCCCTTAAGAATTATTATATGTACTCTGTCTGTGCTGTATAAATGGAAAAATGAAGGCTGGATGACAGTACGTCTGTTTACAGCATAGTTTACTGAAAGTTTAAGTCCACTGTTGAGACCTACTGCTGAGAAGAAAAGATTCCTTTCAAAACATTACTGCTCACTGACAATGCACCTGGTCACTTAAGAGCTCTGATGGAGAGGTACAAGGAGATGAATGTTGTTTTTGTGCCTGCTAAAACAACACCTATTCTGCAGGCCATGGATCAAAGAGTAATTTCAATTTTCAAGTTTTACTTAAAAATATATATTTCATAAGGCCATAGCTGCCTTAGCTAGCGATTCCTGTCATGGTTCTGGACAAAATAAATTGAAAACCTTCTGTAAAGAATTCACCTTTCTAGATGCCATTAAAAACATTTGTGATTCACGGGAGGAAGTAAAAACATCAACATTAACAGGATTTTGGAAGAAGTTGATTCTGGACCTCATGATGCTTTGAGGGTTATAAGACTTTACTGGAGAAGTCACTGCAGACGTTATGGAAATAGCAAAAGAACTAGAATTAGAAGTGGAACATGAAGGTGGAGAATGGTGGTTCATGCCTGTAACCCCAGCACTTAGGGAGGACAAGGCAGGAGGACTGCTTGAAACCAGGAGTTTGAGGTTACAATGAGCTGTGATTGTGCCAGTCCCAACAAGACAAAAAAAAAAAGGGAAGGGGACGGTTTCTTAAAAAAAAAAAAAAAAAAAAGACTGGATGCAGTGGGTCACAACTGTAATTTCAGTACTCTGGAAGGCTGAGGCAGGAGGACTTTGAGCTCAGGAGTTTGAGACCAGCCTGGGCAACAAAGAGAGACCTCATCTCTATTAAAAATTGAAAAAAAAATTAGCTGAGCATGGTGGTGTGCACCTGTAGTCCTGGCTACTTGGAAGGCTGAGGTGGGAGAATCATTTGAGCCCAGGAGTTCTAGGCTGCAGTGAGCTGTGATCCTGCCACTACACTCTAGCCTGGGCAACAAAGCAAGACCCTGTCTCCTAAATAGAAGTCTGAAGATTTCACTGAATTGCTGCAATTTCATAATAAAACTTGCATGAATAAGGAGTTGCTTCTTATGAATGAACAGGGAAAGTAGTATCCTGAGATGAAATCTACTCCTGGTGAAGATGCTATGAATATTGTTGAAATGACCAAAAAAAAAAAAAAAGACTTAGAACACTACATCAAGTTAGCTGATAAAGCAGTGGCAGAGTTTGAGAGGACTGACTCTAATTTTGCAAGTTCTACTGTGGGAGAAATGCTATCAAATAGTATCACATGTGACAGAGAAATCTTTCATGAAAGGAAGAGTCAACTCATGTGGCCATCTTCACTGCTGTCTTATTTAAGAAATTGCCACAGCAATCCAAACCTTCAGTAACCACCACCCTGATCAGTCAGCAGCCATCAATGGGGAGGCAAGACCCTCTACCAGGGTCGATAATCTCAAATACCAATAAAATTTTATTTATTCATTCATTCATTTATTGAGACAGAGTCTTGCTCTGTCGCCCAGACTGGAGTGCAGTGGTATGATCTCAGCTCACTGCAACCTCTACCTCCTGGGTTCAAACAATTCTACCTCAGCCTCTCAAGTAGCTGGGACTACAGACGCATGCCACCATGCCTGGATAATTTTTGTATTTTTAGTAGAGACAGGTTTTCACCACATTGGCCAGACTAGTCTTGAACACCTGACCTCAGGTGATCCACCCCCCTGGTCTCCCAAAGTGCTGGGACTATAGGCATGAGCCACTGCGCCCAGCCTAAAGTATTTTTAAATTAAGGTATATACATTCCTTTTTTAGGCATGATACTGTTACATAATTAACAGACTGCATTATAGTGTAAAAATAACTTTATATGCACTAGAAAACCAAAAACTGTTAATTAATGTGACTCGCTTTATTGCGTTATTTGCTTTACTGTGGTTTTCTGGAGCCAAACTGGCAACATCTCCAAGCTATGCCTGTGTATAATATTCTATTCAGTGATGAGCTGCAGTTTACTTAATCCTATAGCTGGACATTTGGGTTACGCCTATTTTTACTACACTGCAGATGATGTACTTAGCTTCTGTAGATGTTGTCTTCTGCTGAACTATTTGGGGGTTTCGAATTTAAAAGTTAACGGATTCCTCGAAGTCACTTATGGTTAGGTTAACCCCATTCTCTGGATAAAATCTAATGACTAGGCTGAAAGGGATGAGCATGTACTCTAAGTCTTCTGTATATATTGCAGATGTACCTTAATTATGTTGAGATATTCTAAATTTAATTCAATTCACTTAAAGTCTATTTTTATGCTTTCAGTAATTATATATAAGTGCAAATTTTTATGGAGGTATAAATAATAGGCTAATATATATCAGAAAAAGAAACCCAAACATGGCAAAATAAACCAAAATCCTGAACCTTCCCAAGAGTCTGGAAGTCTCTGCATTTAAGGTGACCAGCTCAAACTAAATGAAGGTGGAGATCATGAGAACTGTTCTGCACTCTGCACTGTGGGATGTCTTCGTCTGTATCATCTTGTTATTAGAGTTGAAAACTGAGACAATGTGGTGGTAACTGTTTATTGCAATTCCTGTTTCATAAGAAAACAAAAGCCTCCATACTTTCAATGTAAGGAGAAATCTGGTAAACTTAGGTTAAAAAGAAAGAAAACCCTCAGTATTAACAGTATCATTATGCATTTGTTATTTCTCTGTCATAGAACCTTGGTCTTTAATTCCCGCATTTTATTAGCTAAATGGGCTTACCTAACGCCTAAAACAAAAAGAACAGGGATAGCCTGGCAATCTTGACCCCAAGAGACTCTACCTGTTCACAGTTCTGTCACTAACTTACGACATGATTTTGGCAACCCATTCTATGAATTTCTCTCCGTCCATAACAAATTACGTATATATTTCCCTCATACAGAAGCATCAAGAAAACAAAATCTCAAAGAAAAGTGCCATCTAGCCATGTGGTGATAACATTATACCTACCTACTGTTTCAGTGGAATCCCCTTCTTAAAAAGGGCATTCTAAGCTTCTGCAAGAATTTATGCCAATCCTTCTGCCTCTGTTCAAGTCTTCTGCCACAAGGCTCAAGGATTAGCAACCTTTAACTGAGTGAATAAACTAAAATCACTTCGTATACTCAACATCACTACCATTAAGTTTTCTCAACTTGAGATCCAGATGTAATGGCACATATCAAGGAGTTTGAAATAAGATATCCCAGAGGTTAGAAAGGATCATTTTACTGTGTAACAAAATTTTATGTTTTCTTTCACTGATATTTCAAAAGTAAGGAGGTAAGTTTGTTTCTTTAAAAAAATTTCCTTTCATTCTTTTTCATAGTTTAAGAAAAAATTGGCTAATTCATGATTTAAGGATGTGATAGAAAAAAAGGAGGTCCATTAGTACTTAAAAATGTGTGTCACAGAAGACATGTACATGTACATGGTTCACATTCATCAAACAAACATTATCTATTAAATGCCAGACGCTAGGCATGCACCTCATCAATAATGGGATGCTGCTGACTAGCCTACACAGTAATTTATTGCAGACTTTCACATAATTTATAAATGTGTCTGGATAAACACAAAGTCTACTTATCAGCGCATGTCCGCTCAGGAACGCTGAAATGCACTTTACCTGTCGATGCACTGAGCCGCGAGGCAGGCAGTTGTCAGAATCTCTTTGATGTGAGTCAGCCAGTTAGAGGCCTCCAATTTACTGAGCCATCGGTCCATGTTATGTGTTTGGTCATTACAAGCTTCCACAAGTTTGATTAAGCTTTCCTGAAGAATGTGATACCTTTTAAAAATAAGAAAGTAAAAAATAAAAAACCCAGAAAACAGAAAGATAAAGAAACCAAAGATTCAGCCTCCAACATATTCAAGAGCAAAAGTAGTTCAAAATACTATAAAAATATTAACACTGCTATACAGTAATTTGAGGATTAAAGGTTGAAAAACTAATATTCACACAGTGTTGTAAAGCTTAAAATGCCTGCCATGGTAACCTATTCCTCATCTAAACAGATGAAACCCAGTTCACATAGGTGAATTATTTGGCTAGAGGAGAGGCCAGAACCCCACATTTCGTGACAGGTCAGGAGACACAGTGCCACTGACATTTGCAATCCTGTTCCCACCAATCTAACACTAGAGACCCTGTGCCATCAGCAGTCTTACCCAGCCCACCTCAGATCCCACTGTTTCCTAGCTACAGCTCCCATTCACCCCCTAGAGGCACTTACAAATGACTCTTTTACAGTGCAAACAAGAAACTACAGGTGGAGGAAACTGTGCGAAAATAGGTCCATATGGGGAGAAATTAAATCTCTAAAGTCCTTGACTTAGGAAAATACAAGCATATGTAGCAAATCTGTTCAGTGTGGCAACCGCTGATCCACATGCACAGGAGCTGGCCTTGTGTTGATGAGACCACAGGGCTGGCTTAGAGAAAGAATGCTGGTGACAGGGACTCCTGCAGGCCTCCAAGAGCACAGCTTCCACTTATCAAACACAAGGGCTGGCTGTTCCAAAAAGAAAGATAAAACTGACAAACCTTTAGCTAAAGGTTCTTTCACTAAAAAAAGAGAGAGAAACAACACAAATACATACAATCAGAAATGAAAGATGAGATATTACAGGTGATATCATAGAAATACAGGGATCATAAAAGACTACTGTAAACAATTACACATCAACAAATTGACTGAACAATCTAGAAGAAATGGATACATTCCTGGAAGCATACAACCTACCAAGACTGAGTCATGAAGAAAGAAAATCTGAACAGACCGATAATGAGTAAGGAAACTGAAAAAAAAAATCTCTCATCAAAGTAAAGCCCAGGTCCTGATGGCCTCACAGGCTACCTGATTTTAAAGTATGCTACAAAGCTACAGTAATCAAAACAGTTTGGTACTGGCATAAAAACAGACACATCAACCAATGGAATAGCATATAGAGCCCAGAGATAAATCCATGCATCTATGGTTAGTTGATGTTTGAAAAAGGTGCCAAGAACTTACAATGGCAAAAGGAGTCTCTTCCGTGAGTGGTGGTGGGAAAACTGGGTATGCGCATGCACAACAAACTAGACCCTTACCTCACATCATACTCAAAAACCAACTCAAAGTAGATTAAAGACTTACACATAAGACCTGAAATTAAAACCATTAGCAGAAAACACAAGGAAAAAGCTTCTTGACATTGGTGTGGGCACAGATTTTTTTGGATATGACCTCTAAAGCACAGACAACAAAAGCAAAAATTGACAAATGAGACTGCATCAAACTAAAAAGTTTTTGCACAGCAAAACAATCAACAGAGTAAAGAGACAACCTATGGAATGGGAGAAAACACTTGGAAACAATACACTGGATAAGGGGTTAATATCTAAGATATGTAAAAAACTTAATAGCAAAAAAACAAATAACCTGATTAAAGAACGGGCAAGACCTGAATAGACATTTCTCTAAAGAAGACATACAAATGGCCAATAGGTATTTGAAAAAAAAAAAAATGCTCTGCATCATTTATCATCAGAGGAATGAAATTCAAAACCACAATGAGGCATCACCCCACACCTGTTAGAATGGCTATTACTAAAAAGACAAGATCAACAAGCGGTGTTGAGAATATGGACAAAAGGGAACCACTGTACAATGCTGGTGGGAATGCAAATTAGTATGGAGGTTCCTCAAAAAATTAAAGATGAAAATGTGGTAAGATCCAGTAATCCCACTGCTGGGTAAATATTTTGAATATTCAAAATGAAATCAGGATCTCAAAGAGGTATCCACACTCCCATGTTCACTGCAGCAGTATTTATAATAGCCAAGATACAGATTCAACCTAAGTGCCCATCAGTGGATGAATGGATTAAGAAAATGTGGTATGATACACAATAAAATACAATTCAGCCTTAAAAAAGAGGCGCTGGGGGCCGGGCACGGTGGCTCAAGCCTGTAATCCCAGCACTTTGGGAGGCCGAGGCGGGTGGATCACAAGGTCAAGAGATCGAGACCATCCTGGTCAACACGGTGAAACCCCATCTCTACTGAAAATACAAAAAATTAGCCGGGCATGGTGGTGCGTGCCTGTAATCCCAGCTACTCAGGAGGCT
>NW_016107440.1:4819288-4827719 GCF_001604975.1 Cebus imitator | reverse complement strand
CCCAGCTACTCAGGAGGCTTAGGCAGGAGAATTGCCTGAACCCAGGAGGCGGAGGTTGCGGTGAGCTGAGATCGCGCCATTGCACTCCAGCCTGGGTAACAAGAGCGAAACTCCGTCCCAAAAAAAAAAAGAGGCGCTGGGCACAGTGGCTCACGCATGAAGTTCCAACACTCTGGGAGGCCGAGGCAGGCGGATCACTTGAGGTCAGGAGTTTAAGACCAGCCTGGCCAACATGGTGAAACCCTGTCTCTGCTAAAAATACAAAAATTAGCCAAGCGTGGTGGCGTGTGCCTATAGCCCCAGCTACTCAGGAGGCTGAGGCAGGAGAGTCACCTGAACTCAGAAGGCGGAGGTTGCAGTGAGCCGGGACTGTGCTACTGCACCCCAGCCTGCATGACAGAGCTAGACTCTATCTCAAAAAATAAAAGTAAAAATAAGAAAGAGGGGAAACCTTTCATTTGCAACAGATGGATGAACCTGGAAGACATCATGTCATATGAAATAAGCCAGGTACCCATGCACAGAAAGATAAATACTGCATCAACTCACTTAATATGTAGAATCTAAACAAGTTAAATTCATAGAAACAGAGAGGAGAATGGTGGTTGCCAGAGGAAGAGAAAGTTGGCAGGAGGGGCTGGGGGAGGGGAGACAGATATGGGGAGATACTGATCAAAGGTTACAAGGTTTCAGTTAGGAGGAATTAGTTCTGCAGGTCTATTGTACAGCATGGTAACTGTAGTTAAAAATAATATACTGTATGCTTGAAAATTACTAAGAGAATAAATATTAAATGTTCTCACCATCCAAAAAAATGGTAATTATGTGAGGTGATAGTTACGTTAAGTCACTTAATCAGTTTACAATGTATGCATACATATATCTAAACAGTTTAGCACAGTGTACATCACAAATATGTAATTTTTACTTGTCAATTAAACCTTATAAAGCTGACAAAAAAAATGAGAAGATGACTAGCCAATTACTGACCCTAAATTAATGCATAGGTTAATTTGAACACTTGTAATTTTTGAACAACTAACACCTTGTCCACTGTAATTAGCTTCTAATAAGAGTCCTTATTATCTATGGAATCTTTTACCTCTCAATGGACTTATGAATTCGCCTCCACTGGGGATAATGGGCTTCTTGTTCAAAGCCACCTCCTTTGGCTCTAGCTTGCTGAGCCACGTTCAGGGATCGGGTGTCAATGACGTAGCCACGCTTCCCCACCCTGAGGGTAGCATTGATCAGCTTCTCGTCTTCCTTGCACCTCCTCCCATTTGTGCCAGTGAGTGGCTGGCCACTTCGCATGATTACCTAGAAGCACAGTAAAGCTGAAAATTCAACAGCAGTTGCTTTTAAAGTTTCTGAATACAGAAAGAAATTAGCTAGATTAATAGTATCTCAAAAATAATCCTGTGACGCTGTGGAGATGGATTTGATCCACAAGCAAAGAAATATTTGCATGTATTGACAACAATTAGTAACTGTAAAAGATAAGCCTTAAGCTTTTACACAATTTCTCTGTCTCAAAATACTTTCACATAATAAATCATATCACCTCTTTAAGATCAAATATTGGAATTCATTTAGCGTGTGGGTCAAATACCCATAGACCTGGCCCTGTAATAAAGATAATAATGGCCTATGAGCCAGTAAACCTTGACTTCAACTAAACATACATAGAGTTGGCAGGTTTTAACAAGAATTACAGAAAGTAAAGGCACCAGTGGCAAAATTTAAAAGTTCAAACACTGTTCTCATTGTTTTGGAAATCATTTTCAATACCTCAAAAGCTGATTGTCTATTATTTATCCTCCAGTGGCCTCTACCATCCTTTTCAGTATTCCAGGATTTAACTACTTGTTTCCAAAAACTACCCTACCAACTATCTATCTGGAAATGTTCGCTTTTGAAACTTTTCTCAACTAATCTCTTCCCTGGTGAATGGTTTAGAGTTCTTTCAAGAGACCACCATTATAAGGAAGTTATCTTAGCTCCTTCTTTAATTCAGTGTTTACAAGAGTTGTGACTAAATGACATGAGCATCACTCTTCTACCTTTGAAAATAGCTCTGCTCAATTTGCCTTTCACATGGAAAGTTGGTAAGAAAAATTAAATTATTCTGAGCAGAGAAATTTCCCATTTTTCTACCAGAAGAATGTCGTCATAAGCATCAAATAAACACTAGTTTCCTTTATACAGTGTCTCTCAGGGCTTCTGTGAGGTTGAGCAGGATCATGCAAAGAATTCAGTTACATCCTCACCAAAGAAAACACTCTACTCCTGATTCCCTAAAGCTGACATAAAGGAAGCCCTGGTGGGGGAGACCTGGACAACCATGTCAATGAACAGACAGATAGAAAAAAGGAACACTTCTACGAAAAGATCCCCCAGCCAAATCTTTCGGTACATCAAACAGTAGCGCTGTGCACTTACCATCCCATTTTTTTGGTGATAATAGCTTAGTACTGGGAAGCGCCCTCCATGTCGAAATGTAGCTACCTTCCGAAGAGCTTCATCATCAATGGATTTGGGCACTATGACAATTGGTGGGTAAGAGGGACAGACAGCAAATTCCTTATTGACATAGCTTAGCCTCCATTCACTGGTCTGAAAAACACAGAATACTTCAAAGCTAAACAACTATCTCAATATCACAAAATCATCTGAGAAAATTTGAAAGACCTTACAGATCAACTTTCACCGACGAAGAAGCCATTTCTCAGGAATTGAATAGGAGGCTATCTAGCTTATACGTAAATGGCTGCAGAGAAAAGGGGTTCTATGGTTCAGGGCCAGCTTCCTGCATTGCTAGGTATCAACAATTCCTAGAAAGTTCTCTCTAGTACTGAGCAAAAATCATTGCTCTGTAACTTTCTCTATTGGTTTTTTAGCAAACTTTCAGACAATACGGGACAAGTTCCCTATTTCACACGGTATCCTACCAAAAGTTTGAAAGACGGTTGTTTCTCCTTAGTGTTCTATTCTCCAAGTTAAATATATTGAGCACACCCATAATTATCATGGCCAGCATCATCCCACTTCTTCCTTTTCTGGGTCCCATTTAGTTTGTTAATGATCCTCTTAAAGCACAAGTAAGACTGTAAGACTACAGGTAATGCATCCCCAGGACAGATGAGAACAGAGCTACTAGCTAGATCAAGTCCTTTGTTCTTTTCTGCTATTTAGAAAAGGAGAAAAATGTACTAAGATTGGTAACACCTTTCTTAAAACAGTAACAACTCACTACTAAGGAAGGTTAAGCTCAGGAGTCAATGAAATAATTTCAAACTCAATACACTAAGGACTAAAAGTATACAACATAAAACTAGCAAATGACAACTTATTTTAAAAATCAGAACTGAAAACTGCTTGAAGACTGTCAAAAGGTTTTACAGTAAAAAAAAAAAAAAAAATCAAATTATATGTAAATTTCAGCATGTTCTGTATATCTGAGCTGGCCTAACCTAATGTAGTATGTTAGATGTACTCTAAGACAAGATTATCACTTTTAAAAAATGCTTTTGTGACATACAGTATCACATTTTTAGTTAATTTTTTTCACCTTTCAAATATATTTATGTTACCAGTTTTAAAAATATAGTTTCTAGTCCAGGCACAGTGGCTCACAGGTGTAATCCCAGCACTTCGGGAGGCTGAGGCAGGCAAATTGCTTGAGTCCAGGAGTTCAAGACCAGCCAGGGCAAAATGGCCAAGCCAGGTCTCCACTAAAAATGCAAAAATTAGCCAGGTGTAGTAGCACACCCTTATAATTCCAGATACTTGGGATGGTGAGGTGAAAGAAACATATGAGCCCAGAAAGCTGAGGTTGCAGTGAGCTGTGATAGCGCCACTGCACTCCACTCTGGGCAATCGGAGTGAGATTCTGTTTCAAAAAATAATAAATAAATAAACGCACGGTTTCTAAAGATTTATTATTTTTAGAAAAATGGAGTTACCTGTTCCTTGCTAGCCCATCCCAATTTGCTTTCCCCAAAGGCAATCGTTTTCAGTATTTTTAGCTTTTTTGGTGTTTAAATTTCTGTTTTCTTTCGTTTTGTTTGAGATGGAGTCTCACTCTGTCGCCTAGGCTGGAACACAATGGCACAACCTTGACTCACTGCAAGCTCTGCCTCTCAAGTTCAGGCAATTCTCCTGCCTCAGTCTCCTGAGTAGCCGGGATTACAGGCACCCACCACAACGCCCAACTAATTTTTCGTATTTTTTAGCAGAGATGGGGTTTCACCATGTTGGCTAGGCTGCTCTCCAACTCCTCACATCAGGTGATCCATCCACCTCAGCCTCCCAAAGTGCTGGGATTACAGGCATGAGCCACCACGCCGACTTACCTTTAAATTTCTAAACAACATGATTATACTGTTATTGCTTGAATTTTCACCATGGTACATTATTTATTGATTTCCTACTCTGGAGAATGACAGACTCTCCATTGATCTGCAATGCCACTCTGTCAGTCCAAATGTGCTGTGTTCTCTATCCCATCCCACTGGTCCACTTTAGTAACTTCCGTAACTTTTAAAATAAGTTTGATACCTAGTAGGCTAAGTCTCCTCCTCTTACTTTTTTATTCTTCAAAGAGTAACTTGGCTCCTCTTGGTCTTCTGGTCTTCCATGTAACTTTTACCAAATTCAGTGTAAACCAACTGGGGTTTTTAATAAGACTGTATTGACTTTATAAATCAGAGAGAATAAGTTACATCTTTAGAATATTCAGTCTTTCTATCCATGAGTATATTTTCTCTCCACTGATTTAAGCTTTTAAAAATTTTTCCATAAATTTTTATAACGCTCTCAATAAAGGTCTTACTATCTTTTCTTAGATATATTCCTAGAAACCTTATAACCTTTGTTGCACTTTAACTGCATCTCTTCAAATTGTGTTCGGTGTAGAGAAATCCCCGTGATCTCAAGGTTCTTTCCTTTTCCCATGTGGACAAGCATAGAATCAACAAATAACAATTTTTCTACCTTTATTTCAACTCTTATACCCTGTATTTTTCTTTCTTGTCTTACTGAGCCGACTAGGAACAGTAATAATGGACATTCTTGCCTCATTTTTGAACCTAGAGGGAATAATACAAGATTTGCTTTTGGTATGTTTTTGGTTTTGGTAGCCATCCTTTATCAGATTAGATGAATTCCTTTCAAATCCAACTTTAAGAGCTTTTATCATGAATAGACATTGATCAAATTTTTTTCCTCTATTAATCTAACACCATGCAGGTAATTTGTCTTTTCGCTAATTCTGTGACACTCTCTTTGCTTTATTGTTCAGTAGCTGAACAACAACATGTATAAAGATGTTTTTATTATCTTGTACGGCATTTGCTGGGATACCTTGGCTTAAGGGTTCAATAACTGTTACTGATTCTGGAGAATTATCAACCATTATTTATTTGAATATTGTCTTTCTTCTATCATCATCATCTTTTTCTTCTTCTTCTTTTTTTTGAGAGACAGGATCTTTCTCTCTCATCTGCACTGGAGTGCTGCGGCATGATCACTGCTCATTGCAATCTCAACCTCCTAGGCTCAAGCATTTCTCCCATCTCAGACCCCCAAGTAAGTGGGACCACAGGCACACGGCATCACACCCAGCTAAATTTTTTCATAGAGATGGGGTTTTGCCATGTTCCCTAGGCTGGTCTCAAATTCCTGAGCTCAAGTGATCTGCCTCCCTCAGCCTCCCAAAGTGCTAGGATTACGGGTGTGAGCCACCATACCCCAGTCTCTATCATCTTTTATCCTAAACTCCCATGTGATAAATATTGGATCTTCTTCCTTTATTATGCATGCACGTGTCTAACCTCTCTGTTTTTCCATCTTCTTTCTCTGTTCTGCATTCTGAGTAATTACTTCAGATCTATATTCCAAATCACTTATTCTCCCTTTAGCTGTTTCTAATCAGCTACGTAACATTTTCCTTATGCCGGTACCATACTCTCTTGATTACTGCGGTTTTACAAGTTTTGTAATAAAGTATGTAAATCCTTTTAACTACTGTTTTCTCAAAGTTGTTTTGACTTTCCACATAAACTTATATATTTAAATTTGCATTTCCATAAAACTTGTATCATCTTTTCCATTTCCACAAAAACACCTGTTAGAATTTTAACAGAGATTGCACTGACTCTATAGAACAATTTGGGGAGAACTGCCACTTTAATGAGCCAAATCCAGCCTGCTGCCTGTTTTTGCAAATAAAGTTTATTAGAACATGGTATCACCCATTCATTGATGTCTTGTCTGATTGCTGTTTTCATGCAACAGCAGCAGAGTTCAGTAGTTGTAATAGAGACCACATGACACACAAAGCTTAAAACATCTATTATCTAATGGTCCTTCACATGTGTCAGCTAACTGTTGACCTTAACCATATTGTTTTCCAATTGATGCACACAGTATATCTCTCCTTTTACTTAGATCTCCTGTAACTTCTTCCAACAATATTTTATGTCTTTCAGTGCATAATCTTGAGTTTCTTGTTAAATTTATTCCTATTTTATTCATTGCCGGATCGCTTGTTGCCAATTCAATTTGTTTTTGTATACTGATCTTAGATCAACCAACTTGGCTAAACTTGCTTATTCTAGTTATTTTATTGCTTTCTGCTCTTATTTTTATTATTTTTTCTTTCTAGTTACTTTGCTCTTTTTTCTAGCTTAAGTTGGTGCTTAGATGAATGATTTTAAATTTTTCTTTCTTTTCTAGTATAAAAATTTTAAATTTATAAGTTTATCTCTAACCTCTGCCTTAGCTGTCTGTATTCCACAAATTTCAATAGATTACATTACCATTATCATTTAGTTCAAAATGTTTTTTAATTTCTTTGACACACAGATTATTTACAAGTGTTTTGTTTAATTTAGAAATACTTGGGGATATTCCTAGATATCTTAGTATTATTGATTATTAATTTAATTCCTTTTTGATCAGAGATTATACTCCGTATGGCTTCAATCCTTTTAAATGTATTAAGATTAGCAATGGAGAAGTCAAATTCACCTTAGTACTCTTCAAAAGAAGTGATCATTTTCACAAGTCAAATAAGGTACTGGGTTACTTTTCATAACCGACAGTTCTCAAAAGTTAACTCACAGCTGAGGAATAGAGTTCAAACTCTTGCTCAGGAAGGAAGGAATGCCAGCCATCTTCTATCACTTCAAACATAGGACGGTAAAAGAAAGGGTACATCAGAGTGATGGAGTCCAGGGTAGACAATGCCTGGGGGCAAAAAGAAGACAAAAAAGGAACACCCACAACTGGAAACACATTCTCACTGAAAAATTAGTATTAAGCAAACGCAGCCTAATAATGATAGGTGCCCAGTATGTTTCTCTAACATTGAGTTTATCACTAGATACAATTACAGTCTTACTGAAGCATTTCCATGTTCTAGTAACTAATAAGGCACCTGACTCATAACACTAAAAAGTGTTGGTGGGAGGAAAAACAAACAAAAAATGTGCATACCGATTCTAGAAGAAAAATCAAGTAACACCTCTTGACATCACTTAATAAAGTTTAATAAAAAGGTCTAAGTATTTCTGGGGATCAGTTTTTGGTTAGTAAGGTCTTGTCTCAAAATCCAGTTATAGCCTAAATAAACATATGTGAATTATTTGAAATCAGGGTTAGTTAGTAGCTGTAAAAAAAAGGATGATACAGCTTAGAAGTCTATAGTCAGATGGGAATCAGAATGCTGGAAGGAAATTCCAAATACTAGCTGTGCAGTAGGAAAGTAATGTAAACACTCTATGCCTCAGTTTCCTCGACTGTAAAATGGGGGAAATAACATACCTACTTCATAGGGTTGTTGGATATTTAGAGAGATAATGTGTAACAGGCGTAGAACAGTGTCTGGCACATAATAAAAGCTAACTAATTCCAGCTTTTTTTTTTGAGACAGAGTTTTCCTCTTGCCACTCAGGCTGGAGGGTGATGGCACAATCTCAGCTCATTGCAACCTCCGACGCCCGGGTTCAAGCAAATCTCCTTCCTCAGCCTCGTGAGTAGCTGGGATTACAGGCACCCGCCACCACACCCAGCTAATTATTTTGTATTTTTAGTAGAGATGTGATTTCACCACGTTGGCCAGGCTGGTCTCAAATTCCTGACCTCAGGTGATCCACTCGCCTCAGCCTCCCAAAGTGCTGGGATTACAGGCATGAGCCACCGTACCTGGCCAATTTCAGCTATTATATATGCTCCACATATGTAGAAATTCCATCACTGTTCATTTCCTCCCTTCCTAGACTGGTATGCCATTTGGCCAGGTATCATATCTTTATGCTGCAGGGGTCCATTCTCGAATGGGGGTATTACCCTATCAACCCCAAATGAACCTATATTTATCTGGAGCACTTGAATCTTGGGTAATAGACACAGGAAAACCTGAGTAGAT
>NW_016107440.1:4815741-4819247 GCF_001604975.1 Cebus imitator | reverse complement strand
ACCATATCAATTAGCATAATTCGAACAGCAGGAATGATGGAGACATTCACCTGGACAGGAGGAGAAGGCCCAACAGCACGCTCAGAATGCAGTTACCTCCCTCCAGGTCAGAGGAAGATCAGGCGTGCAAAAGGATAGGCCCATGATTACTTAATAATGGAATGGACATGTAGCTCAGCAGTTTAGCAAAAACATCTCCATCCAAAGGTATTTTTTTATCTATCTATAAATCATGAAACCTTCTCCCCTACCTCACAAAACAAAATATGGAGAAGCATGGCTGTATAATCCATCATCCATATACATATATATATATACACACACACACACACACACACACACACACACACACACACACATATACACACATATTTTTTCCTACTTCTATATTGTATTTGGCTGCCAATCACACCAAACAGAAGCAGAATGGCCAGTGTCCATGTCTGACCTAACTCAGAGCTGCCATCAATCAGCACCACCATTATTCTAAATGCAAGTCAGCAATCACTTTGACAGGCAATAAGCACTCATATTTCATGAGATCTTAGGTCACTAAAGAGAGGTCTTTTCCTTTAAATATATTAATGCTGAGAGAACTGAAAACATTTCAACTCCATAGGCAGGTGAAGCACAGAAAAAAAGCTTCACCAACTTATTGCAACAATTTAGAGAACTGAGCACTTGCCAGCTATTCTTCCAATGGGATTCTATGTGTGGCAGCAGAATATATTTGGGTATATGGACTCTTGATTGCAAAGGACAGCTCAGCTATGCTATGTGAGAAATTCAATTATTACTCATAAATCATGCCCAGATGTATTCAGGGGAGGGTGAAGGGGTAGCAGGAGGGATTGTATGCCAGGAAAAGGATAAAGGACAAATTAACTATGTTATTCACTGTGTTATGGGAACATTCAACAGAGCATTCATGTTCTGAAGTCAAATGAGCTCATAATTTATGGCTTCTTTTCAGTCCTAAGGGTTCCTATATAATGAGTCAGTTTCTAAAGAACTTTGGGTAATGTATATAGCTACTTAAACAACTGATCAGCATCAGCAAGTGGGAACACACTTCCCCTTTCTCTTCATCACAGGGCCTCACTACAGGCAGCATCTCTGACACAGACCAGCCAGTCATCTTACAGATCACTTGTCACAAAGGAATAAGAAAAATGTAGACTGGTCAGTGAAAATCCAACCTCCTAACAGAAAAAAAAAAAAAAAAAAAAAAAAAAAAAAAAAAAAAAAAAAAAAAAAAAAAAAAAAAAAAAAAAAAAAAAAAAAAAAAAAACCCACAAAACCCACAAACAAACACATGCTCAATGGAAGTGAGTAATCTTCCTCTGGCCAGATAGTGGGACATTATTTCAATTTAACAGTCTATAAACTACATGCATTCTCATTCAACTTAACAAATTATATCAAATCAACATCACGCATTACTTCCAAATGACAGATGTGTAAGACAAACAGCTCAGTTCATCTTCTCATTTCCTTAAAATTCCACAAAGGCAGAAAGAAATGTGTTATGAGCCATTTACTTGGTATTATAACAGTTTTTCTTCTATTTCTCTATTCCTGTTTTAAAAATTACTAAAATCCTACTGACAGATTTTTAAGATTTTCTACCCATTTTAATAGCTAAGCTAGTAGCATTTTTAGGACACGAAGTCCAGATTAGCTAGTTATACAAACATGGGAAAAAAAAATCAATGTCCCTATAGTAGTCTAGAAAGTACTACAAACCTAAGATTAATTGATATAATTTAATGGCAATAATTGAAAATGGGGCAATTTAAAATTTCAGTGTATATCAAAATAGTTGGTTACCATGGAAAGAAAATAGTGTGAGCTCTTCAATTTAAACTATCCAGGTAGTATTTCTATTATTTGTAATCTCAACATAAATAATATTCAATATTGTTTATATAAATGTAAAGCAAACACACCCTATCTGAAGCTCATTGATATCTGAAAGTTCAGCTTACTAAAAACAAACAAAAAACTACAATCACTGGTGATAGTTACTTGCTTTAGAAAAGAAAGAACTTTTTGACAAGATGCAAGATGGCTGAATAGGATCAGCTCTGGAGTGCAGTTCCCAGCCAGAATGCAGAGGGTGAGTGATCACCACATTTCCAAACGAGTTTTTGCTGCCCACAGACCAGGAGATTCCCAAGCGGAAAACTGCCACGAGTTTCCAGCATGGCTGATTCAGCCAGCACAGCGGCACAGAAAAACTCACTCAAATCTGGGCAGCCGTTTCAACTGGCACCTAGAACGCCTAGAAGACAGAGTCACCCATTCAACTGAAAAAAAGGGGGCTAAACCAGGGAGCCAGGTGATCTGGCTCAGCAGGTCCCACCTCCAAAAAGACCAGCAATCTGAAACGCTCTGGATTGAGAGTTTCACAGCAAGCACAGCTGGACCCAGGACACTCCACCTCTATGGGGGTAAGGGCAGTCCACCATCACTGAGGCAGTCCGCCATCACCGAGGCAGTCCGCCATCACCGAGGCAGTCTGCCATTACTGAGGCAGTCCGCCATTACCAAGGCAGTTCTAACTATACCTCTATAAACAAAATCACAAGGAAGTTCACACGGCAGCTGGGCAGAGACCACAACACCTCAGCAACGCCTCTGCTGGCAGACTGTGATTAGGCTACCTCCTCACTGGGCAGAGCATCTCTGAAAAAAGATACCAGCACATCAGGAACTTATATATAAACCCCCACCTTCCCAGGACAGAGCACCTGGGTAAAAAATGGTGGTTATGAGTTCCGCTGGAGCAGACTTAAACGTACCTGCCCAGCAGCTCTGAACAGAACAACGGAGCTCACAGCTCAGCACTTGAGCTATTAGGGACAGACTGTCTCCTCAAGTAGCTCCCCAAACTCCTGTACATCCAAAGAGACACCTCATAAAGGAGAGCTCAGGTGGATAGCTGATGGGTATCCTTCTGAGACAAAGATAACAGAAGAAGAAACTGGCAGCAACCTTTACTGTTCTGCAGCCACCACAGGTGATCCTCAGACAAGCCAGGTCTGGAATGGACCTCCAGCAGTCCTATAGCAGAGGGGCATGATTGTTAGAAGAAAAACTAAGAAACAGAAAGAAATAACTTCATCATCAACAAAAAGGACATGCAATCAGAGACCCCATCCCAAAGTCACCAACTACAAAGACCAGAGGTAGATAAATCCACAAAGATGGGAAGAAACCAGCGCAAAAGAATGAAAATACCCAAAACCAGAACGCCTCTCCTCCTCCAAGGGATCACAACTCCTCACCAGCAAGGGAACAAAGATTGATGGAGAATGAGTCTGATGAATTGACAGAAACAGAATGTGGGTAATAACAACCTTCTCTGAGCTAAACGAACATGTTCTAACCCAATGCAAAGAAATTAAGAACCTTGAAAAAAGGTTTGATGAAATGCTAATGAGAATAAACAGCTTAGAGAAGAATATAAATCAATTGATGGAGCTGAAAAACATAACACAAGA
>NW_016107440.1:4753129-4815688 GCF_001604975.1 Cebus imitator | reverse complement strand
ATCAGAGAATGAAGATCAACTCAATGAAATAAAATAAGAAGGCAAGATTACAGAAAAAAAAAGTAAAAAGAAATGAACAAAGCCTCCAAGAAACATGGGATTATGTGAAAAAATCTAATCTACGTTTGATAGTTGTACCTGAATGTGACACAGACAATGAATCCAAGTTGGAAAACACTCTTCAGGATATTATCCAGGAGAACTTTCCCAACCTAGCAAAGGAGGCCAATATTCAAGTCCAGGAAATACAGAGAACACCACAAAGATATTCCTCAAGAAGAGCAATCCCAAGGCACATAATTATCAGATTCACCAGGGTTGAAATGAAGGAAAAAATGCTAAGGGCAGCCAGAGAGAAAGGTCAGGTTACCCACAAAGGGAAGCCCATCAGACTCACAGCGGATCTCTCAGCAGAAACCCTACAAGCCAGAAGAGAGTTGGGGCCAATATTTAACATCCTTAAAGAAAAGAACTTTCAACCTAGAATTTCATATCCAGCCAAATGAAACTTCATCAGCGAAGGAGAAATAAAATCCTTTTCCAACAAGCAATTGCTGAGAGATTCCATCACCACCAGGCCTGCCTTACAAGAGCTCCTGACAGAAGCACTAAACAAAGAAAGGAACAACCAGTACCAGCCACTCCAAAAACGTACCAAATGGTAAAGACTATTGACACAATGAAGAAACCGCATTAACTGATGGGCAAAACAACCAGCTAGCATCAAAATGGCAGGATCAAATTGACACATAATATTAACCTTAAATATAAATGGGCTAAATGCCCCCATCAAAAGACATAGACTGGCAAATTGGATAAAAAGTCAAAATCCATCGTTGTGCTGTATCCAGGAAACCCATCTAACGTGCAAGAATACACACAGGCTAAAAATAAAGGGATGGAGGCAGACTTTTCAAGCAAATGGAGAGCAAAAAAAAAGCAGGAGTTGCAATCCTAGTCTCTGATAAAATAGACTTTAAACCAACAAAGATCAAGAGTCAAAGAAAGGCATTACATAATGGTAAAAGCATCAATGCAACAAGAAGAGCTAACGATCCTAAATATATGCGCACCCAATACAGGAGCACCCAGATACATAAAGCAAGTTCTTAATGACCTACAAAGAGACAGACTCCCACACAATACTAGTGGGAGACCTTAACACTCCACTGTCAATATTAGACATACCAAACAGACAGAAAATTAACTAGGATATCCAGGACTTGAGCTCACATCTGGACCAAGCAAACCTAATAGACATATAGAACTCTCCACTCCAAATCCACAGAATATACATTCTTCTCAGCACCACATCACACCTACTCTAAAACTGACCACATAATTGGAAGTAAATCACTCATTAGCAAATGCAAAAGAACAGAAATCATAACAGTCTCTCAGACCACTGTGCAATCAAATTAGAGCTCAGGATTAAGAAACTAACTCAGAACCGCACAACTTCATGGAAATTGAACACAGGCTCTTGAATGTTGACTGGATAAACAATGAAATGAAGGCAGAAATAAAGATGTTCTTCAAAACCAACGAGAACAAAGACACAACATATCAGAATCTCTGGGCACATTTAAAGCAGTATCTGGAGGGAAGTTTATAGCAATAAATACCCACATGAGAAGCAACGAAAGATCTAAAATCGACACCCTATCATCAACATTGAAAGAGCCAGAGAAGCAAGATCAAAAAAACTTAAAAGCTAGCAGAAGACAAGAATTAACTAAGATCAGAGCAGAACTGAAGGAGACAGAGACACAAAAAACTCTTCAAAAAAATCAATAAATCTAGGAGTTGGTTTTTTGAAAAGATCAACAAAATAGACTACTAGCCAGATTAATAAAAAAGAAAAGAGAATAATCAAATAGATGCAATAAAAAACGATACAGGGGATATCACCACAGATTCCACAGAAACACAACCACCATCAGAGATTACTACTAACAACACTATGCACATAAACCAGTAAACCTGAAAGAAATGGATAAATGCCTGGACACTTGCACCCTCCCAAGCCTAAACCAGGAAGAAGTCAAAACGCTGAAGAGACCAATAACAAGGGCTGAAATTGAGGCAGCAATTAATAGCCTACCAACCAAAAAAGGCCCAGGACCAGATGGATTCACAGTTGAATTCTACCAGACATACAAAGAGGAGCTGGTACCACTCCTTCTGAAACTATTCCAAACAATCCAAGAAGAGGGAATCCTTCCCAAATCATTTTATGAGATCAACATCATCCTGATACCAAAACCTGGCATGGACTCAACAAAAAAAGAAAACTTCACGCCAATATCCATGATGAACATAGATACAAAAATCTTCAATAAAATACTGGCAAACCGACTGCAACAGCACATCAAAAAGCTTAACCATCATGATCAAGTAGGCTTCATCCTGGGGACACAAGGCTGGTTCAACATATGCAAGTCTATAAATGTAGTCCACCACATAAACAGAACCAAAGACAAAAACCACATGATCATCTCAATAGATACAGAGAAGGCCTTAGACAAAATTCAACAGCCCTTTATGCTAACACTCTCAATAAACTAGGTATTGACAGAACGTATCTCAAAATATTAAAAGCTATTTACAACAAACCCACAGCCTATATCATACTGAATGGGCAAAAACTGGAAGCATTCCATTTGAAATCTGGCACTAGACAAGGATGCCCTCTGTCACCACTTACTCAATATAGTATTAGAAGTTCTGGCCAGAACAATCAGGCAAGAAAAAGAAATAAAGAGTATTCAATTAGGAAAGCAGGAAGTCAATTTGCAGATGACATGACTGTATATTTAGAAGACCCCATCGTCCTAGCCCAAAATCTCCAGAAACTCATAAGCAACTTCAGCAAAGTCTTAGGATACAAAATCAATGTGCAGAAATCACAAGCATTCCTATACACCAATAACACACTTAAATAGTGTCAAATCAAGAATGCACTGCCATCCACAACTGCAACAAAGAAAATGAAATACCTAGGAATACAACTAACAAAGGATGTAAAGGTTGTCTTCAAGGAGGACTACAAACCACTGCTCAAGGAAATAAGAGAGGACATAAACAGATGGAGAAACATCCCATGCTCATGGTTAGGAAGGATCAATATCGTGAAAATGGCCATACTGCCCAAAGTAATTTATAGATTCAACGCTATCCCCATCAAGCTACCAATGACCTTCTTCACAGAACAGGAAAAAACACCTTAAACTTCATACGGAACCAAAAGAGAGCCCACATAGCCAAGTCAATTCTAAGCAAAATGAACAAAGCTGGAGGCATCATGCTACCTGACTTCAAACTATGCTACAAGGCTACAGCAATCAAAGCAGCATGGGACTCGTACCAAAACAGAGATATAGACCAATGACACAGAACAGAGGCCTCGAAGGAAATGCCACACATCTACAACCATCTGATCTTTGACAAACCTTACAAAAACAAGCAAGGGGGAAAGGATTCCCTGTTTAATAAATGGTGTTGGGAAAACTGGCTAGCCATGTGCAGAAAGCAGAAACTGGACCCCTTCCTGACACCTTACATTAAAATTAACTCCAGAGAGATTAAAGACTTACACATAAGACCTAACACCATAAAAACCCTAGAAGAAAACCTAGGTAAAACCATCCAGGACATATGCATAGGCAAGGATTTCATGACTAAAACACCAAAAGCATTGGCGACAAAAGCCAAAATAGACATATGGGATCTAATTAAACTCCAGAATTTCTGTACAGCAAAAGAAACAATCATTAGAGTGAACCAGCAACCAACAGAATGGGAAAAAAATTTTTGCAATCTACCCATCTGACAAAAGGGCTAATATCTAGAATCTACAAAGAACTAAAACAGATTTACAAGAAAAAAACAAATCCATTCAAAAGTGAGCGAAGGACATGAACAGACACATTTCAAAAAAAGACATATGAGGCCAACGAACATGAAAAAATGCTCATCATCACTGGTCATTAGAGAAATGCAAATCAAAACCACACTGAGATACTATCTCACTCCAGTTAGAATGGCAATCATTAAAAAATCAGGAGACAACAGATGCTGGGGAGGTTGTGGAGAAACAGGAACACTTTTACACTGTTGGTGGGAGTGTAAATTAGTTCAACCATTATGGAAGACAGTGTGACGATTCCTCAAGGACCTAGAAATAGAAATTGCATTTGACCCAGCAATCCCGTTACTGGGCATATATCCAAAGGATTATAAATTGTTCTATTATAAAGACACATGAACACGTATGTTCATTGTGGCACTGTTTACAATAGGAAAGACCTGGAACCAACCCAAATGTCCTTCAATGATAGACTGGTCAAGGAAAATATGGCACATATACACCAGGGAATACTATGCAGCCATGAAAAATGATAAGTCCATGTCCTTTATATGTACATGTATGAATCTGGAAACCATCATTTTCAGCAAACTGACAGAAGAACAGAAAATCAAACAACACATGTTCTCCCTCACAAGTGGGTGTTGAACAATGAGAACACATGGACACAGGGAGGGGGGCATCACACACTGGGGTCTGTTGGGGGAACTAGGGAGGGACAGCACGATGCAGGGAGTTGGGAAGGGATAATATGAGGAGAAATGCCAGATATAGGTGACAGGGATAGAGGCAGCAAACCACATTGCCATGTATATACCTATGCAACAATCCTTCATGTTCTGCACATGTACTCCAGAACCTAAAGTGCAGTTTATATATATGGAAAAGGAAAAGAAAGAACTTTTTTAAAGTCTCACCAGATAGATCCATAACAGTGGATTACTCAGCCTTAAAAAGGCTGAAATTACAACACATATGAACTGTGAGGATATTACGCTAAATGAAAAAAACAAGTCACAAAAAGACAAATACTCTGATTCTACTTATATGAGATATCTAAAGTAATCAAATTTAGAGAAACAGAAAGTAGAATGGGGGTTATCAGGGGCTGAAGAGAGGGGTAAATGTGTTGTTTAACACAGAGTTTGAGTTTTGCAAGATGAAAAAGTCCTGGAGATCTATTGCACAACAATGTGAATAAAGTTATTATACCCTACTAAACTGTACACTTCAAAATGATTAAGATTGTAAATCTTACGTTGTGTTTTTTAACCACAGTTTTTTAAAAAAGTGTCACCATAAAATTATACTAAGTAATGATAGAGGACCCTCAAATGGTAGCTGCTATTTACCAAGTATTATACTAAGCATTCTACACACATCAACTAATAAAATTCTTACAACAGCCCTAAAAGATAGGTATTATTATCCTTGTTTTATATAAAGTATAAAACAAATCAGAGCGATGTCAAGTATTTTGCCAATGTTCACAAGCTACCAACTGGTAAAATGAAGAGTCAAACTGCTATGATTCAATAACATATTAATACATGTAATAATGTATATATGTGATAATAATATACAATAATCATATTGTAATTTATTAACATTTCTATTCAAATTTTTAGGATTGCATTAATTACAAAAGATATACTAGTATATTCAAGAAGAAACAATTTCACTTCTAGCAGCTAACCTGGCAGAGAAGTGAACAGTGCACTGGTTAACTCACTAGTGGTTTGCAGTGTCTCTAAGGAATTCCTGAGAGGGCAGGTGGGAATAGTCAAGTCAATAAGGGCTTCTAGGTCTCCAAATCCATACCTACTAATGTAACGTCACCAAAAGCAATTCTTTTTTTTTTTTTTTTTTTCAGACAGGGTTTTGCTTTTGTTGCCCAAGCTGGAGTGCCATGGTGTGATCTCAGCTCACGGCAACCTCTGCTTCCTGGGTTCAAGCGATTCTCCTGCCTCAGCGTCCCAAGTAGCTGGGATTACAGGCATGTGCCACCATGTCTGGATAATTTTTTATATTTTTAGTAGAAACAGGGTTTCATCATGTTTGCCAGGTTGGTCTTGAACTTCTGACCTCAGGTGATCTGCCCACCTCGGCCTCCTAAAGTGCTGGGATTACAGGAGTCAGCCACCGAACCCAGCTGACCAAAAGCAATTCTAACTGTATCTACTTTATTGGTTTAGAATTTCATATAAGATTTTACTCGAGCAAACCTCAAGTAAAGGAAAGAAAAAAAAGTTTACAGTCTTAGGCACAGAAAAAGTACCAAGATTTGTATAGTGAACATGAAACATCAAGCAAAACTTTAAAATTTCTCCCAAGAATCTCTTCACTAAATCTTCTGATGGTTTCTCCAAATGAGAACTCATACACTCAAGTGAAACGGTATCTGTTATTTAACCAATATGAACTCATGGAAATTCCATGAAGCCACTGGAAATGCAATTCCATGGAATTCCAAGCAATTCATGGAACTGGGGCTATTCATATAAAATGAGTAACACCAGACACTGCTGGAAGTCAAGAAAGCCCGATTACACTCATATAACAATGAGCCAGGGTGAGGCTTTTCCTATCAGTCTTCAGTATTTGAGTCAGAGAACATGACTAAAATATCTATTGAAGAAATGTAAGAGCTATACTGAGTATAGCTGAACATGACTAAATTATCTAATGAAGAAATGTAAGAGCTATACATAAACGATGAAATTATGTTTCATTACATTTTGCTTCCAAAATACTTACCTCAATGGAACTGGCTATATTCAGGCATTCCTCCATTCCAGGAATATCCAACTGAATAATTCGAAAATCTTTACATTTTATGATGATGGTACCCAGTGATCCCACAAATCTGTAAGAAATTGAAAATCACGTTTAGGAACACATATGTTACTAACTTTAAATATATTATTATTTATTTGAAAAGAGGATGTAGTTGTAGTTATCATCTATATTAACTTTCTTCTCAATTAGTCTAATTAAGGAAGAAGCAAGGCTACATCATTAAAACGAGAGCCATACGTTACTTACTATATATGTTTTTTTTTTTATTTCAAATATATAAAGCAATTCACATTAGGCTAATTGTTTTGATGGAGATTATTTGGGGCCTTATTTTAAAGAATAGGAAAAAGATCTGTAATTAATGTATTAAGTGCTTGTAGAGAGATATTTCTGGAGCATCGGAAAATAGTTCATTTCAGATTTCATTTACTTCCAAGTGATACACACTATGTATCAATTTATAAAAAGTAATATATTTGACAAAATCTAACATCCATTTCTGATTTTAAAACATGAAAAAACAAAAATTTCTCAGCAAACTTGGAACAGAAGGGAACTTCCTCAACCTGATAAAGGCATTTACAAAAAACAACAAGAAAAAAAACCCTAAATAGCACACTTAATGGTGAAGGATTGAATTATTTCTCTCTAAAATCATAAATAACACAAAGATGTTCACTCTCACCACATCTATTCACCATTGAACTGAAAGTTATAGCTAGTGCCGTAAGGTAAAAAGAATAAAAATAGATTGAAAAGAAAGAAGTAAAACTGTCTTTACTTGCAGATCATGATTATGTAATGTACCCAGAATTTTCTTTTTATTGTCAATTCTCTCCCAAATTCATCTAGTGATACAATGTAATTCCAAACAAAATCACAGCAGACTTTTATGTAGAAACTCAAAAAGTGTTTATAAAATTCATAGAGAAATGCAAATGTCTCCAAACAGCCAAAACAACTTTGAGTAAGAACAAAGTTGGATGGCTAACACTACATAATTTCAAGGCTTACTATAAAGTTATAGTAATTAAGACAGTGTGATAATTACATGATGATAAACAGATCAACTGAACAGAAAAAAAAGAGTCCAGAAACAGATCCACTTACACGTGAACAAAGACAGAAAGACAATTCACTGAAGACAGGTCAGTCTTTTTAACAAATGCTGCTGGAACAATTGGATAGTCTTTTTTTTTTTTTTTTTTTAAGAATTTGAATCTCTATCATGAACCATATACAAAAACTAACCCAAAATGGGATTGTTTACCTAAATGTAAAACCTAAAGTTATAAAACTGCTAGAAGAAAACCTGAGAGAAAATATTGTGACCTTAGGTGAGAAAATGGTTTCTTAGATAAGACACTAAAATCCCAATCTCCACAAGAACAAACTGACAAATTGGACATCTTCAAAATGTAAAGCATCTGCTTGAAGGACAGGGTTAAAGGGCATGAAAAGGTTAAGCCACTGGGCATTCCTGTGGGCTGTTGAGGAACTCATCAACAGGCTACACTACATTTATTGCTAAAATGTTTCTTCCTTCAACAATAAATTAATCTTACCTTACTGTAACTTTTTTACTTTATAAACTTTTTAATCTCTAACTTTTTGTCTCTTTTGTAATGACGCTAGGCTGAAAATACAAACACACTATACAGCTGTACAAAAATATTTTCCTTCTTTATATCCTCATTCCATAAGCTTTTTTCAATTAAAAAAGTTTGTTTGGTAAACTTTCTTGTTAAAACCTTAGACACAAACACACACATTAGCCTAGGCCTAAACAGGGTCAGGACCATCAATATCACTGTCTTCCACCTCCACATCTTGCCCCACTGGGAAGTCTTCACAGGAAATATTAATAACATGCATGGAGCTGTCATCTCCCATGATGACAATGCCTTCTGGATAATTCTCGATGGACTTGCCTGAGTCTGTTTTACAGTTAACATTCTTCAAGACGTAAAAGGAGTACAGTCTAAAATAACAATAAAAAGTATAATGTAGTAAATACATAAACCAGTAACAAAGTTGTTTATGGTCATTTATAAATATTATTTGATGTATGCAATTGTATGTGCTATACTGTACATACAATATAGCATACATAAACGACTGACACCCCAGGTTTTTTTATACCAACATCACCACAAACACAATGTCACTGGGCAAGAGAAGCTTTTCAGGTCCATTACAATCTTATGGGACTACCATCATATATATAATAAATCACATGACTGTATGTATATACAAACATACACTCTCAAAACTCAATAAGAAAGCAAATTATTCATTACAAATGGGCAAAACATAGGAACGGTCACTTAGCAAAAAAAAAAAAAAAAAAAAAAAAGACATATGGATGGCAAATAAGCACATGAAAAGATGCCCTACACCCATCAGGGAAATGCAAAGTTAAACCACAATAAGATATCACTTAACATCTATTGGAATGGCTAAAATGTAAAAGACAGACCATAGCAGGTGAGGACAAGAATGTGGAGGAACTAGAACTCTCACACACTGCTCATAGGAATATAAAACTGTAAATACAAGCACTTTGGAAAACAGTTTGGGCAGCTTCTTAAAAAGTAAAACATATATCCATATCTGATCCAGCCATTCCACTGGCAAGTAAATGGCTTGCCACCCAAGAGAAAATAAACCACATGTTCATACAAAGACTTGCATAAGAATTTGAAAAACAGCTGTATTTAACAGCCTCAAACTGGAAACAACCCACATTTCCATCACCAGGTCAATAAATGAACTATGGAGTACTACACAGTGGACTAGTACTCAGCAAATAAGAATAAACTATTAATATATGCAACATGAACAAATCTCAAAAGAGAGTACTGCATGCTTTCTGTTGTATCAACATAAATTTCTAGATAATGCAAACTCAACTGTGACTACTTGGAAAAGAAGGAGGGGATTACAAAAGGGCACCAGTAAACTTTTGGGGGTGATAAATTCATTATCTTGAACCTATGGCGACAGTATCAGCATGTGCACATACATCAAAACACATCAAAGTTTACACTTCAAATATGTTTAGTGTTATATGTCAACTGTACTTCAATAAAGCTGTTTCAAAAATCACTGTCACTCTGCCTGAGCTGGAAGTGAAAGACCCATAACCAAATTATCAGTTAAAAAAATGAAAAAAAAAATGTACAAGACATATGGTTATTCTTTTGAAAATTTTCACATCATCTACTCTTGGAAACTCATTTTGTAAAGTGAATTTTGTTTTGTTAGTCTGCCAGGTTTTACTTAGTTGCTATAAAGTATAGTGAATGACTAGAGGAGTTAAAAATAATTGTTACCTTATATCAGAACAAATATGCTATAAACTATCAAAGTATTCTCCATTTATTCAACATTTCTAGTCAATTACTATTACTTATAGAACAGTAGGCCATGAAAAATATCTTTTAAAAGCATAAGAGCTCCCTCCACAAAATTCCCATGATTCACATCAATTGTCAGATTCAGTTCTACTTTATCATTTTCTCCTTATTG
The DNA here is from genome assembly GCF_001604975.1 of Cebus imitator. Classification (NCBI taxonomy): domain Eukaryota; kingdom Metazoa; phylum Chordata; class Mammalia; order Primates; family Cebidae; genus Cebus; species Cebus imitator. Next base: position 4,805,490 of record NW_016107440.1, on the reverse strand, counting down.
TTCCATCCATGCCCTGTATATACGCCTATCAGAGCATTTAAAATACTTTATTAAACTTTCTACCTTATATGTTTATTTCTTATAATGGCTCTTAGTTATTTTCAGGTAGAAGCCATGTTTGATTAATTTCTACATCCCCAGGTCCTAGTACAGCACCCAGCATATACACAATCTTAAAGCTCCATTAAGGGGCTTAAAGGAGGATCTAAATAATGTACCATGTCAATTTGACTCCAATTAATCTATAAATCCAAAACAATTCATTTTTTAAAAATCCTACGAAACCTGTATAAAGTCTGTGGTCTAGTGAGTGGCACTGCACCAATGTCAGTGTCCTGATTTTGATAATACGACAGTCATAAAACACGTCACCATTACGGGAAGCTGGGTGGAAGATTCCAAAACCTCCATGCACAATTTTTTGCAACGGCCTATGAATCTTCAATTATTATTAAAGACTTTTAAAAATCCCATGAATATAGCAAGTTTTCCAAAACTGCATGGAAACATAAGGGTCAAAACAGTGTTGCCAACTTTAAAAAAAAAAAAAAAGGAAAGCAGGGCAACTAGCACTATTTGATTTTTGGATATATCACAAAGCCATAGAAGAAAATATGATGACGACTAAAGAACAGATTAATGAACCAACACATTATGACAGAGCTCAGAAATAGACCCGTACATAAGGATAACTTGACATAAATCAGCCAAGGCTGGGATGTCAGGTGATGGGATTAAGAAAACTGGCTTCCTTGCTCTACGGAGAAAAATAGGTTCCTATCATACTTGAAACAAAGATAGAATCCAAATGAATTAAAGATCTAAAAATGAACAGTAAAACTATGAAGCTACTAAGGAAGAAAGCGTAGGAGAACATCCTGGTGATTTGGGGCGGGGAAGAAGTTCTTAAGACAAACCATACACCATAAAGCAAAACATTGGAAAGTTCTGCATTAAAATTAAAGACTTCTGTTCAACAAAGGATATCACAGATAAAATAACAGATGAATGACAAACTAGGAGAAGACATTCATAACGCCTAAATGAAGAATGAGTACCCACAGAGTACACAAGTAACCCGCAAATCAACATGAGAAAGACAATAAACCCAATGTTTTAAGAAGACCACAGAAATTAGGCCATTCACAGAAAGGAAAAAAAAAATTAAGTATATTGCTCACAAGCATATATAATTAAACTCACTAATAATTAGTAAAATTCAAATGAAAATAAAACAATAACTATTTCACAATCTTCAGACTGGAAAAATTAGAAAGACAATACCAAATGTTGGTAAGAAAGTGGAGAAGAGGCACCTTTCCTGCACCATAATTGGAAGGCAATCTGCAATCATCATTCCGGAAAGCAAATAGTTTGTGAAATGAGTTATGCACCTACTTTATGGCTGAATCCCATCCTAGGTGCAGTCTCAGAGGAATTATGGCACAAGACTACATAAGGGGACATGAATATGTTTAACAGAGTTGTTTGTGATAGCAGGGAGTTGGAGGTTACCTAAAAGATCTGTTAAGTAAGCTTTTTAGATACTTCGGAATTCTATGCTACCGTCAGAAGCAGTGAAATGGTTGTACACACAGCAATAAGAGACCTTGAAAGAGTACTGAATCAACATAGGAGCAGAACAAGATCTACAACATACTCCCTGTTAGGCAAATTAAACTCACACATACATGCATGTGTGCACACACCCATACACAACTAACATGGTTGCCTACAGGGATTGTGGATAAGACAGGAAATGGGAGTGAAAATTATGGATGAAGAAAATAAAAAACAGAGGAAACCTTTTAAGGAATCAATCATGAAAATGATGAATCATCAACTGAGTAGAATTAACTCAATTTTCTGAGGTCCATTAAAAAAAACCAGGTATAACTGTAAAACTTGTGTACAACCTTGTATGTTGAAAGGATCAAATAAAATGATGTTAGCAATGTATATGAAAGTATTCCATAGACTTGTAAAGCATTATTCAACACAACTTTCTACAAGGTTCAGAGAGGTTGAGTAGCTTGTCCAAAGGCACTTATTTAGTAAGAGGCAGAACTGAAGGAGTCATCCTTAACGACTTTCTCTCTCACCTCATTTACAATTCACCAGCAAGGCAAGGCAAGGCAGCTCAACCTTCAAAAACACATCCCAAATCAGATTCCTTGTGACTACACTACTGCTTTTTTTTTTTTTTTTTTTAAAGATGGAGTCTGGCTCTGTCACCCAGGCTGGAGTGCAGTGGCATGATCTCGGCTCACTGCAACCTCTGCCTTCCGGGCTCAAGCAATTTTCCTGCTGCTGTCTCCTGGGTAACTGGGATTACAGGCGTGCACCACCACGCCCAGCTATTTTTTGTATTTTTCGTAGAGATAAGGTTTCACCATATTGGCCAGGCTGGTCTTGAACTCCTGAACTCAGGTGATCTGCCTGCCTCAGCCTCTCAAAGTGCTGGGATTACAGGCATAAGCCACCACGCCCAGCCCACCATCACCTTTTATGTGACTACTCTACTCTAACTGGGCCTGCTGCTTACACTCTTGCCCCTGTACAGTATATTTTCTGCCAGCAGCCAGAATCATCTTCTAAAACATCTATCAGCTGTTGCTTCCTAGCTTTTACCTCTTCAAGGGTTCCCACTGAAACCACTACAATGGCCTGCAGGCTCTCCAGGGTCTAGCCACTGCTTATCCCTCCACCCAACGTCTCTACCACAGACTTCCCCTACCCTCTATTTCCTGCCCTGCAGCCACACTGGCCTCTTTGTTCTCTGCACACGCCAAGCATGTTCCCCATCCCAAGTCCTTGCATTCACTGTTCCCTCCAGTTGGAAAGCTCTTCCTCCAGATACTCTTATTTCTAGCATCCTCATTTCATTCCGGTCTCTAGTCAGACGTCGTCACCTGTCTTCTCTGAAATCCTTTCTAAAGACACTGCTTCCTGGTGCTCTCTATCCTCTGATCTTCTATTATTTTCCTTCCTGGCACTTATGACCTGACATCATCATACTTATTTATGTCTGGACTTACTGGATTGTCCATCTCCCCGGCCAGTACCTAAGCACCTTGTCTTAGCTACCACTGTAGCCGTACAGCTCAGAGAGTGCACATGGAAAACAAATGGACGTCAAGATTTCTTTAAAGCAGAAATTTAACAAACTCTGATCTGATCCCTCCCCAATGCGCTTTCCACTACACCACCAAGGAAAAGGATAAATGTGTGCACAGTTAATCATTCTCTTCTAACAAAGTCAAAGGTTCACATCTCATCTGCCTTCTTCTTCATGCACTACAAGGCCCAGCACCTTGTAAATGCAAGGTAAACAGGTGGAAACGAACGAATGAACAGTAACCATCATAAACGGTAAATCAGAAAGAAGACAGTTGATGGTCATGGAGAGACTACTAATTTGCATTCAATGGCATTGCTGACCACTCAGTGGTCAATCCTTTTATTTCCTATGTAGCTGTATGCCCAAGTCACAGTTAGAAGTTTCAAAGGAGATAAAAATGAATTCCAGTTGTGGAATTAACAGAAGAATCTGTGAAGGAGGTGGAGGACGAAACAGTTAAACCGAATACTCACTAGACGGGTAACAAGCTCATTGCCTGTGAACTCCTGAAAGATAAGAGCTGTAATATATTTTATTCATCTCAGTGTTCTAAAGGCCTCACAAAATGTCCAGAACATAAAGGCATTTGGCAAATGTTTAACAAACTTGGGAGAAGCAAGGCATTCCCGCAGAAGGAAGAAGTCAATAAAATGCACAGATGACAGAATACAGGACATACACAAGCACCAGTAAATGGTGAGGACTGGCTGGTAAAAAAGGGGTTCATGGAAGGAAGGGCAAGAAGGGCTCATTAAAAGAAATGGCAAGAAATAAAGTTAGAAAGTAGTTTAGGGCCAGGACACAGAATGCCATGAATGACCAAGGGGTTTAGATTTTCAATGAGAGTCCACTCAAGACCTTTTTTTTTTAGATGGAATTTCGCTTTTGTTGCCCAGGTTGAAGTGAAGTGGCGGAATCTCAGCTCACTGCAACCTCCACCTCCGAGGTTCAATCGATTTTTCTGCCTCAGCCTCCTGAGTAGCTGAGATTACAGGCGCCCACACCATGCCTGGCTAATTTTTGGTATTTTTAGTAGACATGGGGTTTCATCATTTTGTCCAAGTTGGTCTCTAACTCCTGACCTCCAGTGATCTGCCAGCCTTGGTCTCCCAAAGTGCTGGGATTACAGGCATGAGCCACCGTGCCTGGCCCACTTAAGACTTCAGGCCGACGCAGGCAGATCACGAGGCTGAGTGTTCCACACCAGCCTGGCCAATATGGTGAAACCCCATCTCTACTAAAAAATACAAAATTTAGCCAGGCGTGGTGGCTTGCACCTGTAACTGCAGCTGCTCCGGAGGCTGAGGCAGGACAATTGCTGGAAACCGGGAGGCGCAGGTTGCAGTGGGCCAAGATTATGCCACTGCACTCCAGCCCGGGCAACTGAGCTAGACTACGCTTCAGGAAAAAAAAGGAGAAGAAGAAGAAAAGAAATTATTATTTTAAGGCATATCCTCTCTAGGAATCTTCCTAATACCCAAATTCTCCTGTGAAGCAACAGAAACATTGTTATCATTCATTTATCCTTCAGTGTAAACTGGATAATCAGTTTGCCCTCTCCTGACTAGAGAGAAGCCACTAGGGAGATGGGAATTTTGCCAACAGATGAAAGTACAACTTTTTTACTTCGAGGAACTCCCTTGGAAAGATAAAGCCTGGAGTGCAAAAAGGATAAGGAGGTTAATTGGCACCTGCCTTTCCTTGAGAGCCAGCCCCGTTCTTTCAGCAAACAGAACTGGGTAAAGATGAAGGGAATACATCAGAATCTCCCTTAGTGAGAATGAAATTGATGACCCAGAAGAAACATGATAAACTGAACATTTTTCAGCAATACAAAAATGGTTTTGGGGTACGTAGACACTCATAGCTTTGTAATCGGTTGCGTTTTCCTCAAAAATGGTAAAGACTTTACCTAAATCACATCCAGCCACAACTTCATGAACAGCAACTGACCATACCGATTCAAGGAATACGACAGGGCAAGAAAAAGAAATTTATAAAAACAATGCCGAAAATCCACCCAAATGGTGTTAAGAACCAGAAATGATCATCTGAGAACTCCATCCAGGTTTAATGGAAACCGGGTCTTCCATCTGGACGGCTTTCTGCTTGGTAAAACTCAATTCCTGATTCTAGGCCACAGAGGGCTGGCTCATATTGCCTGCCAGCTGGGCGGCAGGATGGGCTGAAAACGCCAGGAAGTGTTCCCCGGGGCGCCCACAGGGGACCGCCCGGTCCCCTGCGGAGTTGGGGTGGGACCGGCACTCACCGCTTGTCGATGGCGTCGATGTTTGAATGGAGGAGCCACAGCTCCTCCGTGTTGTCCTGCCGGGAGGACAGGATGAGGTGGTGGCCCGTCAGGCACAGGGTGCCCTCGACTGCCGGGTAGAAAGGCCGGTGCAGCACCACATTGTCCACCCGCGGGGTCTTAATCAGCTCCGCAAACTCCATGCTCCCCCCGCGGCCGGAGCCAGGGAACCGAGCCCGGGAGGTGCGAGGCGGTTACCCCGCCGCAGGGAGAGAAGCGGAACTACCCAGCGCGGGGCTGGGCCGTGGGGCGGGGCTGGCCGGGCGAAGAGGTTGGGCCCGCCCCAGAAAGGGTGGGCGCGGCGAGGCCTGCAGCCGCTGGCACCGGCCGCGGGGGACAGCAGCTGGGGCTGGGCTAGGCCCGGGCGCCTCTCTCGCACCGCCCGGTCCGCCAGGCCCAGGACTCGGCCACAGTGAACACCTTTCCACAGGCCCAAGGACCGCCACTGCCGCTGGCACCCGGTCCAGCGTAGGCAGGCAGAGGGAAGAAGGAGGATGCCGCGTCGGGACCCACTTCCACGCCCTGGCCGCTAGGGACTCCTGGCGGAAGTGGCTACTTGCTGCTGGAGCTCACAGCAACTCCGGGCGGAAGCAGCCGATCTCAAAACTCGGAAGACGCTGTCGCAGCCGGAAGTCGCTCCACTCTAGGTACTCGGGAAATGCCTCCGAAGACACAGCCAGAACGGAAGACTTGAGTTCCTACGAGAAAAAAAGCTTGTCTTTTGCCTTCACGCCCTCCCGCTGCCCTTCTCACCCACCTATAAATATTCCTCACCAGAAGACACCGAGGAAGAAAGGACGACGGGGGGAAGTCCCTGTCTTGCCTCCCTCTTCTTGAGTAGAGCTCCCCTCCAGCAGCTCTTCAGAGTGCGGGGCTCCTGTTAATTGTGACAGTTATGCGTTAGCCATGAAGAGATGGGAAGTATGGGATGGAGGTGGTGACTGTGACCTTGGGGACTCCTCCAGGGGTCAGGGAGGGACACAGGGTCGCTCCACAGGCTCCCCGAGAGCGCCGCGCCACGACGTGTGACCTGGAGCAAAAAAGAGGAAAAACAAGAATACCTGTGAGAGGAAGCCAAGTAGTTGTAGATGCAATGAACAGAAGAGCAAGATGCTTGACTTGCTGGAGACCACCCCGTTACTCTGCAGCAGAGCCTGGGCTTCAGTCTGCAGCCATGAAACCCAGCGCATCGGTCACCACCGCACAGCCTCCCCGTCACACGCCCTCCTTACACCAAACATTTATCCAAATAATTACTCCTTTGCTTGTTCCTTTCCCACCGCCCACTTGAAACTGACATTTTTATTCAAAAATAAGAAATAGAAGAGAACTATGTTTGAGTGCTGGTCTGCTGTGCCTTCATTGACCTTTGAAATCCTCACCATCTAGTACCTAAGCCCAGCAAGTTGAACAAAATCTCACAGAATTCACGGAGTAAATTGCCACAACCTCATCAGGTCATTCCAACACTTGTCCATGCTTTTGATTTTGCCCTTCTTAAAATTGTTCCCTTCTTAAAATAAAACACTTTGTAGCATTGTTTTAAGTGACATAAGTAAATGCCTGCCAACTTTCCTTGGTGTCTTTATTGCATAGTTCCTTCAGACTGGATAATAGTAGCTATTTTTTATAGTTTTACAGTTTAATTGCTTTCATCCAAATGGATGGAATCACTTCCTTTGTAATATGTAAAGTGTTTTAATTCATTTTTATAATTAGCATTCCTGACAGCATAGGTATCCACCCTCTGAAGTTCCCATTCTATAGTACAAAATTGCAAATAAGTATTTTTTTGTTCCATAATGGTCCCCCCACAGCCAAGTGTATACTGGGACCATGCATACTGGGAGTCAGCTTTATTTTACAACACAGCTTCACTTTACCCCTCCGGCAATTAATCGATTCTGGGTATTTATTAAGAACTTCAAATTTAATGCAAAGACTGTTAAATACCACCAGCCCAGCTCTGGCAAAGGACTGTTGACTTTATCTCCACCTTCATCCAGATACACTGCCATCCTAATCCAAGCTCGTACTTGGGCCCTTGAAAAAATGACCTATCATTCCAACTACCAGGGAGGAACTCTCTGAATTAATGAATCTGGACAACTTATAAGACTTCAAAAGTGTGGAAATGACAAATGTTAAAATGACAGGATGAGCAGTAAACCTCCAGTCCTGTCAGAACAACCTTTTTGAGGTTGCATTCCCACGGAAACCCATTAGGGCCCCAATGTAAACATACACAGAGCTAAAATTCCGGATGCCACTTTGTACTGAAAGAAGCCAAAATTCTGGTCAGGCCCTGGGAACCTTGAAGTCATCAGTGCAACCACATCCTAGAAATTAACCCTCACACAATCACTTAAGTTATGCAGTTAACAAAAGTGCATCACTGAGAAAACCTCTATGCTTTTCATAGAAACCATTCCTAGTTGAGGGTACTTTTTACAGTCTGAGTACTGCGAAGATGGGCCCACTAACTGGGTTCACATTTTCCCTTGGCCACTTTAGCAGGGGCCTTAGCCACTTGGGAAAGTGAAAACAACAAGCTATCGCACATGTTCACCATAGAAAACCATTTTTGTCTTGAAAAACGAGGTTTTTCCCTATGCCACATCAGTTCCTGCTATGTTTACCAGCCAATTGGACTGAAACCTGCACACTTGGTTTTTAGCCTCTGAAATCAATATAGCTCCCAGCTGGGAGCGGTGGCTCAGTCCTGTAATCTCAGCACTTTGGGAGGCTGAGGTGGGCGGATCACCTGAGGTCAGGAGTTTGAGATCAGCCTGGCCAATGTGGTGAAAACCCATCTCTACTAAAAATACAAAAAATTAGCCAGGTGTGGTGGCACACGCCTGTAATCCCAGCTACTCCGTAAGCTGAGACAGGAGAATTGCTTGAACCCTGAAAACAGAGGATGCAGTGAGCCAACATTGCACCACGACACTCCAGCCTGTGTGACAGAGAGAGACTCTGTCTCAAAATATATATACATATATATATATATATGTAGCTTCCAACAACTGATCCCTCATTACTCAGTGTACCTTTAACTCCAACCGCCAGGCACAAAGGAGCCATCCAACTCATATGCCTTTTGGTCAGGCTAGGAATAACAGTGGGAGTAGGAATGGGAGTTAGTGGGCTTGCAACTTCCCTATCCTGTTACCGACGTTTGTCCAAGGATTTTGTGGAAAGCTTGGATGACATTGCCCAAAGTATCGTCACCATACGAAATCAAACAGACCCCTTAGCGGCAGTTGCTTTACAAAACAGAAGGGGCCTGGATCTCCTAACTGCTGGAAAAGGCAACTTATGTCTTTTTCTAGAGGAAGAATGCTGTTTTTATGTCAACCAATTTGGATTAATAAGGGATGCCACAGGGAAATTAGCTGACCAGCTTCTAAGATATGAAAACAGCTGTCTGAGTCATGGGCCTCCTGGGCAAAAATGCTAAGTAGGAGTTGATGGCTCCTTCCTCTGGCTGGCTCGTTTTTAATGATTATACTTGCCTTGGTTTTTGGACCAAGTTTGTTAAATCAATTAACCAAATTTATTTCCTCTGGCCTAGAGACCATCAAGCTTCAGATAATCATGCAACAAGGTTTCCAGCCAGTTCCAGGTGAAGACACCACCCCTGGCCATCAAGAAGCTGTCCTGTCTCCACTAGGCAGAGCCACATGAGAGTTCCGTAATCCCAAATAAGCAGGGAACACATCCCAAGTCAGGATGAAGTAGTTAAAGAAGAAAGACCAGTGGTCCCCCTGCCTCCCGTCAAGATTTACAGGGATTGTGTCTCACAGAGGGGAAATAAGGCAGGAGAATAGGGTCTGGAACCTAAGGCCGATTCTTACCTACTTTCTAGAACTGAATCATAAGGGAAACCCCACCTCTCCACACCGAAATAACAAAAGAATCAGAGGCTACTCCCTTTGCACTGCATTGCAGATGAAAAATGGAAAGTACCTCTGATTTGTTCCCTCCCACAATCAATCAGACTGGTTGCAAGACAAATCTTCTTGTGTAACTTTGTAACTTCACTTCAGTCTCTGATTGGTCACCTCCCATGACCAATCAGACTTGTTAAGGGTCACTTCTTCATTTACATAGAGTGTAACCCAGTAACCAATGGGAAACCTCTAGATGGTATTTGCTTGGGCTTGCTCCCACTCTGTGGAGTGTACTTTTGTTTCAATAAATCTATGCTTTTGGCTTTTGTTGCTTCGTTCTTTTGTTGCTTTGTGAGTTTGTCCAATTCTGTGTTTAAATGCTAAGAACCTGGACGATTTGTAGTCAAGACTCTCCACCCATACCAATAATATTGTTACACCTGAGAGTCCAGTCTAAAAACAGAAAGCAACAGAGTAGGGAAGATGAAGGGGATAATTTGTAAAGCTCTTTTTTTTAAACTGGAATTTTTGACTTTCTTCCTTTATGTGGATCATTATAACAATTACCAATTGTGGAAGGAAGAATTTAGTTCCAGAGTGAAGAATCAGGGAAGGTTTCGTGGAGAAGATATCTTTGGAAAACAGGACCTTGAAGGATGAGCTTCATAGTCTGAATGGAAAGTTTCCGACAGAGATACCCAATTTAGTGATACCTGCTAGAGGTGGGGATGCATTTTTCAGTAATTCCATTACCTTTTTCTTTTGGTTGCTTTATGCAGGGGGTGGGCACATGAAAACATGGTTTCATAAAGTTAAAAATGTTTACTTTTCTATAACACCATGAACTTTTTTGCCCATGAAAGAAAATTGTCAATATCATGCTGGATTATTGTAACAAAATGATTTAAAAATTTCATCTACTTGTGTTGAAGCTCAAAGCATAGAAAGCTCTTGAGATCTGAGGAAAACAAAAATTCAGTTGTAAGGAATGGAGCGTAAAGGTGAGGTAGGGGATTGAGAGCACAATATGTTGCTTTATTATATGAACAGTAGATGGCGGTGGAGTTTAACAGTAATGGGACAAGCTTCCATCCTATTAAAATAATTCAATGAAGCTGTAGTCAAAACATATTCTTGTCCAAACTGTCAGGACATAAGGATCTTAGAGAATTCTGATAACCCAAAGAAGACAGTGGCATTTGTAATGCATGTAAAAGACTTACTCAACACCTTACAGATGTTATCATTAGGATCACTCTGTGACATAACAAATGGCATTGATTTGTAATCATCTAGATGTCATTCCCCCAAATAGCCAACCATTGTTCAGTGCCTACTTGGTCATCATCACTGTGGAAAATGGAAACAGCAGGTCTGACATAGCCATTGCCCGCAGGGAGTCATGGCTAATTTGGGAGGGCTAACACATGCCACACTAGGGGAGAAAATACAAAAATCAGTGTTGAGTTATGAAGTGCAGAGTTATGTTCCTGGTTTTGTGTAACCCTACTAGGCTGTGAGCACTTAGCAGAAACTGCGGCCTTTTGAAGGTGGTTTGAACAAAGCAGGCTGACCATTTCCAAAACTAGCAGGAATATCTAAGACGGAGAAGACGTGGCCTGTGTGAGTGCCCCAGGAACAGCCATCCTCCGTGTGCTTAGTCGTTTTGGATTGACAGCAGCTGAAACCAACCCAATAACCTCATTCCAGGTCTTTCTTCTGTCTTCCCTGCATCTCCCCCGAGCAAACCAGTCACGAAATGGATGATTCTATCTTTCCTGTTTCTGAATCCCTCCACTTCTCTTCATGCCCAAGGCCACTGTGTTAGCTCAGACTACCATCATTTCTCATCCACTTAACAGGAGAAATATTTTAATTGGTTTTCTTCCTCCTAGTGGGGTTCTCCTTCAACTTATTTATCCATTTGGAAGCTCTTTGGTTGTCTTTGGTGCTCTAAATCTCTTTTTCTCTTTCTTTTTCCCCTCCCTCCCCTCCTCCCTTCCTCCTTTCCTCCCTTCCTTTCTTCCTTCCCTTAACTTATAAGGCCCTTTGTTATTCAGTCTTTTAGGCAGAGATCACCATCACGGGTCTCATCTCGGCTATTCTTTCCCTGTCCAGCCGTCTCTAATCTCCACCCATATTCACTTTTCATCCTTAAATAGCTTGCCGTTTCCTCCTGAGACTTTGCACCCAGTTATAACCTTGTTACTACATGGAAGCATGGAACAGGGACCAGCATCATTGGCATCCCATGGCATCTTTGTTAGAAATGTCTCACTCTGAAACTACTGAATCAGAATCTACATTTTAATAAGATTCTTAGACGATTTATACATACATTAAATTTGAGAAAGCAGTGCTTTAAATGATCTTTGTGTTCTTTCTGCCTGGTATATACTCATGTCACTCCCAGCGACTTGTCTCTTGACCTGCTAATGCTACCATCCTTCAGATCTCTCAGAGGTCTCTGCCTATGGGAAGCCTTCCGTGAGTTTCCCTAACAAATATGGGCTTCATGTGTTTGCTTCCCCTTCACCATACATAAGCTTCATAGCACCATAGAATAATAGCTCATACTAATTGAGAGTTTACTCTGTTCTAGATGTTGGCTAAATGTCTCTCATGTATTCTTTCTGCAGTGCTCTGAGGTTGATCTTAGGGTCAATTGTGTCTCTCCCCCCTGCCCCAGATTCATGTGTTGATGTCCCAACCCTCAGTACCTCCATAGGTGACTATATTTGGAGACAGGGCCTTTAAAGAGTAAGTTAAATGAGATAATTGAGGTGTCTCTGATCCAATATGACTGGTGTCCTTATGCTAAGAGGAAATTTGGACACAGACACATATGATAGGTGAGAAGAGAGGGCTTGGGAGAATCCAACCATGCCAACACTTTGATCTCAGACTTCTGGCCTCCAGAACTGTAAGAGAAATGTGTTGTTTAAACCACCCAGGCGTTGATTCTTTGTATGGCAGCCCTAGCAAACTGATAGAGTTAGTTATTATTCTCCTTTTATTGAGGCATAGCGAACTTAGGAACCTTTCCAAGGTCAGATGGCAATAAGTGGCCCAGATCTAGACTCAAGCAGTCAAGTGTAGACCCCATGATCTTTACCTCCATGCTGTGTCGCCAGCCATGCACACTGAGTCCACCTTGGTTACTGATATGGTTTGGCTGTCTCCCCATGCAAATCTCCTCTTGAACTGTAGTTCCCATAATCTCCACGTGTCATGCGAGGGACCCAGTGAGAGGCAATTGAATCATGGCGGCAGTTACCCCCATGCTGCTGTTCTTGTGATAGTAAGTTCTCATGAGACCTGCTGGCTTTATAAGGGGCTTTTCCCCCTTTCACTTGGCACTTCTACTTGCTGCTGCCATGTGAAGAAGGATGTGTTTGCTTCCCCTTCTGCCATGATTGCCAGTTTCCTGAGGCCTCCCCAGCCATGCTGAACTGTGAGTTAATTAAACTTTTTTTTTTCTTTTTTTTTTTTTTTTTTTGTAAACTACTCAATCTCAGCTGTGTCTTTATTAGCAGCATGAGAACAGACTAATTCAGTGGCTCTCTCTAATTTTACTGACGCAGGTCAGGCAAGCCCGGAAACCGGGACTTAGCCCAGGATGATTCCTGGCTTTGCCCATGAACGATTTCATGGGTGAGTCAGTGATGTTAAACAGTAACTTTTATTGAAATGGCAGTGCACAGCAATAGCAGAGACACTGCTCTTTGCAGAGCGGGCTACCCGACAGGCAGTGTGCTCAGAGTAGCAGCTCAGGGGCAGTTCTGCAGCCATATTTATACCTACCATTTTTTTTTTTTTTTGAGGCAGAGTCTTGCTCTGTCACCCAGGCTGGAACGCAATGGCACTATCTCAGCTCACTGCAACCTGCACCTCCTGGGTTCAAGCGATTCTCCTGCCTCAGCCTCCCAAGTAGCTGGGATTACAGGTGCATGGCACCACGCCCGGCTAGCTTTGGTATTCTTAGTAGAGACAGGGTTTTGCCACATTGGCCAGGCTGGTCTCAAACTCCTGACCTCAGGTGATCTGCCCTCCTTGGCCTCCCAAAGTGCTGGGATTACAGGCGTGAGCAGCAGCACCTAGCATATACCTACATTTAATTACATGCAAATTAAGGGGCAGACCATGCAGAAATATCTAGGAAAGGTGGTAACTTCCAAGTCGCTGGGCTGTTGCTGTGAAAAGCGGCGGCAACTTCTGGGCATTGCCATGGCAATGGTAAACTGACATGGCGCATTGGTGGATGTGTCTTATGGAAACCTACTTCCATCCTGTCCCTGTTTTAGCTAGCCCTTGATTTGGTCCAGTGTCCGAGCCCAGCCCCTGGAGTTGAGTCCTGCCTCCTCCACTTAGTAAACTGTATTAAGAGAGCTTTCTTTGTCCATAATAAACTTGGTTCCCGTAGTCTTGAACTGTAGTTCCCATAATCTCCATGTGTCATGGGAGGGACCCAGTGGGAGGTAATTGAATCATGGGGACAGTTACCCCCATGTTGCTGTTCTTGTGCTAGAGAGTGAGTTCTCATGAGACCTGATGGTTTTACAAGGGGCTTTCCCCCTTTTGCTCAGCACTTCCACCAGACAGTAATTTCCTCTAGGGGAAGGGCCATTTGTTGCTTTCAGTATGTCTACAACGTAGCTTGGTGCCTGTACATAGTAGCCGCTTAGCGTATGTTTGTTGAAGCCATTATTTACTTAATATATTCCACCCTGATCTCTCTCCCCCCACACCCCAATCTGAGTCACTTTAGTTACTATTGCACATACTTATAGCAGTGTCTTGATGAGAATAGGGAAACGATGGAATTATATTGTACCCACCTTGCAGGTGAGGGAATTAAAGCAGATAAGTAACTTCTCAGTGCCTTATGGAATGGGTCTATTTCAAGAAGACATAGACCCCACCTCTCAATAGGAGCAGTGTCTAAGAATTTATACTACGGGACCCCTGTTGAGGGTGGGAAACTTGTCTATACAAATTAACTCAATAAAACTCATAATCTCTTGCATTTGGTTAGCGCGTTACAGCTTACAGGATGTTTTCCAGCATTCTCTCACATATGACTCTCTCAATAACCTGGTGATGGAGACAGATAAGGCATTGTTCCCAGCTCAGAGAGGAAGAATGGAAGCTCAGAGGGACGTGACATCCTTTCAACGACAAAATCAAACAGTGAGGCAGAAACCCAAAGGCAATGCTTCTAAGTCCAAGGCCCAGGCCTTTTCTGTCACGCTAATTTAAATTAGACTTAATTGGCACTGCTTTTGCCTGTTAAAGATTCTGAACTGTGGATATCGGGAAAAGATAAGTCTTTCTTAATCAGTCAATGGAAGACTAAGGTTTCCTTGCACAGAGCAACGAAAGGAAAGTTCTGGGGACGATAATGTAATCGATGGCTCTGCCTTCCGATGATCATATTTCCTATGTCTGGGTTCTGTGTCTTCAATCCCTGAGCCACTCATTTTTGAAACCAATCAGAAGAACAAGAATCTAACACCTTAGAAGAAAGTGGGGAAGTGAAAGGAGGAGGCCCTGTTGGTATATATCCCAAACATAGTTGCTCAAACCAACACCTATCAGTTGGTGGATGAAACTGGAATAACAGGTGGAGAGAAGCTGAAGCCACTAGGGCTGCCCAGGCATCTCTCTCTCTCTCTTTCCCTCCCTCCCTCTCTCCCTTCCTCCCTCTTTTCTTCTCTCTCTCTCTGCAGTCTCAGGGCCTCTCTTCATGGTCTCCTTGGGAGCTGGTTTGGTATTCCTGCTAGCATGGTAGCCTCAGGGCAGTGAGGCTGCCTACATAGCAGAATTCGAGGGCAAAGTGAAATCTGGGTCATCTTTCATGACTTAGACGCAGATGCCACATAATGTCGCTTCCACTGTGCTCTGCTGATCTGAACAGTCATGAAAGCTCACCCAATGTCAAGAAGACATAGACCCCACCTCTCAATAGGAGTAGTGTCTAAGAATTTATACTACGGGGCTCCTGTTGAGGGTGGGAAACTTCTCTATACAAATTAACTTCCTCTGTGCACACTGGCAACTGGAAAGAAGAGTAAAAGAGCATGTGGAAAGTCAGTACACTTTTCTGGCAAAGCGCTTTTCTGCTCACAGCCATAATGAAATGAACTCAGAACATGCAATTACATATAATTGGGTATAATTAAAATACAGAGACATCTAAAATAAAGGCCTAATTAAGAAGTAGCATAACTAGGTGGGAATGTCAACAATGATAATTCAGTGATTACTGTTAGGGTTTATTTTATTGTCATTGACCCTAAATCAGGGTCAATGTCCAGAGAATTAGTGAAACAACCTCAGTGTGCTCTCAAGCTTTGATCACACCTCCCTAGCTTCCCATTTCTTATTTCTCTGCACTATTTAAGTGACGCTTTCAATTTTATTTTATTCTGAGACAAGGTCTCGCTCTGTTGCCCAGGTTAGAGTGCAACGGCATAATCACAGCTCACTGTAGCCTCAATCTCCCGGGAGATCAAGTGATTCTCCCATCTCAGCCCCTTGAGCAGCTGAGACTACAGGCATGTGCAGACTCTATGCCTGACTTTTTTTTTCCTTTTTTTTGAGAGAGGAGTCTCACTATGTTGCCGAGACTGCTCTCAAACTCTGGGGCTCAAGTGAGACTCCTGCCTCAGCCTCCCAGAATCCTGGGATTACAAACATGAGCCACCGTGCCAGGCCTACATATAATTATAAATGTGATATATAGTTACATTTTCAATCTTTTTATTTTTTAAATGGACTATGACATGCCTTCCACATGCCCTGCCTTACTTACTTTCTTCCCCTTTGGTGTTCTCTTCTTTTCCTGCTCTGCTTTTCTCAGAGATGATCACCTTAAGAGGGCAGATCTGCAGGTACCACCTGACCCATAACTCAGGGATTCCAAAGAGAAGAACATGCCTTTCTAACGGAGGTGTCTGGTGATCATCACCATAGCCAAGGGATAGCAGTGCAGCACCCAGACGTGCTGAGCTCCAGAGCTGACACAATGAGAGGTGCACTCCCCCGGGAGGTGCTCTTTCCCAGCACCCTTAACTTGAATCTAAGCATGAGGAAGCCATTAGTCAGGTCCATATGGAGGGCTGTTGTGGGGAGACTTTGTACAGGCTGGAGGCCTGGGCTCTCCTAACGATCCAACGCCATGTAAAACAAAAACAAAAGCAAGAAGGCAGGAGACTCACTCTAGACTAAAAGAGGCTAAAGTGATGTAACAACCAAATGTGAGACATAAAACCTCATAAATTCCCAATCAGGAAAAACATACCACGAAAGACATCTGCAGGGGAAGCATGAACATGGGTTGTATAGGAGATGACATTACTGAGTCACGTTGATTTTCTTGATAAGATAATTATGACCTGGTTATGGAAGAACATGTCCTTTCTCTCCAGAGTCATGCGCTGAAGCGTCTGAAGATTAACTGTCATAATATCTGCAGGTTATTTTCAATTGTTTATGAAAACATGAGTATACATGTTTATTATATGTACTATGTATATGCATGTGTTATGTGTGTAAGTATGTACACACTGTATTGGCATGTTCTTGCATTGCTATAAACACCTGAGACTGTGGAATTTAGTGCCACCATCTCCTTGGCTCCTGGGGAGATTTCAGGAATCTTATAATCACGGTGGAAGACAAAGGTGGGGGCAGGCATGTCACATGGCAAAAGCAGGGGCAAGAGAGACAGGGGAGGTGCTACACACTTCTACATGAGAACGAACTCACTATCACGAGCATCAGGGGGGTGGTGGTAAGCCATTCATGAGAAATTCACCTCCATGATCCAGTCACCTTCCACCAGGCCTCACCTTCAACATTAGGGATTACAATTCAACATGAGATTTGGGTGGGGACACATATCCAAACCATCTCTCTCTCTCTCTCTCTCTCTCTCTCACACACACACACACACACACAGAGAACAAAAATGTGGCAAATTGTTGACAATTGGTTAATCTGAGTGAAGGGTTTAAACATGTTTATTGTACTGTTGTTTCAACTTTTCTGTAGTCTGAAATGTTTTCAAAAGTAAGATTTTAAAAACAAATTAAGAAAAGACATATCAAATTTTGACCTGACAGCTAAACACCCAATAATGGACATGAGTGGAGGTTTGGCACCACACATGGTCTGGAGTGGCAGGGTTGGTAGGCTGATTTTAATGGGGCTGATGCTGGGAAGCATAGTCACCTACAAGTTTGAGGATAATTGGATCCCTAAGATCACCAAAAGACTTGGCCACAGCAACTGCTGCTGTGGACTTTATTGTTCTGTTGTTAAGGGGTTACCTGTAGGAGTTCAAATGTGAATTGTTGAGTCACACATTCATAAAGTCTGTGCACTGTCATCTTGTCCTCAAGAAGAACTTTTATGCATCTGAAATGTTCAAATCCTGAAATTCCACCTTTTGACTGTGGTTTCCTTTTCCTGCCTTTCATTCAGGATAAATCTGCCCTTCTCAGTACACTTCAAGTCTCCACAGTCCATCCTTAACATCACTCCCTTCCCTGCCCAGGCTCCATCTACAGGCCAGTCATTTTCATTATGCCCTTTCAAGCACTCATAACTCCTTTACTTGCATGAAGGCAGGGACTGGGGTTCATTTATCTTTGCAGCTGGTACACAATAAGCACTTGATACATATGCCTGCATGGAGTTGAAGTTGATCTTCCAATTTAACCACTCGTTTTGCAGGTGAGAAGACAGATTCAGAGATATAAAATGACTTAGCTAAGAGCACATAGCCAGTTAGTGGCAGGACAGGGACTGAAATCCTTTTTAAAAAAATGTAACCCTCAGGTCCTTTTTTCTCTTTTTTACTGCCAATGCTTCCTTGCTCGTTACTTGTTTAGTCTAGCTCAGTTTTTACTTTAGAGATGGATTGGCGACAAAGATGCATTGCTTGGCCAAGCTTGAGTCTTAAAACTTCTTGCAGGCCCATCTGTGCACTTCCTTGTAAAATTCAGTTTCAGTAAAGAGCCCTGCTAAGTCCGTTTAGTGAGGAACACCCAATCTTTAATACCTAATCAAGTTCCTCATCCTCCACCATTTCACAGGTGATGTGTCCTCACTCTCGCCTGCCTTTAGCAACAATCCTCTTATATTAGTTCAACCAGAATCCCTCACGTGCCTGATGCTTCCTCTTAGTAATTTTCACCCCACTAACCACCCCTCTGACCCCGCCCACTTGCCCAGGCTATGTCTGGAGTGGAGCTTAATCTCTCTCCGCCACTGCAAGACGCTCCTGCAGCGGTCCTTTCATCTATCACAACGGCCTTAAATGACGCCTTCCTTACCGTGCTTTAACCAGTGGCATTGCATAGATTTTTTCTTTAACAGTGAGTGAGGAACAGGCGAAGAAGGAAGAATCAGCGAACTGCCCCACAGGCTGGCATCTGGTCTCTGTTTTCTACAACTTCCCATCACCAGGGAGTGGAAGAGCATGTGACTAGACACCAGGAGAGGAGTACCTTGCCCTCTTGGCTTTCCACTGCATTTTAGTCAATTCCTCCCTGATGAGAAGTCTTCAGTCACTGGAATCACTTTCACATTTTCTCCTTGGTTTCAGAAGTAACCGTGCATGTGTGTATCTCTCTCTCTCTCTCTCTCTCTCTCTCTCTCTGTGTGTGTGTGTGTGTGTGTGTGTGTGTGTGTGTGTATCTCTATCTCTGTGTACCTCCAGGTTTTCACTTTGAATGATGACAGTCTGTTTCTCATAACTTTGAATTTAGAGCATCTCCTGGCCTAAGGCTTCAGCAGGCGTTCTGTCAGCATCAGTGTCAAAAACAAGCAAAGCCAGATGCTAGTTAAATTGGTCTGGACAGGTCTTAATCAGTAATGTCTATTGCAATAGGAAAAAGAGTCCAGCATGAACTGAACTCTACTTTGATTTGTATGCAGGGCATTTGAAAGGGAGAATGGGGGAGTACAGAGGACAACTGGAGGGGACTTGGTAGATTCTGGGAAGTGAAAAATTGCAAAGGCTTAGTGTCAATGCTGTTAGATCCTCTGTGTCTGCACCAGGAGATGGGTCCTGTCCTTCCTGATTGTTATATTTCTTTTTTTTAAGTTTTAATTTTCTTTTGAGACCAAGTTTCTTGTTGTCCAGGCTGGAGTGCAATGGCACGGTCTCAGCTCACTGCAGCCTCTACTTCCCAGGTTTAAGCAATTATCCTGCCTCAGCCTCCTGAGTACCTGGGATTACAGGCATGCACCACCACACCTGGCTAATTTTTATATTTTTAATACAGAAGGGGTTTCACTATGTTTGTCAGGCTGGTCTTGAACTCCTGACCTCAGGTGATCTGCCCGTCTCGGCCTCCCAAAGTGCTGGGATTACAGGCAGGAGCCACCGTGCCTGGCCGATTGTTACATTTCAAGGGAAGCACTTTCAGGTCCTTGAGAAAGACTCTTCTGAGTCATAGCACACACCTATACCTCTCAGATATGGAGAAATAATTCACAGTTATAAGCCGTTTTTGGTAAATGCTCTAAGAAAGAGAGGCAAGGGACCTATGTCAGACATTGGATAGAACAAACAGTAAACTGATTTGGCAGCCTTAAATTTTTGTTTTTTTTGTTTTGTTTTTTCAAGGAGGCACTTTAAGGGGAACTATGGACATCCTAGGGTTGTGGCCTTGAGCTATGAGAAGCTGCGTTAGCGTTTGCTCAAGTCTTTTAATTTGCCTGTGTCTGAAATGCAGGGGGCGGGGCCTGCAGGTGCCAGGTTGCTTCCCACCATCTCTTGGACTGCTTTGGCTCCAGAGCCTCCTCCTGATCGTCAGCGTCCCCTTGGGGTTACTTTGGCAGTGACAGCCCATCATTACTGACTCTGGGCAGTGTTTCTTAAACTGTGGGGTGAAAAGCATTCACATCAGGACATCCTCGGTAGGTGTGGGGGAACATGCAGATTCCCAAACCCCAACCTCAACCAGTGAATCAGAACCTCTAGGAGCCATGCTGGCATGGGGCTCACACCTGTAACCCTAGCACTTCAGGAGGCTGAGGTGGGCAGATTACTTGAGGTCAGGAGTTTGAGACCAGACTGGCCAACATGGTGAAACCCCATCTCTACAAAAAATTTAAACAATAAAAATAAATTAGCTGGGCATGGTGGTGCATGCCTGTAGTCCCAGCTACTCAGAGGGTGGAGTTGGGAGGATTGCCTGAGCCTGGGAGGCAGAGGTTACAGCGAGCCAAGATTGTGCCACTGCACTCCAGCTGGGGCAACAGAGTGAAACTCTGTCTCAAAAAAAAAAAAAAAGGAACCTCTGGGAGGCTAAGTTTTCTACAAGCTCCCCAGTTGCTCCTAAAACTGTGACTGCCACTGTGCCTGTGTACAGTGACAGCTCAATGAATAGTGCCCAGCATAGGCAGATGATGGAGAATGGAGTGGGGCTGGTGGCCAATATTGAGTATTTACTAGATGCCAGGCCTTTTACACACCATGTCTGTCTCCTGTGACTACTGCAACAAATCACCCGAAACTTGGTAGCTTAAAACAATGCATTTATTCTCTTATAGTTCTGGGCTTCAGGAATCTGAAATTATTTTCATTAGGCCAAAATCAAAGTATGGATGGGGCCACACCCTCTGGAGAGGCTCTTCCTGAGCTGCATGGCTTGCTCTCCTTGGCTCATGGTCCCTTCCTCCATCTTCAAATCATTTCAAGATCCTCCACCTATTCACATCTGCAAACTGCCTTTTCAAATATAAGATAATATTCACAGCTTCCAGGGATTAGGACTCAGATATCTTTGGGGTAATTTTCTAGCCCAAAACATATACCTTATTCTGTTTAATGCTCAAAACAATGCCACGAGGTGGTTAGTATGATTTCCATTATTCAGACGAGGGAACTGAGACGCAAAGAGTTTACAACGACTTTTTCCCGACCACACAGCTGGTGGGGGAGTTAGGCTTTAAACCCAAGGCCATTTGGTTCTAAGACCTGCCATCTTTCCACTGCATGAGATTGTACCACAGTGACTTTTAAAGAAGCTCCACCAGTCACGGTTTGTGAGTCTTTCAGGTAGCTGAGATGGTCACTAGAATGTTTCCATGGAATGCCATTCTCAGTTCCATTCCTAGATACAGGCAACAAGTCTTCAGCTTCAGCATTTGAGTGGGTTATTTGGAAAGCAAGTATAGACATATATGTTGATGTCAGCTTCCTGCCAAATTCTTGGAACAGCTTGGGAAAACATAAAATGATTAGCAAACAGCTGTCCCACCCAGGCTGGAGCGCAGGAATGCAGTGGTGCAAACATAGTTCACTGCAGCCTCAAACTCCTAGGCTCAAGCAATTCTCCTCCCTCAGCTTCCCAAGTGGCTGAAACTGTGGGCATGCATCACCATGCTCTGCTAATTTTAAAATTTTTGTTGTAGCATCAGAGTCTTGCTATGTTGTTCAGGCTGGTCTCAAACTCCTGAGCTCTAGAGATCCCCCTGCCTCAGCTTCCCATTGTGCTGGGATTACAGATGCACACCACGGCACCCAGCCCAAGCCTCAGCCCATTCTTCACATAAGAGCAACCATTTAATTAGAGGTCTTATTATGGTCTGACATTTTAAGTAAAAAAGATTACTTGGGGAAAACATCAAGGCATCAGCCTTGAAGACAGCTTGGAAAAGCCTTCCTCTTCTCATTAGACAACACCTCTGAAGCTGCTCTGATTCTGTACAGAATCATGACACGAAGGGTGGGAAGAAACAGTGTGATCACTACTGTAAAAGCAATCAGAAGCATATAGGCATTGGAAAGTCTACAAGTTAGGACTAGGGAAACCCCCCGACAATGCTGTGTAATTATGAGCAAGATGGAGATAAATAAACAAGGCAGACTTTATAGGAGAGA
The DNA here is from genome assembly GCF_001604975.1 of Cebus imitator. Classification (NCBI taxonomy): domain Eukaryota; kingdom Metazoa; phylum Chordata; class Mammalia; order Primates; family Cebidae; genus Cebus; species Cebus imitator. The sequence goes on along the minus strand of NW_016107440.1, from coordinate 4,783,267 downwards.
AGCAGAATATCAGAAAAGAATATGTAGGCTATGCTGCAGGAAAAAGTAAAAATAGAATATTGGGACTTCTATCACATAGATATAAGTTATTTCTAATATTTGGATGGTAATAAAATACAGTGTCCTCAAAAAGTAGACAGAGCAAACTTTTCTGATCAAAGGGTAGGAAGGGATGAAAAGAAAAAAGGCTGCTATTAACATTTAAACAGCGGATAGTCTTCATTTAGTGTTCTGTCATTTCTAAAGAGGCTGTCTGGAGCCAGGCATGGTGGCGTGAACACCTGTAGTCCCAGCTACTCAGGAGGCTGAGACAAGAGGATTGTTTGACGTCAGGAGTTCAAGGCTGTACTGCTCTGTGATCTCGCCTGTGAATAGCCACTGCAGTCCAGCCTGGGCAACATATCAAGACCCCCGCTCTGAAAGCAAATGTATTATACTTTAAATCTCTCTATAACAAAGTAGGTTTTGAAGTCCTACCCAATGGCTTACCTATTTAACACATATTCGATACATCAAAGAATTAGGATAGTTCTTTGAAGCTGATTGCAATGGGATTTATCCTGGCATTCTAAGTTTGTCTTTAAATTGGATGAGATTTGCTGATCAGCTACTCTACGCTTACTCTTATCAACAGCCCTGAGTTACGTTTACGTGGACCCAGACTCAGTCCAAAACCCTTAAGTCTTCCCATCCTTCTGCTCTTTCACTTATGTTCAGGTCCCACCTTACTTGGAAGAACCATGAAGAGCAAATGGAAGGTCCTCGTGCCTGAAGCCCAGCGGGAAAAACTCGCGTATGAGGCAGGGGAAATGCAGCGAACAAAGCACTGGGAAGAACAGAATAAAAGTCGCTTTGCACCTTTTGTATCAAAAGGGAGCAGGTCTGGGATGGATAGAAGACATTCATCAAAACTGTGAAAGCCATCCCTTTATTACTTGATCTTTGCTTTTGTGTCATTTTGCCCCTAAAGCCGAACTCATGAAAGTGCCTAACGTAACGCCCATTCAGGGCCCATTGTACCTTTCCTTATGTTGTTAGAATCTGCAGAAATGAAATTTAGCCCAACCTCAAACTAATCGGAAAAATAAGTTCCAGCTGAGATAGAACTCTAAGTACAAAAAAAAAAATTGTAACCTTCCATTTTTAGCAACATGGCAGACTTAGGGACCATAATGAGAGTTTTGATTTTAAAAATCCTATAATTATCTAAATATTTTTTAAGCAACAAATTATTAAATATATAGGTGGCCAGGCAAAAAAGTAAAAGAAAAATCCTTGAAGACCACAAATAATGGAACATATGAATTCAGAAAGATAAGCAAGGACACTGAAACGGTTGCTGCCTAAGGAACATCTGCCAGTTTCTGGGGACCTGGAGATTCCATTGACATGGTTTAGTTGGGGAGAAAAGGAGACAAAATCTAGTGCCCACACAGGTGAGAAGTCTCCCTGCAGACCTTTTTATTTTACATAAACTGGGACCCTGAAAGTCACACAATGGATAACAAGAAAAAAAAAAATCCCACCTTTCTTAAGGAGTTAGTAAGGAAACTTGTCTACCTTGATTTTGCCTCTGAGTGAAGGGGAGAAAACGTGTTTAAGAATTTGTATTTTACCATCACACAAGTTTAGAGTCAGAATTTCTACTCTCCAAGAGTTCTGGAAACACCAAATTGACAACGTAATTTAAAGACATCCTGCAGTGTGTGCAGTGGTTCATGCCTGCAGTCCCAGCTCTTTAGTAGCTGAGGCAGGAGAGTCACTAGAGCCAGCAGTTCAAGACCAGCCTGGGCAACCATCTCTTTATAAAAAATTTAAAAAAATTAGTCAGGTGTCGTGGTGCGCAGCTCCAGTCCCAGCTATTCAGGAGGCTGAGGCAGAAGGATCACTTGAGCCCAGGAATCCATGGTTGCAGTGAGCTATGATTGTGCCACTGCACTCTAGCCTAATGACAGGGCAAGACCCTGTCTTTAAAACAACAACAACAACAACAACAACAAAACAACTAAAACAAACAAGCACAAAAGATATTCTGCATTGCTAATGTATCCAGTATCTGCAAAAGCAACTGTCAAACTTCTGTTGAGGAATACATCACAAGTCAAAAAATTATTACAGATGAGGCCGGGTGTGGTGGCTCACGCCTGTAATCCCAGCACTTTGGGAGGCCGAGGCGGGTGGATCACGAGGTCAAGAGATCAAGACCATCCTGGTCAACACGGTGAAACCCCGTCTCTACTAAAAATACAAAAAATTAGCTGTGCATGGTGGTGCGTGCCTGTAATCCCAGCTACTCAGGAGGCTGAGGCAGGAGAATTGCCTGAACCCGGGAGGCGGAGGTTGCGGTGAGCTGAGATCGCGCCATTGCACTCCAGCCTGGGTAACAAGAGCGAAACTCCGTCTCAAAAAAAAAAAAATTATTACAGATGTGTTCCACAGAACAGAACTTCACAACAGTGAGTTATAGGACACAAGAGGAAACCGTCATTTGAGGAGGAATTGCGAGGAAGAACAAACAGTAGGAATGCATTAAAAAAGACAGGATATTAAAATGGAAATTAAAATAAATATTTAAATACGTCTAAAGAAATAAAAGGGACTGTGAGACTTTGGAACAAATATGCATTTTGCAAGTTTTACAAACAGTAACTACCATCTGTCATGACCTATGCTGATCTAATGGCACCCAAACAGAAAACTACAGAGTACCTGATAACCTGACAACAAACACATGGTAAGATCTGGCTTCAAAGTCATGCTTTGACAACCGTCAACCTAAATAACAGAGAGATGCTCTCTAATAGAAAATGATATTCATTTGGGAATGAGCATTGCAATGGGAATATGTGTGTCATAATAAACTATGTGCCTATTCAGGAGGTAAAAGAAGACAAAGATTTCTTGAAAAATAAGGAGGGCTGCATAATTGTTTCAAGATAATTATGTTTGTCTACAAGGAGCAATAATAAGGGTGGTGACAGTCTGAAGTTAGACAGGCAGCTGCTGGGCAGATGTCCTTGCAGAAGTATATCTTTTATGCAAGGTTGTGATTCTTGCAGTCTTTTGTGATAACTCCTGTTATCAGGCATTTGTGCATGGGAACCCTCCCTTCATGGCCTTCCCTGGGTCTATTGTTTAGGTTTTTAACACAAGCAACTGCATATTGATTCTGACAACTTTTACACAGTGTAACATTTTAGAATCATTTTGACAAACAACCTAATTCTGCATTAAAAATCCTTCCCCTGAGATCCTCAGACAATCTGGTATCGGACTGTCTACTCTGTGTACCATAAAATATTGACATGGATTAGTCCATTCTCGCATTCCTATAAGGAAATGCCTGAGACTGCATAATTTATAAAGAAAAGATTGGCTTTACACTCATGGTTCTAGGCTGTCCAGAAAGCATAATGACTTCTGCTTCTGGGGAGGCCTCAGAAAGCTTTCAATCATGATGGAAGGCAAAAGGGGAGCGAGGTATCCCACATGGCCAGAGCAGGAAGAAGAGAGTAAATAGGGAGGTGCTATGCACCTTTAAACAACCAGATCTCACCGGAGCTTGCTCACTCACTGTCACAAAAACAGCACAAAGGGAATGGTGTTAACCCAGTCATGAGAACCACCCCCGTGATCCAATCACCTCCCCCCTGGCCCCACCTCCAGCACATGGGATCACAATTCGACAGTAGATTTGCTGGGACACAGAGCCAAACCATTTCAGCTCAGCTGTGTTGACTTTTTGTCTTTAACATTTTTGGAAGTCCAATACTCAGAGCTTGTTTTTCACTTCTGGACCGGAGGACACTGTGTCAGCGTGCCACAGTGTCTTTGTGCCTTTCAACCTCCTCACCTGAGAGTTCATCATTGATCAGAGGGTCCATGTTCCTACAATGCCTGGGATTCGCTGAGCTCTGACTTGTCAGGACTCACAGACACTAGGGGCTAGGACTTCAATATTTTGGAGGAGGAACACAATTCAACTCACAATTATCATATTAGTATCTCTACTTCTGTACATATTTGAAATTTTCCAGAGTGAGTTTCGAAAAATCTGCTATAGCTCTAGAATACTCCACCAAACAATGGCAAAATATGTATCCTTTTCAAGTGAACATGGAATGTTCTCTATGGTAGATTTTATGCTAGGTCATAAAACGAACCTCAGTAAATTTAAAAGGATTGAAATGATACAAAGTATGTTCTCCAACCACAATGGAATTAAATTAGAAATCAATAACATAAAGTAATTTGGGGAACTCACAAATATGTGGAAATTGAACAACATACTCCTAAATAGCCAGTAGGTCAAAGGAAAAATCAAAATGAAAATTAGAAAATACTTTGAGGTGGCCGGGCGCGGTGGCTCAAGCCTGTAATCCCAGCACTTTGGGAGGCCGAGGTGGGTGGATCCCGAGGTCAAGAGATCGAGACCATCCTGGTCAACATGGTGAAACCCCGTCTCTACTAAAAACACAAAAAATTAGCTGGGCATGGTGGCGCGTGCCTGTAATCCCAGCTACTCAGGAGGCTGAGGCAGGAGAATTGCCTGAACCCAGGAGGCGGAGGTTGCGGTGAGCCGAGATCGCGCCATTGCACTCCAGCCTGGGTAACAAGAGTGAAACTCCGTCCCCCCCCAAAAAAAAAAAAAAAAAAGAAAATACTTTGAGGTGAATTAAAATGGAAACCATAACATTCCAAAACTTATGAAATCCAGCTAAAAAAGTGCCTAGGAAAAATTATAGCAGTAAATGCTTCTTTCAAAAAAGAAAGATATATCTCAAAACAATTACTTCCATCTTAAGACACTGGAAAGAGAAGAGCAAACTAAACTTAATTCAAGAAGAAGAAAGGAAATAGTAAATACTATAATGAAAATTAATGAAATAGAGAATACAAAACGGTAAAGAAACAAGGAAACCAAAAGCTAGTTCTTTGGAAAGATCAACAAAAATGACAGAATTCACCAAGATGCAAGAAAGAAGACTTAAATTATTAGAATTATAGAATCAATACCAATTCCTCACAAACTCTTCCAAAGAATAGGACAGACGGGATGTTTCTCAACTCATTCTATGATGCCAGTATTACCCTAATTCCAAAATCAAAGACATCACAAAGAAAGAAAGCTACAATAACTATCTCTTACTACTATGTATACAAAAATCCTCCACAAAATACTAGCAAATCAAATCCAATGACATATAAAAAGAATCATACACGATGACCAAGTGGGATTTATCCCAGAAATGCCAAATTAGCTTAACACTTGGAAATTAATTATTGTAATACACCCTATCAATAGAACAAAAACCAAAAGCCACATGCTCATATTAATAGACACAGAAAAAACACTTGACAAAATCCAACACTCTTTTTTGATTACCAATCACAATAAGATACCTCTTAGCAACTACCATGATGGCTATAATCAAAAAGATAATAAGCTTTGGTGAGGTTGTGGAGAAATTAGAACTCTCATACATTTCTGGTGGAAATGTAAAAATGATGCAGTCACTTGGAAAACAGTGTGGCAGTTTCTCTAAAAAGCTAAACATAGAGTAACCATTTGACCAGCAATTCTACTACTTGGTATATACCCAAGAGAAATGAAAATGTATGTCTATATGAAAACTTGTACATGAATATTTATAGCAGCATTATTCATAAAGAAAAAGATGGAAACCCAAATATTTATGAACTATGAATGGATAAACAAAACATGATATATCCATAAAATGAAATATTATTTGGCCACAAAAAGAAATGAAGTCCTGATACATGCTACCACATTGATGAAACTTGAAAACAGCATGGGAGGTAAACAGTCAAAAAAGACTGCATATTACATGACCCATTTATACGAAATGTTCACAATAAGCAAAATGTAGGGACAGAAAATAGATTGGTGGTTGCTTCGAGCCAAGAGTATGGGAGACTTGGGGAGTGATGAGTAAAGCATATGGGAGTCTCTTTTTGAGGTGATGAAAATGTTTGCAGTGGATTATGGTGATGGTCGCACAGCTCCGTGAAAGTACTAAAAACCACTTAATTGTACATTTTACATTGATGAATTGTCCAGTATGTAAATGATATCTCAATAAAACAGCCACAAAACGAAGAGTGAGGACGAGTGAGGCAGGATAAGGAAGGTTAGGAGGCCATACTGACTTACTGACTTTTTCCTCTGGGTGAAGCCCAGTGGGCTCTGCATCCCTTGCACCCTCTTATATCAGCACCTGACTCTTTTGCAAGATAAACAGTCCTACAGGACACCAGCCAGCTGCCAGATGGTTACAAGTTCCTGATAGCAAGTACATCCTGGGAAAGAGACTTATTCATAATGTCGCTTCCCCAGTACCCAGCCAATCAGCATCCAAAACACAAGAACATGTTACCTGCAAATTCCTGCCTTGGCGGGCACTGAGGATTTCTCCAGGGTCCCACCTGTGCAGCTAGGCTCACGATTTAGCTTATAGTGACCTTTTCTTCATCTTAATAGTAAAAAAAGCACACCCCAGGTGGAGATTTTATATGGTAGTGATACATGTGTTAGGTGTTAGAGCATGCAGATGCTGAGCGCATGCGTCAACCGCAGGTCTGCCTTTGCATACTCGACCTCACCAGTATTTGTGAATAGGTATGAACAGTTCCCATAAAAGGAATTCATCTTTAAGCACTAGCTGCCGTCTCTCCCTTTGAGCAGCCCATTCAGCCTCTCAGAGGGTACTTTCACTTTACAATAAACTTCTTTGCCTACTCTTACTTTGGAGTCACTCTCAAATTCTTTTGTGTGGTGAGGTCAAGAACCTAAACCTACCCACTGACCACAGGAGGAAGAGGCAGCTGTCATGGTAGCAAATAGCAGCAGCAGCTACTGAAGGCAGACACAAAATAATCACAGGTGAACGCCTAACCTGTACTAAGCTGTGTTTCAGAGAGTGTGGTCTAAATCTCAGCTGTCCAGTAGATATTTGTGATGTCAATATGGTCACCACTAGCTATACATGTCTCTTAATCACCTGAAATATGTCTAGAGAGACTGAGGAACTCAATTTTCAAATCTCTTTTATGTGTTTGCATTATGGGTTGTTCTGGTTCTAAGGAAACAAATTTTTCACCAAAGAAATTCCTGATTTGTACATGTTCATGCATTATGAGAAAGATTCTTAAGCTAACTAGACTTAGCTGGTGCACTAGTTAACCCAGACTTGCCAAGGCCTTCACAGAGAGAAAGTGATATGATCATGATGCAGGAACAGCCTCGAAAAACAGGCCAGCCTCTTGGACACCCAACTAGGAAGGAAGAGGTGTTTTATTACTGCCAGGAGCCAGGCCACAATTCTTTGTCTAACAGCCAAGCTCATTTAACAAAGAGAAGCTCTGCCTTTACATAGGCTTACACTCTAGATATTACACGTGAAAGGGTCTTGGGTTTACAGCCTTAGAAATTACATGTGAAAGGATCTTGGGTTTACAGTCTTAGAAATTACATGTGAAAGGGTCTTGGTCGATAGAGGAGTGGGGAAGGGGATTGATCCTGTTTAAGTAAAAACAATGCCTTCCGGAGAGATTCCCCATACCATGCTTGCCATCTATAGAAAGGCGATTTGGGAGGCACCAGTCGGCCAGCCTTTTCTTCCCTTGAAATGCAGTGTGGAAGTCAAGGGGGAGGTGATCTTAGATGCTTGGGTCCCCTTCCTCAATCAAAATAAGACATTTTCAAGAGGCTCTTGAATCTTAGGATGTAAAAATGCCCAGTGTCCGGTGGTTGCCTATGCCACATCCGGAACCACTGTTCCACCTGCATCCATTCCCATGTCCCTTTTCCATGCTGCTTGAAGGAAATTCCCCCTACCCACTCCTGCCATCAGGACGGGAAGTCAGACTCTGATCCAACAACACGCTTTGTCAAATTACTCTTACCGAGATAGGTCTCTGTTGTCAAATCTCACTTCCCACCTTTAGGAAGAGAACAAGTTGTAACATACGAATGCTGGTTATAAGCAAGTTGACAGCTATTTTTAAACTAATTAAGAGCACTTCAATTAAAAAAAAAAGGTTTGTATTAATTTGTGAAATCTTTAACACTAGCCAATCCGTGGGATACCAGATGTGTTAACTAATTACATCCCCCACACAGCTAATAAAATGGTGCAGAAATGCAAATGGGAATAGTTGGGATAGACTGTTTCCCAAGGGAATTAGAGAACACAGCTGGAAATTCTTTCAAATTCAGTATAGCTCCTATTTTGATGGTTTCTAGAAGTTACAAAGAACAGTAGTGAATAAGGTAAAGAATCTCAGCCTCCCCAAAGTGCAAAAAAGTTGAACAAATTATGCCAAAACACAAAATGCTATAGATATGTGGCCCTTTAGGAAAACCTTTCCCCGGCAGAAATGAAGTATGAAATTTGCCTAAATGCACCTAGCTGAAAAGTTATAGATTGTAATGACATGTACGGGTATTTTAAATAGTTGAAGGAATTCTGCCTTCTGGAAACTGAAACATCCAATAGTTTCCTTCTTGGAAAAGAAGATTTTTCAAATGAGAACACATTTTTTCAAATTAATTTAGTTATTACAACATTCATCAAAGGTATATATATTTCAAAACAATGTGAATATATTTAATATCTATAACTGTAAACTTCAAAATGGTTAATATGATAAAAATAAAGGTATATATTACCCTAATTAGCATAAAATTAAAAAATTTAAACTATGTATAGACAACTAAGTCATTAATAGAACCGTGAAAAGTGTTCCTGTTTTCTAATATTAAATTACATCTCCCTCTAAGAAGCTTTTGGACCAGAAAAAGGAAAAATGCAAATGTTAGTTTAATAACATGGAGTTCCTACTGTTGAATTACAAGGAAGAAAGAAATGTAAATCATCATGAAGCCACCAATTAGCAGTCAGATGATGGCTTTACAAAACACCCCTCTGTGTTAAAAATTTAGGTAAAATGTAAAGGATTTCAATATTACTAAAAATAAATACAGAAGAATTATATAAAAATCCAGCTGATGCACACTCAATAAATTATAGATTTTAGCAAAATAGATAGGTATGTATTTTCTCTCTGATTTTATCACAATGTGAGATATAACATAACATTTTAGTTTATATATAATTTTGGAATTATTATCTTATCTCGAGCTTAATTAAATAGAATATCTCAAGTTCCTTCTACTTGCCATGTAGGTTATCAGTGCTAACACCATGTATTTAAGACTAGAAATGTAAACCTATGTATTTATTTGATGAGAGCTGTAACAACTGATGTCTTTAAATAAAACACTGCTAATTAGGTGAGCCAATAGAATCACTTCACCTTTGCTGTGCGGGTTTTAAAAGAGCTTTATTTCTAATAATAATAGTGATTACATTTTCTTCAATGTCAAATTAAAATACATTTTCTAAGAAGCCTAATTGACTTGAGACCTTTAACTAAAGGTAATTAGGGAATGATTTAAGGGGAAGCAATTAGGGAATAATCTTTATGTATCTGGAAATTTTCCAAAGAAAATGTTTCAAATTATAAACAAAGAGAAAGAAAGTATATGCTCATGGTTTTGGCTTTGTCTTTTTGCCTATAGAAACATACATCATAATACTTAAACAAAGATGGCAAAAGTAGATCCAATATGCTTGATAAGATTAGTTCTGTTTATAAAATTCAAATTTCAAAGAGTTGAGCAGTGTTGTCATTTTAACATTGTTGGGTGTGACATGCCTACATGCGCATGTCTAAATGCACTTAGATGCATCTGTTCCCCTAAGCAGGGTCTAGGATGAAGGTCTGCATCCAGGGCTTTTTTGGGAAGTGGTCCTAGGGAGCAGGAGTGAGGGGTGGGAGGAGTGACTCAGAGGAAAGTAGAAAGCCAGCCCAAGGAGATGGGTCATCAAGGCAGCCACAGCCAGGGCAGTTGCTGCTCAAACTTTCAGGACCTTTGGAAGAGGTTCCCGAAATGCATCACAGGTGGCAGGGGAGGGGCATTTTTCAATTTACTTCACCCCAGTCACTCAGGGCTAACCGCAGTGGCCATCCCGGGCAAGGCATCGAGCAGTCCAAGGATGCAGGATGTGGCGGTAGCCTATCGGAGCCTGCTGGGAGGGGTGGCCACTGAAGAGGCTCAGGCCCTGCACTGGCATTAGCCAGCAGTGTATGGCGGTGCCAGCAGGGCCCTCACACAGGTGCGTGATATGAATGAAGGAGGAGGCCTGGGCACGCCCACTGTGTCTTGGCCAGCATCTTACATGATTCTCCTCTGTGAGGCACTATTTGTCATTTTCTTTTTTAGAGCAATTTGGGGCCTATGGAAAAACTGATTGGAAAGTACAGAATTCCCACAGATCTCTCTCTGCCCAGGCTCCCTGCTCACAGTTCCCTATTATTTACATCTTGTATTAGTGCGTTATGTTTGTTATAACTGACAAAACAATTCTGATATGATCTAGTGTTCTATACAAATGATGATATCTAACATAACATATTGCTTCAAACAGCTGGGAGGAAAATATTGAACACTCCCAATGCAAAGAAGTGCTGAAATGTTTCAGATGTTGGATGCGCTAACTACCCTGATCTGATCACTGCACATTATATTTAGGGGAGCATCACTACGTACCACATCAAGTATTTGTCATATTCGTATAATTATTATTTATCAATTAAAAAATAGAATTAAATTATATTTCAAAAAGATTTTCAACAACACCATCAAGAAAAAAATTTAAAGTTTAAAAAGTTACCAGTAAATAAAATAGAAATACCAGAAAAAGATACAGCATTATCATTAACTAAAGGCTTAGTCTATATTAGGCTTCACTCTTTGAATTGTACATTTGGTGGGTTTTGACAAATATATCGTGACATGTGTCCATTATTATTGCATCACAGGAAATAGTTTCACTGCCCTAAAAGTTCCCTTCCTCTGGTTTTTAGTTTGCTTTCTGTTGCTCTTTCCAAGATCTAGCCCCAAATTCACAGCCTGACAGATTTTTCTGAATCTCCACCATCTTTGATTTTTCCATAATAGCCCCTTGGTGGCACCTAGATCAATGCACATGCCTGTTGCTGGGGAGAATGCACATGCTAGAAAGACAAGAATCAGCTGGGTGTAGTGGCTCACATCTGTAATCCCAGCACTTTGGGAGGCCGAGGTGGGTGGATCACGTGAGGCCAAGAGTTTGAGACCAGCCTGTCCAAAATTGGCAACACCCTGTCTCTACTAAAAATACAAAAATTAGCCAGTCATCATGGTGCCTATCTGCAATCCCAGCACTTTGGAGGCCGAGACGGGCAAATTCCATGAGGCCAAGGGTTTGAGACCAGCCTGGTAAAAATGGCAACACCCTATCTCCACTAAAAATAAAAAAAAAAAAATTAGATGAGTGTGATCGTGCACATCTGTAATCCCAGCTATTCGGGAGGCTGGGGCACAAAAATTGCTTGAACCGGGAGGCAGAGGTTGCAGTGAGCTGAGATGGCACCACTGCACTCCAGCCTGGGTGACAGAGTGAGACTCCATCTCAAAAAAAAAAAAAAAAAAAAAAGACAAGAATCAGCATCTGGGTGCAAAAACATTGGAGAGAAAATTTTATTACATTTTTATCTATATAATTAACTGTGTCACCGGCAAGCCTCATAACCCTAGAATATCTGTAAAGGTGTGGGAAAGGCATCAGTGAGCATGCTGGGTCCAGATGAATTGGACTTCAGACACTTAAGGAATATGTCCTCCGGTGTTTTCAGAGCGGTGGAGCCCTCTCGTGCTGCAAAGCACTTCATTATCTTCTTGCAAAGACAGTCATGCAGCTTTGACACCTGGAGAATACCTTCAACCCGTGCCAAGCTCTTGTGGCTATCAGGCGAGCTACTGAGTCATTTAAAAATGTTCCTATCCAGCTCTATATGTGCATTTCCCAAACTTGGAAAATGTAAAACAGAGGGACAGAACTGTCAAAACCAAACTGGCTAATCCAGTGGGTGGAATTGGAATGTCTTTGTCTTCTCATTCATCTTTCATACTCATGAAAATTCATTCCCCTGCACAAGAAAAACACTGAATCCTTCTGAAGCAGCTCCTGGCAGGCCTGTGCCTCTCAACGCCATATCCACACAAAGGGACTCCACTTGGGGTGACCATACATTCTCATTTTCTCAGGGCAGCCCTGTTTTTGTTTTTGCTTTTTTAAAGGCTTGTTTATTTTAATGGCTGATCTATGTAATCACGGAGGCTAGGGTGTACAGATAAAGGGGGAGCTTTTATTTCTTGGTCTCTTTCTTCTTGGACAAAGTCTTTTTTTTTTTTTTTGGAGACAGACTCTTGCTCTGTTGCCCAGGCTAGAGTAGAATGGCACTATCTCAGCTCACTGCAACCTCCCTCCGCTTCCTGGGTTCAAGCAATTTAGAGTACCTGGGATTACAGGTGCCTGCCACCGCACCTGGCTAATTTTTGTATTTTTAGTGGAGACAGGGTTTCACCATCTTGGCCAGGCTGATCTTGAACTCCTAACCTTGTGATCCACCCGCCTCAGCCTGCCAAAGTGCTGGGATTGCAGGCGTGAGCCACTGTGCCCCGCCGACAAAATCTTGATGATCCCCTCCTTCTTGGCCTGGAGGCAACTTCACTTGCTGCTTCTTTGGTCTTAGACCTGCAGCCCTCAGCCTGGGCAGCCAGGAGCTCCTTGCTGGCCTTGCCTGCCTTCAGCTTGTGGATGTGTTCAAAGAGAATCTGCTTGCTTTTGAACACATTCCCCTTCACCTTCAGGTACAGGCTGTGATACATGTGGCATTAGATCTTCTTAGATTGACATTATCTTCCGAGCAGCTGACACAGAATCCTCATTCTCCTCATCCAAGTGACCTTCTCTGGCATTCGGGCATTGGCTGTATACTTTTACTAACCTGTGCCCATGTGCCTGCTCTTCCAGCAGGCCAAGGTGCTTTTCTGGCATGGAGCCAGGGAATCAACAGTCACAGGCTTGTTTATGATCAGCCCAGCTTCAATCGGCTTCTGGATCTGCTGATGGGAGTTGGCCTCATTGGGGTCCAGCCCGATCTTCTTGCTACAGTGGAGGGCACTTGTGGTGAGCCTCTTCTGAAGCCTGAGCGTCTTCATGGCTTCGGCTGCAGCAGCGACAAAAGACAGTGCTGGTTTACACTTTGATCCCAATGTACCAATTCATACTCGCCCTCTCCCCTTCCCTCATTCTGAAGTATTCCAGTTGGATGATAAATTATATGGTCATTCTAAATTGTCACATTCTGATATTTCCACTTTTGTAAAACAAAACAAAACAAAACAAAAAACCAGACTGCATTGTTCAGTATTTTCATCAGCCAATCATCACTTGCTTGTATCTGACTCCACTGAAGGCCGGAGACATGAAGGAAAAACCCATGATGAGGAAAAGCAGCATTGAAATCCCAGTGGAAGGGCTCTTGTTCTGTGTCTTCCTCATCAGACACTGCAGCCACTTCACAATAGAACCTACGGTGCCCCAATTTATATGAAATAATTTGATTTGGGGATCCAAATTGATTTTGTATTCCAAAAGGAACACTTCTGAAGGGCACCACCTGCAGGGTTTTTTGTTTATTTTTGTTTGGAGTCAGGTTCTTTCTCTGCCACCCAGGCTGGAGTGCAACGGTGAGACCATAGCTCACTACAGCCTCCAATTCCTAGGCTCAAGTGATCCTCCAGCCTCAGCCTTCTATCTCAGACTACAAATATTCAGCCATGCACAGCCATGCCCAGCTAATTTTTAAATTTTTTTGTAGGGATGGAATCTTGCTATGTTGCTTGAGCTGGGCTCAAACTCCTGGCCTCAAGTGACCCTCCTACCTTGGCCTCCCAAGTAGCTGGGACTGCAGGCATGAGCCACCACTCCCAGCTTTCAGGTTCTTTAAAAGCAAAATTTTTCAAGATGATTTCAGTCACGATGCAAGCATATGATTTACCAAGATCATCCAGAACAGAACTGTTTTAGGTTATAAACAACTTAGCAGAAGAGACACACAAGTTGTTATTCATTTAGGGATATTTCTGTTCTACATATTCTATCTGTTCCTATTATCATGATGCTCCATGATTTATACTCAATCTTAGTTCTGACCATATATGTGTTGCCTCAAATTGGGATGCCCATCTATAGATAAATATTTATAAACATTGGCCATTAAGTTTCAGTACTACAATTTGTACCCAATATTGGGATCCTGGCATAGGACATTTCATTGGCAATTTCAGCAAAGATATGTATTTTTAAAGGATGACTCTTCAAATTTTCAACAGGACACAGTACAAGCCTTTGTGTATAACTACAGAATCAAACAGTTATATTTTACTTTTTATGGCACTGGCCTTGACAGTCATACAACTAGAGACGATTAAGGTTAAGAATTCTGCCTGCGTCCTGCAGCTAATACAAGGTAGAACCAGGATTTGATTCAGTTCTGTCTGGCTCCCAAATCCACCATCCACGAGCCAAACATTCCTTCTATTCTTTTTTGCAGAGCATGATTTTTAATTTTTAATTGACAAATAATAATTGTACATATTCATGGGATACACAGTGATGCTTTTATATATGTAATGTACAGTGATCAGGTCAGGGTAATTAGCATATCCATCGTCTCAAACATTTATCATTTCTTTGTATTGAGAATGTTCACTTTCTTCCTCTGAGCTATTTGAAACTATGTATTGTTGAGGATGTAATTTTTAATGCCTTTGCCATCCTGGTCCCTCTGCTCAAGATGTACTTGAGTAACCTCTGACTGCTGAAGTGCAGAGCCCAGGACTGACAGGGCTGCTCCACGGGTGTCTCCTGCAAAGCGCACCAGCCCCCTGCTCTGCCCACCCCATGCAGCCTGAGATTATGGGTTGTTTCCGCAGGCCCATCTATCCCACCACGAGCTTCCCACCACTTTGTAGCTTCCAAGTGTTTTCTGGTTGTGCAGCTGCTGTGAAGCCATTTCTTCCTCATCCTGCACTCTCTCATGCTTTTGATCCACCTGCAGTCTTAGTACCCCTGCTAAGCTTCGTCTTAGTCGCTTAGCCCAGCACGCCAGCTCTCGAGATCTTGTGGGCGCTTCATTCCACCATCAGTCACCCCTGTCAGTTTCGCCAACACATCTGTGGTAAGGCATTGTCCGTTCATTCATTGTTGAACTCATCTTTCCTAAACTCTGCTATGAGCCAGCACTATTCTAGTCCCGGGGAGACACAGCAGTGAGCAAGGCAAAGGCCCTGCCTGCGTGGAGCACACATGCCATTGCAGAAGACAAATAATGAACAGATAAATGAGTGGTTAAGGTGCTGTACAGGACCGAGCACAGAAAGTCAACACCAAGACAAAAGTATGCTAAATTGCAGGGTCTTTATTGCCGGCGGCCACGGAGGACTCGCGTCTCTCCAACCCATGGCTCCGAAAGGAGGGTGTCAAGACCGCTTTATACCCGTAAAAATCACCTTAGGGCATGAGGGAGAGGGGCGGGGGTCGTGAGGGAGAGGGGCGGGGGTAGCGGTGTGAGGGTTCCGGACATTCCAGTGGATTCCTGGGCGAAGATGGGGTGAGGGGCTCCAGACATTCCGAGGGCCACGGGCCCTTTTTGACATTCTGGTTGTTACTTAAGTGATTCACGAAAGTCAAGATTAGCATTTGTTTACACATTGTCTGGGTAGGGTGGCGATTATAGTCCTTAATTGCTCATTCATATTTGAGTTATAGAGAGCAGTTTAAACAGAAAGCTGAGGTATGGTTGAGGTATGCAGTTTTATGGGGCTTTTTACCATGTCACAAAGGTAATGACAGGCACCAGTGAAACTCATGAAGAAAAATAAGGTGTGCTATGGGGTTGGAGGGATGTTCTATTTAACAGGGTGGACAAAGGCAGTGAGGATCGAGCAGAATCCTGAGTTAAATAAAGGAACCAGCCATGTAATGGCCAGGGAGAAGAGCCCTCCTGCTAAGGGAACACAGAATGACTGCAAGTGCCCTGGGGCAGAAACATGCTGGGCGATGAGGGCGGAGGGGCCGCTCTACTGAGGACGGAATTTGGATTGTATTCTGAGTGAGGGCTGAGAGCAGATACGTCACATAGTGAGACTAATTTTGGGGGGCATATGGCGAAACACACATAAAATTTGCAACTTCAACCATTTTTTTCAGTGTATGCAGCATTAAGTACCAGCACACTGCTGTCAGCTGCCGCCACCATGATCTCCAGAAGTTTTTCATCTTCCCAAACGAAAACTCTGTTTTCATTACACACCAACTCCCACTCGCCCTTCCCCTGTCCCTGGGAACCCCTCTTCTACTTTCCGTCTCTATGGATTTGACTACTCTGGTGCCGAATATTAGTGGAATTACACAGTGTTGTCCTTCAGTGTGTGGCTTACTCCACTTAGCACAATGTTCTAGAGATTTAGCCACGTTGTAGCTTTTGTCAGGATTTCCTTCCTTTTTAAGGCTGAGTACTATTCCATTGTCTGGACAGACCACATTTTGTACATCCATTCATCCATTGATGGGCACCTGCGTTGCTTCCACCTTTTGGCTATTATGGATAATGCTGCTGTGAACATGGGTGTGCAAAGGTCTCTTTGAGACTCTGCTTTCAGTTCTTCGGGGTATATTCCCAGTAGTGGAACTGCTGGATTATATGGTAATTCTATGTTTAATTTTTTGAGGAACCACCATACTGCTTTTCACAGGAGCTGCACCATTCGGCATTCTCACCAGCAGTGCATAAGGCTTCTCCACATGCGCAACAATGCAGGCTATTTCCGTCTTTTGGATAGTAGGCATCCTCATGATATGTGAAGGTGTGAGGTGATATCTGAGTTTGATGTGCATTTCCATAACGGTTAGTTACATTAAGCATCTTTTAATATGCTTGTCAGTCATTTGAATGTCTTTGGAGAAATGTCTATTCAAATCCTTTGCCCATTTTTTTAAACGGAATTGTTTGTTTTGTGTTTTTGAGTTGTAAGAGGTCTTTATATATACTAAATACTAACCCCTTATCAGATATATGATTTGCAAATATGTTCTCCCATCCCACGAGTCGTCTTGTTGAGTTTGTTCTGTTGATTATGTACTTTGATGCAGGGAAGCTTTAAACTTTGATGTAGGAAAGTTTATTTGGTCTCGTGTGCCCTGACTTTCAGATCATCCAGAAGTCATTGTCAAGCAGTATCATAAAGACATTATTTTGCTCTATGTTTTCTTATAAAAGTTTTATCATTTTAGATCTTATATTTTGGTCTTTGATCTATTTTGAATAATTTTTTGTGTGTGGTATGAGAGTTCAATTCATTCTTTTGCATGTGGATTTCCATTTTCCCAGCACCAATTCTTGAAAAGACCTTCCTTCCCCACTGAATGGTCTTGGCACTCTTGTCGGATATTATCTGACCATCTACACAAGTGTTCATTTCTGGGCTCTCTATTCTATTCTGCTGGTCTTTATGTCTGTCTTTATGGCAAAACCACGTTGTTTTGATTGCTGTGGCTTTGTAGTAAGGATTGAAATTAGGAAATGTGAGACCTCGAAGTTTGTTCCTCTTTTTTGAGATTGTTTTGGCTATTTAGGGTTCATTGAGATTCTATATGAATTTTAGAATAGATTTTTATTTCTGACAAAAACATTGTTGGAATTTCAGTAGAGATTGCATTAAGTCTGTAGACTGTTGTGGATAGTATGACATCTTAGTAATCTTTCATCTTCCAATTCATAAACACAGGATGTCTTTCCATCTTTGTGTGTGTCTTGTTTATATCTTTCAACAATATTTTATAGTTTTTAGTGTACAAGCCATTTGTGTCCTTCGTTTTATTCCTAAATATTCTTTTCTTTTTGATACAGTTACAAATAGGATCGTTGTCTTAATTTCCTTTTTGGATTGTTCGTTGTTGGCATATAGAAATAGACTGATCTTTGTGTGTTGATTTTGTAGCCTGCAACTTGCTAAATTCATTTACTGGTTCTAACAGATTTTTGTGGTTGTCGTTGAATCTTCAGGGTTTTCTACATATAAGATAATGTCACCTGTAAACAGGGATAAACTTACTTCTCTTCTTCTTATTTGGATTCCTTTTATTTTTTTTCCTAATTGCTGTGGGTACAATTTCCAGTAGCGTGTTGAAGAGAAGCCGCAAGAGTGACTGCTTGTTTCGTTCCTGATCTTAGGGGATCTGGCTGACAGTTTAGAGGCTGTTTCTGGCTGCCTGTGGAGAACAGCTGGAAAGTGGCAGGGTTGAGGGACTTGTACAGGTGAGGGACAATGGGGCCTGGGCCGGGGTGGTGGTGGTGGACTGAGCAGAGGCCAGCTTTGGAATTTATTCTGGGTAAAATAAGGTGTGCTGATGAAATAGATGTAAAGTATTAAAGTTCTTCCTCTCCGAGGTAGGCTTTCAAGCTTACATTGTCAACTGGGGAAAAGTTCTCTTCTTATTAAGTCCCCTCATAGTGAAGCTGCTCTTCCTCAGTGCTACTCATTTTAATGGTTGAAAACAGGATGAGAATACCAACAGAACTAAATAAGGGTCTGTGTATGGGAGAGGGGGTATGCCATCTCCCTAGCACCCCTTCCTTGAACACAGGTGCTAGGTAAGGACCCAGCTCACTCTCCCATTCAGAGTTTGATAGCAGCTGATGGAGGTGTGCGGGAGGGAGGTTTCCTGCCTTAGCAGCACTGGCCCGATGGGAGAAGAGGGGCTTCCTTGGCAGTGACAGGGAGGACAGGCTGCTTCAGCACAGGCTGCATCCCCCCAGCTGCCATGCAGCTGAGCAAGAACAACACAGGTGGGCTTAGTCTGCTGCCCACTGGTCAAAATGCAGAGTCCACTTCTCTAGTCACAGACAAGCTGGAACCGACAGATTGCACCCGGCACTGAGGGGAGAGGATCAGAGCTGCTTTTGGATGTGGATGAGAGGAGACTACAGGACCAAGAAGGACAGGGTCACTGCTCTAATCTAAGGGAAGCCACAGACCTGCCAGCCTGGGGTCCACGCGGTCGAAACACAGAGCCCCCCTGGCCTTTGCAACTTACTTCAACTTCCTAGGCTGCTGTTTCTTGATCTTCTAGATAGGCTTGACAGCAGAAGAGACAGCACAGCACGGTACTGTGGGGTGCCCTGAGGCACAGAGTGGTTGAGGCCATGACTTCTGCAGTCTGACCACCTGGCTTTGAATCGCAGCTCTGCCACCAACCAGCTGTGATCAGGGAAGGTTACTGAAGCTCACGATGCCTCTGTTTCCTCATCTGTAAAATGGGGATGGTGATAATAACACTATTTGCTTTATATGTAAGATTTGGGAGAGAAGAAGAAGGAAAGTGTGAGTAATTGTTTAGTGGGTACGGAGTCTGAGTTTTATAAGAGTTCTGGAGACGGATGGCGACAGTTGCACGACAGTGGGAACGTTCTGAAGACCATGAAACTGTACACTTGACATGGTTAAGACGGTAAATACTGCCTTATGTGTAGTTTGCCACAATTTTAATTTGAAAACTTAAAAAAGGATTTGGAGGTTGGGGGAAGAATGAGCTCATTTCTGTACATGCCTGGAAGAATGCCTGGTGCTCCAAGATACAAAGAGGACTGGCTGTTTGTATCATTAGCTGGGTGACATTTTGGCAACTTGCTTGAAGTTACTGCAAGAATTAGAAATAAAGTAGGCAGAACAGTTTGACTCGGTGTACACTTCTACTCTTAATAAATGGTAATAACTGTTACTAGCTTGGAAGCTATTGGGGAATGGAGTTGGCTGTGCTGCTAGAAACATGTGCTACTGGTAGGAAAGAATGTTGGTGCTCTCCCCCACCCCTCTCATTTGGGGAGTGGGAACCTGAAACCCTGCAACAATAGAAAGGAGAAGGGAATAGAAAAGTTGTCAGTATCTCTGGCTAGAAAATCACTGACCAAGTTTTATAGAGGGTAGCTCATGCATTCTTGAAGCTCAGGTCTGGATGTAATAACATGCATATATCGTGGTGTGGTCATAGCCAGGACACACTCACAGCAAGGCTTTCAATGTGGCTGCCCTTCCCTGAGCCTGCCCCTTGGTCTAGGATACACAGATTGAACCTTCCCCCAGCGTGTAGACCAAAGTTGATATTTGTTAAGTGCTTTGAGATTTTCCTAAGCAGGTGGAGTCTCCTTAAATAAAAGGTCTCCAAGGGCGCAGGAGTGGAAGAGGCAGGCCTTGGAGGGCTTAGGCGTCCAGGGGCAGTGCGCATGCTCGGGAGAGCAGCCAATGCCATCTGCCCACCGCTAGGTGTCTTCTCAGCGCCTCTGGGGGGCCTCCTTTCTTGGATGTGCAAAGCAACTTAGTTGGGATGCAACACAAAAGTACGTCTAGAATAGTTGGCACCTGGAGTGGATAACTTTTAACGCACTCCCTATACAACAAAATTATTTTAATAACGATAGTCACGCAATTAGTAGTCATCATTTTCTTGAATCAGTCTCTAGTTTCTTCACTTTTTAAAAATTGGACTGATGAACAATCTCTAGTTTCAAAACGCAATTTAAAGAAAGAGTACATTTTAATTTTAATATTATTCAAATTTAGGAACACATCACATATGAACTAAATTTGCACTTTGCCAGTAAAAAAATAGATCTCATGGTTCTCTTAGTTTTAAAGTTTAAACACCAATTTAAAAGTTTTTATCACATAAAATGACAAAAGTAGAAAAAATAACTCAAGATCTACCCCTTTCATCATTACAAGCACGGTTATCATGGTTTGTTCTGAATTTACTATTTGAACATAGGGGTTGGAGACAGCTATACCTCAGGTGCAAACTCCAGGCTGGCGCTGTGTGTGAATAAATGGGAACAAAATGCATGTGGCTATGTCCACTGGGGAGACGCTTCTGTACCACAGGGAGTTCTCTGAATTAATTTCAGATAGAATAAAATTATTAATAGTAAGTCGAAATGTATCAAATTGAAGCTTTCGTACATATTGTTAAAATGCAATCATATCTGCCGAAATTATTTGGAACTTTGAACAACAAAAGATTTTCTTTTGCAGAACAGTATTTTATCACCGGCAGTATTTAGAGTTGCTAGCACACAGTGATATCACAAGCGAACTGACTTTTAGCCAGCTGTGTTATTGTGACAGGTGGCCCCCGCAGCTCTGTCTCATGTATGCAGCTGGTTTAAGGCTGGGGCCACATCTTGGTTTAAACTAAGTCTTGAAGTTGATTGTCTTTATTTTAGGTGTAGGACTTCTCAAGGGTGAAGAGGAAAGCAAATGGGAAGTCTGCCAAGTCTTTTTCTGACATCAATGTTTAGGATTTTCAGAGCATGTTTTACAAAAGGGGTGTTTGGGGAGTGGGGGATCTGAACAACAGCTTTTCCAAGTTTCCGGCTAGTGTTTGGCACCCTCTAGTGGACAATTTGAAAAGACACTGATCCGATACTGTTATAAAAAATGAATAGTAGCTTACGTCGTTTATTAAGTACCATGCCCTGAGCTAAGACCTTTGTGTGCAATATGTAATCTTTACAAATACCTATACATTAGGAATATGAGTTCGGCATTACTAATTATAGAATTAGCTCAGAGAGGCCAAGTAAACTGACCACAGCCACACAGCAAGGGGTGGAGCTGCTAGTCTTGTCTCACTCCAGAGACGTGGAGTGAGCATACTGGGCACATGTAGTCTGACATTTCAAGCTCCTAACCACCGTGGACACACTACCAGTTCCACACCTCAGAGCCTGGGGGCTTGAGGAGTGCCCCAAACCGTACTTCCAGAACTATAGTTGCTTGCAAAATTCTGATAGTAATATCTAAAAGTAATTTTTCTTATTTTTTCTTTAAAGGTTGTGATTTGCTCTCAAAAGTAAACCACTGTGGCTTAGTTTGTCATATTTCCTTCTTAGATTCATGTCCCCTTTGTGTCTTATGTTCTGGTCAGGCCACCGCAATCAATGGCCTGCAATATAACTCCCAGACTTTAGAGCGCATTGTCAATCTCCTTTATCTGTGACACCCAGAGATCTTAGCATCAAAGCAAGCTCGTTCTGGGAGTGCTTTGGGAGTTATCCGATTTAGTAATTTGTCAACATGGAGCTCTTTAAAATCGTAGAAGAAAGTTGTGGGTGCCATGATGATTGGAAGGCACTAATGATGTGTCGTGGGTGGGGACACTGGCTCCTGCAATGCCCAGGACAGGTCACACAGGAGAAACTGACCCAGGACTGGTAAGACTTTCCAGTGTCCTGCCAGACATCCTGAGACAGAGTGCGCACTTCAACCAGTGGGGGATTTCAAGCTCAGAGATGCATTTATTGTGATATGTCATTACTGTCACATCCCATGTCATAACAGGGAATCACTTCCTCCCTGCACTCAAAATAAATCCTGTCTGATTTGCCAGAATACCCAACTTCCTAATTTTCCTCCGTGATCTATAATATAGATCATATGCCTATTCAAATTAAGGAGTCTTCTTCTTTGCCCAATCTATGAAAATCCAGTCTGCTCTGTTAGCAGCACTAACAGTCAAATAGGGGCAGTGGTTTGTTCTCTGCTTTTTATATACTCTGAACATCCCAACTTCTCCATAAAGGCTTTCCTGATTAGCAGTGAGATCCTCATTCTCTCCCACATACTTCACCAGGGCCTGTGGATGCCCTCAGCTCCTGCTTCTCAAGCTTCCACGGGCTTGAGAATCCACTGCGGACTCTGTGAAGATGCAGGCTTGGTGTGTCTACAAGTCCCTGGGTGATGCTGAAGCTACTGGGATGGAGACCACATTCAAAAAGCAAAACTCTAGGACTAAACCAATGGTTCCCGAACCAGGCTCCTCATCACAGGAACCTGGCAATTTTAGAAAAACGGCCTCCCAAGCCCCACACAAGACCCATCCCATTGGAATCTCTGAAACCAGAGCCCAGGAATGGGATTTCTAGAAGCACTCCAGCCAATTCTGGAGGAACTCTCCCAAACACCAGCCTCTGACCTAACCCTTAGGTGCACTGCAAGGCGTTATAATACCTTAATTTGAAATTCGCCCCAAGAAGTAAGCACCTTTCAGACTGTTGCTAACCTAGACTCATCGTGACATGTTTTCATGCCTAGGCCAGACTCCAGGAACTGTGCTTTCTCCATTACAGGACCAAGGCAGATGGACAGATGGTCCACGACAATCTTGTGATGCTGATGTCTTATATACATATACTTATGCATCTCCTAAGATGATCGTAGTAGTTTCCAGAAACCCAAATTAAGACATTTTACTGCAACAAGATTTACAAACTAGGGCTTTGATGTCTATTTTACGAGAAGTTCCTATTTGCATAATTAGGAGTGTCCTGCACTTCCTTGGGTAGCGCGTGTCAGTCAACAGCTGCAAGTCATTCTGGCTCCTCGCCCAATCGAAGGGAGAGCACTGCTTAAAACAGTCTCTGCCCCACCTATCAGACAGTGTGATAGAAGGCGAGAGAGAGACTAACAGCAGAGGCGAATCCCCAAATTAGATACCCTTCCAAGCTACAAAAACACTTTAACAATTTTTCCAGAAGATCACAGCAGAGCACCACAGTGTTGAGCTGAGCCACCTGCAGGCACAGTTTATCCAATGTGACCAAGAAACGACATCTGGCTCCCTGATGGAAGATGCACATGGGCTGCAGAGAACACTCTGGAGATGCCTCTGGTAGGAATAAGAAGTTCCAGAAGGCAGTCTTCCCTCCTGCCTGCCCTGCCTTGTGGGCAGAGATGTGCTGTGTTTTCAGGCCCACATGTGCCCCCAAAGAAATGCTCCCCTAATTTGAGAAGACAAGTGAATGTTGCTCAGGTTGGGTGCAGGGGTTATGGGCTCAGCTTGACCCTCAGTGCCATCAGCCAGGGCCAGGTGTGTTTGGTTCCACCCATCTCCCCAGGACCCCCCCAACAGTACCTCACTCACAGCACCCACTCGGGGAACACTTGCCGACTGACTGACCAGATATGTAGTGGGATGCTTTTAAATTCTGGAACTGCCTTAGCTGATATGCTGCCCAGCTACCCTGGATTAAACAAGAGGGCAAAAGCCTGAGTGATGCTGTCGGGCAAGGTGTTTCGTTAGTTTTTCACATTCTTCCGGAGTTAGGCCTTCACAGTGAAGTGTAGGCTTGGTGTGATGTCACATTAAGCAAGTCTTTTAATTCTGAGGCTTGACCATCTTGGGGACTTGCTGACACTGGAGCGACTGCCCCACTCAGGGTTAACCAGTTCTTAGTGGAAGTAAAGAGCTCTTCTGTGAGCACGCCTTTCACATGCAAACCAACCCATCCAGAGCCCACCTCCCAACCACCTCCTTTGTGGGGCTCCTGCACTCTGGACCACCATCACCTCAGGGCTAGGTTCCAGGCAACTAGGAACAGGCCTTATGTGCCAGAACCCACTGAAAGGAGTCACACTTAGCCAATCCTGAAACTGCTCACCTGCCTCACCTGTTCTATCCTGCAGAAGCCACAGTAAAGGCTCTTACCCACACTTCTCCTCTCTACCTCTGCCTCCTGGTCAACCCCAGTGCTTCTCTATGTGTCCCCCACTCCCACCGTTACGTGGTGTGGCATGCCTTGCCCCTTCTCTCGGGAACTGTGAGTAACAAACTATCTTTTCAATGGCAGTTATCTCCTGAATCATGATGAAGCCTACATTTCACAACAGACATATTGTCAAGTTGCAGGATGCAAAATAATTATGTTTCAGTGTAGGTCCCAGGACTATTTCCATTACCTAGAAGGCATATTTCCTAGGGATAATAAATAGTGCAGCTTATTGAAACTGTTTAGGTGCCAGTGTCAATCACAGTTCAACCAGAGAGGTATTTAGCGTACACATCTCACTAGATACACCACCAGGGTACTTGTATGGCAAGCAGCATTGCAAGACAGCAATAGTGTTTCCCTCAGCAGCAAAAGGCAGATTTGCTTACTGTCTAAAATAATAAAGGCAATGTCTCCCTACAGAGCAAAGTTCAGATAAGCTTACTGTCCCCTGTGAAAGACTTGGGCCTCCAGAGCTTGAGCTTCTTCTCTGGGAAAGTCACCCACTGCCTCTGCAGACAGCACCTGGCCCTTGTCACATTAGCCTCCAAGAAATGGGACAGGGGAGATGAGCACAAATGCTGACACCCGGTTACTTCTATTGCTATGAGTAATGAAGTCCTTTGTCTCTGACCCAGGAGTCTTGTGTCTCCTACCAGCAACCATGAAAGTGGGACAGGCTAACTTGTTAGACTACAACTAGGCTGAAATCTCAAACCTTTCCCAGCTCTTGATATTTCCTAACCAACACCAGTCTCCTGCATCAGGAAGGAAAGGGGCTTGCTCCTCCCTCTGTCATTGGTCAGTGATAATGGCCTTCTTAAGGGATCACTCTACATCCACCTCTGGAGGGACAGTCATCAGGAGGTGTCCAAGCCAGGCTGCTCATACAAAGGAAGAGCTATTGATGAGTGAGCCATACAGGTCTCACTATCAACAATGCCAGGCAAAAGAAGCAATTCCTTTTGGGAAAACCCCTGTGTTTGTCTGCTCAGGCTGCCACAACAAAATGCTATAGATTGCATAACTTAAACAACAGAAATGTGTTTTCTCACAGCTGTGGAGGTGGAATTTCCATATTAAGGTGCCAGCAGATTTGGCTCCTGGTAAGGGCTCCCTTCCTAGTTTACAGACAGCCACCTTCTTGCTCCATCCTCACATGGCCTTGCCTTTGTGCAAACATGAAGAGAGACCTCTGTCATATCTTTTACTCTTCTTGTAAGGACACCAGCCTCATCAGATTAGAGCCTCACTCTTTTTAAACCTTAAATCATGACTCTAAAGGTCCTATCTCCAAACACAGTCACATTAGGGGTTAGACCTTCAACATATGAATTTGGGAGAGGGCACAATTCATTCCGTGGAAGTCTCCAAATAGCTGTGAGTTTATTCAACCCCATTCACACTCAACTTAAAAACACAATCAAGTATCTTCAACCATCTACTTGGGGGAGGAGGAGCAAAAGGCAAGTTCTGAAGACAAATAAAGAGAAGGACTTAGAAAGTGCAAGCAGCCCTTTGGCTTCCAGGCAGGCATCTCATGATTTTCTCCATGGTCTTTTGCTGCCCAAGTCAACTTCTCATGACATGGTGTCTTCCTGTGGAAAGCCACTGCCCATTTTGTACATTAGAGGAAGTGTGGGAAGAGCAGGTCATCTGAGCTCCATTCATGTAATCGTGTGGAGAAGGCACACAGAGGAAGTGGCCAGCATGGGAGAAGAGCTCTGAGGGCAGAGCTAGTGGGAGTTGGAGCTCCAGAAGAAGCTGCTTGGACTGAGGCATGGAGGTCCTTGTGTGACAAATCAGGGAGTGATGAATGTTTGTGTGGGATGCTGAACAGAAAAGCAGTGTGCTCAGACGTGTTCTCTAGGAAGATTGCTATAGAAGTGCCATGCAGCTGGACCAGAGGTGTGAGGAAAAAGGCAGAGAAAGAAGTCAGGAGTTTACCACAATAGCTCATGTTACCGGTTGTAAGGTGTATCCCTAAATTTGTATGTTAAAGCCTTGAACCCCAGTACCTCAGAGTGTGTCTGTGTTTGGAAACAGGGGTTTCAAAGGGTAATACAGTTAAAATATGGTTATTGGGATGGGCCCTCATCCAATATGACTGGTGTCCTTATAAAAAGAGACTACGCTACAGCCATGTACAGAGGGATGACTATGTGAGGACACAAGACAGCCATCTGCAAGTCAAGGAGAGAGGTCTCGGGAGAAACCAACCCTGCTGATGCCTTGAACTTGGACTTCCAGACTCCAGAACTGTGAGAAAGAAACTTCTCTTGTTGATGAGTCAACCAGACTGTGGTGTTTTGTTATAGCAGACATCATCATCTGTCTGCCAAAAGAGAAAGGGGAAAGGGTGGAATCCAGGACTGAGGGGAGTCAACTTGGAGAGGTGTCTACGGGATACCAAGCAGCCAAAATAGTACACTGGGACCTTGTCAGTAAGACTGGTGGACTAGGCAGCAGTGGAGCCTGAGAGGTGACAGGTTAGTGCCCCACAACCTGTGTTAGTGCCCCAGAGGGAGACAGGTGAGAAAAGGGGGACCCAGGATGCAGGATAAACACCAGCAAACACAAGGCTCATGAGACTGGAGAGAACCTCAGAAGCCACACTGACATCTTTGGTTAGCTAGGTTCAGTCTTGCTTTGAGATGGAGTCAGTAAGATCCTTCCAAATGCCAGTGAACACAGGTCCCTGGGTAGCCCCCACTGCGTGTGCCAAGTCCTGCAGGAGAGAAGTCAGCAAGGCCAGTGCATGAAGCCTCTTGGTGCATATCTGGGATATTTTCTCCACTATGGTAGCAAGGATGTGGTGCACCTGCACTTTCCAGTATACACCTATGACTTTTGGTGCATCCGACAGACATCTGTTCAGTGCTCTTAAGCACCTGCCAGCCATGGAGTTTCAGATGCATTTCTCAGATAAGCGAGCTTCTTTCCCATTGCAAATCACACAGTGAAAAAAGCACAGATCCTTGCTGGGGCTGCAGACTGCTGGCAGTGTCACCCGAAGGCTGCTTTCTAAGGAAAACATTCTGCTGGGTTTTTTTTTTTTTTTGGACAACATGGTTTCATGTGCTCATTTATTTCACACCCGTGTTTTAAAAATTATTATTTTCGGCTGGAAGTATATTTTCACCCAAGATAATAGATGGAAATTGCGAGCTGGTTACAGTTCTCAAGTGACATTGCCATATGTACTGAGTTTCCTCTTGAATCCCACCCCCCTCGCCTTTTCGCTTTTCCATCTTTTTCTGGTTCTTAGAAGGAAAATTTTAAAAGAACACACTGCCTGGATAATATACCTCTTATTCACCTCCCTTCCTCCAACCTTCTTACCAGAGAAGGTGGAGAAGCTTCAGACTCCAAACCAACTTTATTCTCTGCCCGTAGAAGCATCCCATTCACACCTATGCCCTCCTCCCCCTTTTCCTGCCTTTGCGTAGCCAGCCCTTATCTTCTCCTGCCTGGACAATTACAATGTCCTCACCTTCTGCAAGTGGCCCTGCAATCTTCAGTGTCACCTTATAATCCATAATCCACACTGCAAACAGATGTATCTCTCTAAAATTGTAAACTGGGTTATGCTAAACTCTACTTCATGCTTTGATGATCCTGTTACCTACAGAATACATCCAACCTCCTTATCACCATATTCATCTCTCACCCTCCTGTCATTTTCCTCCAATCTTCCTTGTGGTTTCAAGTCATTCTGCTGATGCAGATAGTTCTTTTCTCTTCCCCAAACACCCTTTTCTTCCTCGTCCAGCTGCCACACCCCCAGTCACTCTTTGGGTCATGGCTCAAGCATTGCTTATTCTTGGAAACGTCTCAGGCCTTCCAACCTGAACTGATCAGTTCATCAGAGTCTCCTAGACAATCCCTGGCACGTGCCCCTGAGTGTCTCCAATGTCTGATGCCTGACGTCCCTGCTTGACCAACTACCTGGCTATAAGGGCTGACTTTCCTCTTCTTTGCAACTCCAGCATGAGCCCAGTGTTTGGCTCAAAGCAGACTCTTTTAAAAAATATTGAGGCTGGGTGCAGTGGCTCATACCTGTAATCTTAGCACTTTGGAAGGCTGAAGTGGGAGGATTGCTTCAGTCAAAGAGTTCAAGAGCAGCCTGGGCAACAGAGTGAAACCTCGTCTCTACAAAAAATAAAAAAATTCGCCAAGCATGGTGGCACGTGCCTGTAGTCCCAGCTGCTCAAGAGGCTGAGACAAGATGACCATGTGAGCGTAGCAGTAGTTCATGATTGCAGTGAACTATGATTATGCCACTGTACTCCAGCTGGGGTGCCAGAGTAAGACCATGTCTCAAAAAATAAAATAAAATATTTGAATGAAAAAGATACATTGAAATGGTTCAGGTAGCTGATGGCAATGGTAGGTCCTACTCTATGTTTATGGGAAGGGTCATTCCAGTTAAACAAATACTGATGGACCACTCACTTTGTTCCAGGTTCTCTCTGAGCACTGAAGGTACCCAGATGAACAAAACACAATTCCTTCACTGAATGTGCACACAGGTGAGCAGTGAAGACCAACAAGGGATATAACTAACATGAAACGATAGCTCCTGTACTTATAGGAGCAGAATACCATGCCAAAGGCTCCAGACCATAGCTGTACCTCCAAATCTAGGAGCTTTTAAAAATATGTATGTCTTGGTCTGTATTGTTTATCTATCACTACTTCACAAATTACTTCAAAACAAAGCAGCTAGAAGCACTAACCTTTACAATATCACATGTTTTGGGGGGTCTATAGTATGGCAGCAGTTTTCCTAGGTGGTGTTGGTATTGACACTGGGGTCTCTCATGAGACTGCAGTCAAGATGTCAGCAGGGGCTGCTGTCATCTGAAGGTTTGACTGGGGTTAGAGACTCTCACATAGCTAGCGAGTTGGTGCTGGCTGTTGGCAGGAGGCCTCAGTTCCTTACCATGCGGACCTTTCTATGAAGCTTCTTAAGTGTCCTCATGGTAAGGTGGCTTTCTGCAGAGAGAGAGAGAGAGAGAGCGAGAGAGAGAGAGCAAGATAGAAGCCAAAATGCCATATATGGCCTAGATCCAGAAGTCACATTGCATTGTTTCTACAATATCCTACTGGTTGCACAGGGCAGCTCTATTTGGTGAGTTAGATGGCCACACAAGATTGTGTATTTGAGGAAGTAAAGATCAGAGGGGCCATTGGAGGTTGGCTACAGCCTGGCTCTAGCCCCAGGGATTTAATTCAGTGTACCTGGGTAGGGCTCAAGGTTCTGCTTATTTTGTCTTTTCTTTTCATTATCTTGGCTTTTTAACTTCCTATTGAAATGTAATATACATATAGAAAAGTACACAAATCACAATTGTTTTCACAAGCTGCATAATTGTTTTACAAAAGACACACACCCATAGAATCTACACCCAGATCAAGAAACAGCATTGGTCAAGAACAGTGACTCATGCCTGTAATCCCAAGCATATTGGGAAGCTAAGGTAGGAGGATTACTTGAGTCCAGGAGTTCAAGACCAGCCTGGGCAACAAAGTGAGACTCTGTCTCTACAACTTTTT
>NW_016107440.1:4675238-4752844 GCF_001604975.1 Cebus imitator | reverse complement strand
CCTCGTGATCCGCCCACCTCGGCCTCCCAAAGTGCTGGGATTACAGGCTTGAGCCACCGCGCCCGGCCTTTTTTTTTTTTAAATTACCCAAGTGTGTCGTGTATGTCTGTAGTCCCAGCTACTCAGGAGGCTGGGGTGGGAGGATTGCTTATGCCCAGGAGGTTGAGGCTACAGTGATCCATGATCATACCATGCACTCCAGTGTGGATGACAGAGTGAGACCTTGTCTTCAAAAAAGAAAAAGAACATTGCCAACTACCACCTCTTCAGGGGCCCCCATTACACTCTCTTCCAGTTGCTAAACTCTCAAGAGTATGTCCTCATGACTTCTAACAACCTAGAATCGTTTGTCTGTTTTAAAATTGCATATAAATGGAATCATATGATATGTACTCATTTGTATCTGGCTCCTTTTCACTTGACATTATGCTCATAAGACTTTTCTGTATTGTTATGTGTGGCTATGTTTATTCATTCTCATTATGCTATATAGTCATTCCTAGAACGAAATACCTGTTTTCCAGTGTACAAATGTTTAGCTGCTATGACCAATGCAGCTATGAATAGTCATTTAAACGTCTTCTGGTCACAGTGGCTCATGCCTGTAATCCCAGTACTTTGGGAGGCCGAGGCGGGTGGATCATGAGGTCAAGAAATCAAGACCGTCCTGGCCAACATGGTGAAACCCCGTCTCTATTAAAAAATACAAAAATTAGCTGGGTGTGGTGGCATGCGCCTGTAGTCCCAGCTACTAGGGAGGCTGAGGCAGGAGAATTGTTTGAACCCAGGAGGCGGAGACTGCAGTGAGCTGAGATTGCACCACTGCACTCTAGCCTGGTGCCTGGTGACAGAGCAAGACACTGCCTCAAAAAAAAAAAAAAAAGAAAGTCTTCTGGTGAATATGTGTACCTTTTTATGTGCTATATATACCTAGGAATAGAAATGCCGGGTCATTGCAGCATATATATGCTCAGCTTTATAGAGACTATAATACAGTTTTTCAAAGTAGTCCTACCAATATACACTCCTATTAACAGTTGATGAGAACTCCAGATCTTCTCCAATACTTAGTATTTTCTGTCTTTTTCATTTTAATCATTCTGGCTGGCATGAGGTGATATTTCATTTTGGTTTAAATTTGCATTTTCCCAATGACAAATGAAGTTATCACATTTTCCTTGGTTTATTGGCCATTTGGATGTCCTCTTGAAATGACTGTTAATGTATTTTGCCCAGTTTTCCTATGGAGCAGCATGCCTTTTCTTATAGATGTGTAGGAGCTCTTTATACATTCTGCATAAGAGTTTTTGTTAGATATACATATTACAAATATCTCCTCCCAATCTCTGGATCACCTCTGACACTTTTAATGGTATGGCTACCACCTTGTACACCCTGTTTAAAAAGTCTTTGCCTACTACGAGGTCATGAAAATGTTCTCCCCATTTTTTTTCTAAAATCTATGTTGTTTTGCTTTTAATATTTAGATACGCAACCCATCTGCAAAAGTTGTTTTGTTTGTTGTGAGGTAAGTACCATGATTTTTTTTCCTTTATGGAGATCTAATCGATATGAAACCATCTATTGAAAAGATGACCCGTCCCCACTGTGCCTCCACACCACAAGGACTGTATTCAGGTGACTACCTACATATGTGTGTGCCTGTTTCTGGGCTCTCCATTCTGTTCCATGGGTCTACTTGTCTGTCCTTGCACCAGTACCATACTATCTTAACTATGACAGAGGTACACAGGTTTTCATACTGGTACTGTAAGTGCTCAGGTTTTTTTGGAAACCTTTCCCTCCAAATCAAGAATGAGGTGAGGTTACCCACTATCATCCCTTCCGCCAACCATTGTCCAGAAAGTCCCAGGCCATGCAATGAGACAAAAGAAGAAGTGGTATAAGAATTGGCAAGAAAGAAAGAAAACTGTCCATATTTGCAGACAACATGATTGCATAATACGTAAATTTAGTGAGGCTGTCAGATACGAGGTCAATATGCAAAAAGCACATATATTTCTATACATTAACAAGACATGGAAAATAGAAATTCCCAAGTAATACCATTTACAATGGCATGAAAAGCTACCAACTGGATGTACAAGGCCTCTCCTACACAGAACACTACAAAAATTTATTGAAAAATTGTACGTGACCCAAATAAATGGAGGGATATACTATGTTCTCAGACAGAAAAACAATATTTAATGTTGTCCTAATCAAAATCCCAGCAAGGTGGTGGGCGTGTGTGTCTATGTGTGTATTTGAATCCAGCAGAGATAGGAACTCTTCAAGCAGTGGTTGGAATGGAAGCACATCCATTCTCCTAAAAAAAAAAATTAAAAAAAGAAAAAAGAAAGAGCTGGCTCTGAGAGAGCATTCCATAAAAGGAAAGTGTTGGCATGACATCATGGATGTTATCATGTGCACAGCACATTTGGGGGTCAGGGGACAGGAAGAAGGGAAAAGGGAAGTCAATGAATAAACCCTGAATAAAGGATGTAGCTGGCCGGGTATGGTGGTTCACATCTATAATCCCAGCACTTTGGGAGGCTGAGGTGGGCATATCACTTGAGGCCAGGAGTTCAAGTTCAGCCTGGCCAACATGGCTAAACCCCATCTCTACTAAAAATACAGAAATTAGCCGGGGATGTGCCTGTAATCTCAGAGCAGCATCTGTTTCCTCAGATTCCCTAAGTCATTTCCAAAGCATGGCTTCAGCCTCACTTTCTCTGTTGCTTAGGGCTCCATTCCTTCTCTTTTTCTTGTCCTCGATTCATGTTCCATGCAGAACAGTTCAGTAATTTATTTTCTGGTCTTAGACTAATCCATGTCCTCTGGACATCGCTGTCCCCACCAAGAGGCTTATCCAAGATAGTTCGTTTCCGAGAGGAACTCTAGTACCAGGCATTAGGATAGCACGTTTGCTACACCATTACAGCACGAAGGTCTTTAATTACCTCCTACACTCAACTGCAGAGGGTTCACCTTCCACCCTGAAGCCTCCCTCTGGTGTCTTCAACTGTGAGCTGTTAGTCATCTGTTGACTCTGTGTTTTAATTTATAAACTAAAACCTTAATACGGGGCTATTAAATGTTAGAACGGGTGGAAAAATCACTTAGAGAGCTTGTAGAAATGCAGGGTCCTGGGCTTCCCTCCCAAAAATAGTCCTTTTTACTATGCCTGGATTCGGACAAAGATAGCTCTCTTTTTGATGATTTTAAACACCCAGCCTCTGTTCCAGATGGTTGTGAGTTAGGTGGTTCTCATACCACACTGAGAGGCATTGCTGTAGTGGGTGGTGGGGACGCTTCCACCTCCTATGCAGCAAGCCCTTTCCAACCCCCTGAGTAAGGACCTGGATAAGTGCTTGACACAGTGGCTCACACTGCCAGCAACTCTGTGAAATAGACACTATTATTAGCCCATTTCAAAGGGAGGAGAGAGCGGCTCAGAATGATCAACCTGCTCCAGGTTTCACAGCTAGTTCATTGATTTACTCATTCATTTATGCTCCACCATGTGCTAGGCCCTATCCTAGGGGCCAGAAAGTGTCAGAGGAAAGGGATGAACTTAGAGCTCCAAGCCCCCGTTCTTTACCACCATGGCATAATGTCTTCCTGGCACATTGTGATGTAGAGGCCTTGTGTGACCCGGCAGAGGTTGTAGGAAATAGGGAGGCCCCATCTGGCTGGCCTGTGCTAGGACCCAGGGAGTAATGCAGGGGTCTGTAGACCTGCAGACGGCATGTAAGGGCCAGGCAAATATTCTGCAGGTGGAAGGTGTGGGGCCGCTGGGACCAAAAAGGCACTGTGGGTAACCCGATTATAAATCGTTCTACTATAAGGACACATGCACACGAATGTTCATTGCAGCACTGTTTACAATAGCAAAGACCCGGAACCAACCCAAATGCCCATCGACGATAGACTGGATAGGGAAAATGTGGCACATATACACCATGGAATATTATGCAGCCATCAAAAATGATGAGTTTGTGTCCTTTGTAGGGACATGGATGAACCTGGAAACCATCATTCTCAGCAAACTGACAGAAGAGCAGAAGATCAAACACCGCATGTTCTCACTCATAGGCGGGTGTTGAACAATGAGAACACATGGACACAGGGAGGGGAGCACTACACACTGGGGTCAGTTGGGGGGAAATAGGGGAGGGACGGTTGTGGGTGGGGAGTTGGGGAGAGATAGCAAGGAGAGAGATGCCAGATGTAGGTGATGGGGAGGAAGGCACCAAATCACACTGCCACGTGTGTACCTATGCAACAATCTTGCATGTTCTTCACATGTACCCCAAAACCTAAAATGCAATAAAATAAATGGGAAAAAAAAAAGGCACCGTGACATCAGGAGAGGCAGAAAGAGGATCCGCGTGAGCTGGGGGTGCTGAGATTGAAGGAGGGAGGGAAGGTAATGTCAGAGCCATTGACTTTCCCCCACATTCCTCTTTCTCTTCCTTCTCTTCCTCCCCAAGTCCTCCCTGCCTCCCTTTATTCAGCTCCCTTGTTCCATCTTCAGCCTCCCTTTCTTACTCTTCCTTCTCTCTTGATTGTCTCCTCTCTCCCTCTCTGGCTACCTGTCCTGGGAGGTCTGGGTTGCTGTGGTCACAGTTGTGTATCTCTCAGCTCCTGCAGCTCTCCTGCAACTCCCCTCCCCACCGCCTTGGACACTTAAGGAACCTTTTGGGTTCAGTCTCACCCCTGAGTCCCTGGACCAGTCGTGACGGGTCACAATGCCAACCCTCACCTGAGCCTCACCTGTGTTTGAAGGACCAGGCGGGGAGCTAAGAAGTACAGAAAGAAACAACATCTGTGTCTCCAAGACCTCACAGAACACAAAATGCAAAGGGCAGGGATGGTATAAGATTTCATCCCTGGAATCCACCCAAATAGGATCCACCACAAAGGATTCCACCCAAATAGGTCCTCTCCCGCCAGTTTTTCTATATCCTGACCATCATTGCCTTGGTCCATTGTTCATCTGGACCCTTGTCCACCTGGATTCCTGCAGCGGCCTCCTTTAGACCCTGGGTGTGCATCAGTGTCCCTGGAGGGCTTGTTAAGCATAGATTTGCGGGAGCCACCCCCACCATTTCGGATCCAGTAGGTCTGGGGTGAGAATTCACACTTCAAATAATTCCAGGTGCAGCTGCTGCTGCTGGCTCAAACACCATGATTAGAGAATCGCTGTTCTAACTGATCTTAGCCCCAGCTCACCATCCCAGCCACTGCACTATAAGCAGTATGAGTTATTATTAGTTTTTACTTCTTTATTTTGAGACAGGGTCTTGCTCTGTCATCCAGGCTGGAGTGCAGTGGCACAATCACAGCTCACTGCAGCCTTGAACTCCTGGGCTCAAGAAATCCTCCCACCTCAGCCTCCTGAATAAGTAGAACCACATCTGGCTAATTTATAATTTTTTGTAGAGATAGGTCTCGCTATGCTGCCCACGCTGGTATCAAACTCCTGCTCTTAAGCAATCTTCCTGCCTTGGCCTCTCAAAGTGCTGGGATTACAGACATGAGCCACCACATCTGACCAGAATTATTATTATTTTTAAAATAGAAATCTGATCATATTTCTCTTCTGCATAAAACCAGGTAACATTTTTACCTTTGTTTGCAGGCTCACCTCAGGTCTTTGAGTCTCTGCTGCCAAAAATTCTGGCTGTGTTTCCCAGAACCCAGCGGAGCTGCTCACTGGCTGCCCATGGCTGCTGGCTGCTGCAGCTTTGCTCATTGCCCTTCCTTCTGCCTGGGATGCTCATCCCCCTCCTCTGCCTGGCCAACTCCTCGCTGTCTTCAGGACCCCCTCGGCTCCCCACCTGAAGCCTTTCTTGCTCTCCCTGTCTCTCCACGCCCCCGTGCGTCCTGAGTACTCCTTGCCCACAGCTGCTCGTCTCTATCACACTGGTACATCCTCCTTGCCTTTCTGAACCCTCCCTCCTCCACGCACACACTGGGCATTCAGCTGTTGATGATACCTGTGCCAGGATCACCTGTTCTCTATCTCGTAGTCCCCTCCAGGCGCCCACAGTGCATGCATTCCCGTGTTCATTTGTTTCTTCATGACACCCATCACTTACACAGCTGTACACCCACTTCCTTCTAAAGCTCCAGCCTCAAGGCACTTCTGTTAGAGTGTCACCAAGACACATAGGTTCTGGATCTGAGCCTCTGCCTTGGGGTTCATTTTCCTTCCAGCCTCCTGTCCACAGATGTGCCTGACCACAGGCCCCTTCCAGATGATGCAACTGCAGATGCTCTGGAACGTGTGCCTCCACTTCCGTGTTTTCAGCGTTGGTGGTGCTGTCTCTAAAAGCAAATTTCCCAGCAGAGTGAGCCCCCTCATCAGTCCAGGTAAACCCTGCTGGGCCCTCGGCCCTATGAGAGTGGGAATTTCAGTGAAAGCGGGGCAGAGCTATCTATATAAAAAAAGGCAAGTATGTGTTCCTTAGCACTTTCAGCAGCACAATAGCAGCAGGCCCTACTGTAAACCCTTGGATAATTTGAACTTAATTATATGGTGTGCAGAGGCACTAATAAGTTTACGAATCTGCCAGAAACTCTAAATACATATGTCTTAGAAAATGCTACCCTTTTCTTTGCTTATTGTAGGACTCGGAATGTAAGTAATTGTGAACAATTAAGAGGGAGTGACCAAATGGTGATTCAAGGAAGCCTCTAGAGAGGTTGGTGAAAGCACCAAGTCTGCAGGGGGATGAAGGGCACCTGGAGGCTGGGGAGGTGGCCCAGGGCCCACATCTGCAGGAATTGACCCATCACAGCTGAGTGGGATCCAGAAAAGCTCATCAAGAAAGCCAAGACACGCCTGTAATCCCAGCACTTTGGGAGGCTGAGGTGGGCAGATCACAGAAGTTCGGCCACCATGGCAAAACCCTGTTTCTACTAAAAATACAGAAATTAGGTGGGCATGGGGTGGGTGCCTGCAATCCCAGCTATTCAGGAGCCCGAGGCAGGAGAACTGCTTGAACCTGGGAGGCAGAGGTTGCAGTGAGCTGAAATCGCGCCACTGAACTCCAGTCTAGGTGAAAGAGCGAAACTCCCTCTCAAAAAAAAAAAAAAAAAAAAAAGGGGAAAGCCAAGACACATTGTTCTTTCTTACTTCAAATGGGTATCAAGAGTCCCAGTGGTAGGTTTGAGGGTTTCAGAAGAAAAAGGCTGTGTAGCAAATCCAAGCTTCTGCTCCCAGCCCATCGTCCCATGGTGGAGTAGAACCAGGTGGGCCTTGGGAGCCACAGTTTGCACAAGTCCCAGCGTGGCTCTGCTGCTCGGCAGCTAAATGCCATTGCACTGGTTATCAGGGCTGTGGCTTGGCTTCTTCATCATAGGAAGGGGGAAATCCCTGCCTCCTGGGAGTCATGGTAGCACTGACAAGCACATGTGAAGCCTTAAGCAGATGTCTTGGCACACAGTAGGTATGCAAATCACATTCATTCATTTCTTCCACTGCCTCCTTTCTTTGCAAGCAGATAAAATGCTTTCACCAAGGTCTACGATTGGTACATTTCCAGGCCCATAGGAGGTCTTGATCAATATATACTCAAGGAAGGAACAAATAATAAATACTGTTTCTTACTACATCAAGGAACTCAAGCACAGAGAGGTTAAGTAACTTGGCTAAAGCACACAGCAAGTAGATGATAAGCTGGCCTTTAGTCATAGTGGGGGTCCGGATTCAGCCCAATTCAAATTCAACATAGGGAAGAACCCAAGTACAGCATGAGGCTGGGCTGTATTCCCTGATCTTTATCCTGAAATTGCAATATTTTACAAGAACACTTATTTTACAGAGGAAAAAAGGAAACACCCCAAAAGCTGAGGGAGTGTGAATGCCTGATTACAGGCTTCTTTGGATAGAATACAAAGTTTGCTTCTGTGATATGTGTGTTTAGGCAGATTAAATTCATGTTTGATTACAAACCCCAGGATAAAGGGAAAATAAATATGTTCACGAAGACTAGGAATTCCCAAAGGGAGGAAGACAAAAAAATCATCAATTAATACTCTGATGGCTGCCTCCAGAAGAGTCTAGGATAGATCCCACCATGGCATCCCCGTGCTCGGAGCCCTCCTGTATTCCCCATTTCCCCCACTCTATCCACTTTTCCAAGCATGGTGTTCATGACCCTCTGGTTCTATCTGAATCCAGCATATATTCTGGCTTCATCTCTCCTACTTTCCCCTCCCGCGCCATGCCTATGCCAAGCACCAGACTGCCCGCTGTGCCCTGAACACCTCCTGAGCTTTGCTGCCCAAAGGCCTTTGCCCTGCTTCTCCTTAACCTGTTGGGAAATACTAATCAGTCTTTAAAGCCCAGTTGAAATGTATAAATCCCCTCAAAGCCCTCTCCTAGCTTTTTGACAGGAAGCAATTGTTTCCTCTGCAGTCCTAAAGCACTTGGTAGTTTCCCTGTTCCATCCATCAAAATCTGCCTTTTATTAAAATATTAAATTTATTTGGGCATGTGTCTGATTTACCCCTGAATGTGTAAACACACTCTTGGCCCCCACCTTCAGAATCCTGAACACTGAATAAGAGTTCAAAGAATGTGAATTGAGGGAAACCTCTTTAAATGAACAAAACAGAGGCCTGGGTTATTCAGGTATATTATTTAGGGAGGTTTCATGCAGTCATTCAGAAAGTCATGTGCATGTTTAAAGCTACAGGCATATAGCTATTAACCTTTAATTTCTACTACTCTGGCATGGACATAGCTACTCCCTGAACACTTCATCTGCTTTTACCAATTTCTCTGTCCCCTTACAGTGAGTTTTGCAGGGTCGTGTGAATATTCTAGCCAATGGAATGTCAGTACGAGCCATTCACTAAGGCAATGAGAAGCCCTCATGTAACTCTCTGGGCTTCCTTCTTTTGCTATAGTGACTGAGTCAGTCATGGGGTTCAGATAGTCCAGCTACAAAATGGCAGCACCTCCATCACCTGGATGACTGAGTGACCACATGGAGCAGAGGCACATGTAGGCTAGTGTGACAATCAAGTGATATAACACTATATACATACAGGGCCTAAAACAGCCCTTGGCTCATTGTAGTTACTTGACAAATGCTAGTTCCCATCTTCCCTTCCATTCTCCCATGTGGCAGACTTAAAACCGTACATTTATAAACCCAGTTATTTAACAGAGGGAGCCCAGGATAAAGAAGTTGAGATGGAGGATTCAGAAGTCGACAGCATGAGGTATTGCTATAGGAGTGGATCAGATAAGTTGTGACAGTGGAAATTCTGGGAGGACCTGCTTACATGAAGGAATGGGGAGCCTGCAGGTGCTCCTAACTTGGTAGTGTGACATTTGGCTTGGCTCTCTTATGTAATGACAGTGATCAGTCCTCAACCTGGTAGGGTAGAGGAGAAGGGAGACAGAAAAGAATCTCTGAATGTCCACCATGACAGCAGAACAGAGGTCTAGAGGGCTGTGTGCAGGGATAAAAGGTAATAAAAGATAATAAAAGGGGTGCGGTTTGGGAGCCTCCAGAAAAAGAAAAGTGTCCCACTTAATCCTATTTGTCCAATGGGAGTTTTCCAAAGCCAGCCAAAGGAAATCATGTCTAATGTCCAGTCTCCACATGCAGACCGTCCAGGACAGTCTTTATGTTCTTTTTTAACTCAGCACACACTTGGCTGCACAGATTTTAAGGAGGACAAAAGTTGTTTTAATATTGTTAAATGGGGAGTGATGGGCGAATCATAATCTTATAACCAAAATGGCTCACTCATTTGTGCAGCTATTGAAAGCTAAGGCTCTTTGGTAGGGATAGAAGAAAAGGACTTGAAATAGCTTGCCTCCCACCTACTCTGCAGGAGTGCTGTGTGCATTTGTGAGGGGATGCTTGGCGCTGTGAACTCCGGGGAAGGAAGTTGCTTTGCCAATCCCAAATATTACTGTGGCTTGCTTAGGCAGAGATGAAGGAGCAATGGGGGTGGGAGGCTGGCTGCTGCATGGGGTGTTTTTCTTTCGGGGCTCCCAAATTGCTTCAGAAGCAAAACTACCAAGAAAGACCCCAAGGAGAATGGAACATATACTCTGGAATCTTATTCCTATAAGCCCCTGGTCTAGAAAAGGTGCTTTGTTGTGGCTTCACGGCATCATGTATGCCAGCTGCTAACTTCTAACCTTATTCAAGGCAGGACACATAGAGATCTTGCAAATAACTTAAAGCTTGTCAGAAAAATGGAATGAAGTAAATAACCCTACAGTAATAACGTAATGAAGGTAGAGCATGAACATTTTGTATCATCGTCCTTGCAAAATAGCTTAAAATGCTTCCCAGTAAGGACTACACTGGTATAAAGCTGTGCCTGGAACTATTGAAGTGCAGTTGGGTGGCAGAAAATAATCACAATAATTATCACTGTCTTGCATTTGCAAAGTAATTTAGAACTCACAAAGCACATTCCACGTGAAGCTACCATTAATCCTATAGCGCAGCGTTTAGGGGAACACTCAGGATGCTCTCCGCTTCAGAGGCAGGAATGGTGAGACCCACTCAGGTGAAGGGAC
Organism: Cebus imitator; assembly: GCF_001604975.1. Lineage (NCBI taxonomy): Eukaryota > Metazoa > Chordata > Mammalia > Primates > Cebidae > Cebus > Cebus imitator. The sequence continues at coordinate 4,742,280 of NW_016107440.1, read as the reverse complement.
CGGACATCACAGCTAGTATAATCCTCCTGCTTCCAATCCATTTTGGTTCCACCAAACAAAAATTCAAAAACAAAATACACCAAGAAAAAGAACAAAGACACATGCATATTCAGTGATTTTAAAAGCACCTTCTGACATGGTAAGGAAAGGCTTTACAGAGAGAGCCTTCCGCAGTGATTTCTAAACACATTTTGTTTTGTTCTTTGCTTGAGGAAACCATGGTATGTTTCGATGGAAGAGAGGGGAACGGAGGCTTTTTTCTTTTCTTTTTTCACATAGAAAAATGGAATTTGGAGAGCTCTAGATGCAGGAGGGAAGATGGTATTGCACTGAGCTGAAGACTGTAGACCCAGGAGGTGGGAAGACAGGGCTCTTAGATAAATTAGTGGAAAACCTTAAAGCCCATGATTAGTTTTAATTTAACTCTAGAACTAATTAGGCTGGGCGTGGTGGCTCACGCCTGTAATCCCAGCACTTTGGGATGCCAAGGCAGGAAGATCAGTCAAACCCAGGAATTTGAGGCCAGCCTGGGCAACCTGGCGAAACCCCATCTCTACAAAACATACAAAAATTAGCCAGGTGTGGTGGCACGCACCTGTAATCCCAGCTACTTGGGAGGCTGGGGTGAGAGGATTGTGTGAGCCTGGGAAGTTGAGGCTACAGTGAGCCGAGATCACACTACAGCAGTCCAGCCTGGATGACAGCACAAGACCCTGCCTCAAAAAAAAAAAAAAAAAAAAAGCCATTAGAAGCCCATGTATGTTTCTGAGAAGGGGCATGACAGCAGCAAACTGCTTGAGAGATGATTCTTACAGCACCCCAAAACATGCAAAAGGGGAAATGGGTGTGCAATTTGGAAACATTATGGAGGAAAGAAGAATAGAACTTTGTGACAGAACGAACTCAAAGGGAGACAGGGAGGAGTCACACCTGACAAAGTCCAGAGCAGTAGGCTGGGGGTGGGGCATGCTGGAAGCTGCCAATCAGAGTCACCTAGACTTTCATCTGTACCACAAGAACTCATCCCCTCCACCCACCTGTTCTCAAACCTAGCCTTCCAATTCCACACAGACTCTCTGGAGGTTGGGTATTGATATGGTTTGTCTGTGTCCTTGCCCAAATCTCATGTTGAATTGTAATCCTCAAGGCCAAAGGTGGGGACTGGTGGGAAGTGATTGGATCATGGGGGCTGATTCCCTCTTGCTGTTCTTGTGATGGTGAGTCAGTTCTTGTGAGATCTTGTTGTTTAAAAGTGTGTGGCACTTCCTCCTTCTCCTTCTTCCTCCTGCTCTGGCCATATAAGACATACTTGCTTCCCCTTCTCCTTCTGCCATGATTGTAAGTTTCCTGAGGCCTCCCCAGCCATACTACCTGTACAACTTGCAGAAATGTGCACCAACTAAACCTATTCTTTATAAATTACCCAGCCTCAGGTAGTTCCTTATAGCAGTGTGATAATGAACTAATACAGATATATGATGGGAAAAGCTCTCCAGGTAATTCTCCCATGAGATACAAAGGCATGGGATAAAAGGATAAAAATTAAGACCCCAGTGCCAGGAGAGCTTAGGTCTAACACAAGTAGATAGGAAACATGAACTGCAAATGGCAGTGCTATGTGATAGGATGGAGGTATGCAGAGAAGGCTCTAGAAACTCATGTGAAAGAGATGCTCATCCCACATAGAGAAACTAGAAACTCATGTGAAAGGGATGCTCATCCCAAATAGAGAAGGGGAAAGTCAAGAAAAGAGACAGTTGAGCTCTTCTCAATCCTAGCTGCCTATTTCAAATAACCAATTAAATCAGGCTGGAGGGCTCTGGGGTCAGGGGGCATGGGGGCTTCTTGGGTAGTGAGGTGTTTTAATGCACATGGTTCTAATGGAAGTAGGGTTGGGAATAGCTGTTAGATTTTTTTAAGACAGGGTCTTGCACTTTTACCCATGCAGGAATGTGGAGGCTCGATCACTGCTCACTGCAGCCTCAACCTCCTGGGCTCTAGCGATCCTCCCACCTCAAGCTCCTGAGTAGCTGGAACTACAGGTGCATGCCACCACACTTAACTAATTTTTGTATGTTTTCTAGAGATGAGGTTTTGGCTTTGTCATGTTGCTCAGGGTGGTCTCAAACTCCTGGGCTCAAGCGAAGCACCTGCCTCAGCTTCTCAAAGTGCTGGGATTACAGGCATGAGCCATTGTGCCTGGCCCATAAACCATTTTTTAGAAAAGAGATATGACACAGCTGTGTTTTATAAAAATTCTGGAAGGGGAGTGATATGGTTAGGCTTTGTGTCCCCATGTGCAGAGGGAGGGAAGTGATTAAATTATGGGGGTGGTTTTCCATGCTGTTCTCATGATAGTGTGTGAATTCTTACGAGATTTGCTGGTTTTGTAAATGGCATTGTTTTCTGCTCTCATACATGTTCTTTCTCACTTGCCGCCACATAAAATGTGTCTGCTTTGCCTTCTGTCACGATTGTAAGTTTCCTGAGGACTCCCCAGCAATGTGGAACAGTGAGCCAATTAAACCTCTTTTCTTTATACATTACCTAGTCTTAGGTAGTATCTTTATAGTGGTTTGAGAATGGGCTAAAACAGAGAGGTTGAGTAGAAAGAGATGCAAGAATTTCCAACATTTGGCTAAATTTATTCAGACTATGGAGCCCCTTTCACCTGCAGTGGTGATAAGGCAATGACCAGTGAATCTTCGAAAAGCAGTGTGTTTGATAGTCACAAAAATGATTGTCCTACTTCTCCATGGGATTTTCATTTAAACAAAATGAAAGGTGACACAGTACACTTCCCTTCCAAATTCCAAAGTTTGGAGTTGCCTCTTGTCTACCTAATTGAAGGTTATGAAAAAGAGAAATTTTGAAGAAGTAGAAAGGGAATGACAGATCCAAGATAGCTGAATAGGAACAGCTTTGGAGTGCAGCTCCCAGTGAGAACAACACAGAGGATGAGCAAACACCGTTTCCAAATGAGTTATTACTGCCTGCAGACCAGGAGATTCCTGGGCTGAAAAGCACCACGAGTTTCCAGCATGGCTGTTTCAGCTGGCGCAGTGGGTCTCCACACAAAAATCAAAGAAATCTGAGCAGCAGTTTCAACTGGCGCCTGGAATGCCTGGGAGACAGAGCTGCCCATTTAACTGAAAAAAAGGGGGCTGAAACAGGGAACCAGGTGATCTGACTTGGCGGGTGCCATCCCCACAAAGACAAGCAATCTGAAACGCTCTGGATTGAGAGTTTTGCAGCAAGTACAGCTGAACCCAAGACCATCCAGCTCTGTTGAGGGAAGGGCATCTACAATTACTGAGGCAGTCTGCCATTGCTGAGGCAGTCCGCCATTACCGAGGCAGTCTGCCATTACTGAGGCAGTTCTAACTATACCTCTATAAACAAAACCACAAGGAAGTTTACACAGCAGCTGGGCAGAGCCCCCGGCAGCTCAGCAATGCCTCTGCTGGCAGACTGTGACTAGGCTACCTCCTTGCTGGGCAGGGCAACTCTGAAATAAGGCAGGAACACATCAGGAATAAATAAAGCCCCACCTTCCTGGGACAGAGCACCCGGGGGAAAAAAAAGGCAGTTATGAGTTCCGCTGCAGCAGACTTAAATGTACCTGCCCAGCAGCTCTGAACAGAACAACGGAGCTCACAGTTCAGCACTTGAGCTCCTATAAGGGACAAACTGTCTCCTCAAGTAGCTCCCCGACCCCTGTACATCCAAAGAGACACCTCATAAAGGAGAGCTCAGGCTGACACCTGGCAGGTGTCATTCTGGGACAAAGATAACAGAAGAAGAAACCGGCAGCAACGCTTACTGTTCTGCAGCCACCACAAGTGATCTCCAGGCAAGCAGGGTCTGGAGTGGACCTCCAGCAGTCCTACAGCAGAGGGGCCTAACTGTTAGAAGGAAAACTAAATAACAGAAATAAATAACTTCATCATCAACAAAAAGGACATCCACTTAGAGACCCCATCCAAAAGTCACATCTACAAAGACCATAGGTAGATAAATCAACAAAGATGGGAAGAAACCAGCACAAAAGGATGAAAACGCCAAAAACCAGAATGCCTGTCCTCCTCCAAGGGATCAAAACTCCTCACTAGCAAGGGAAAAAAGCTGGATGCAGAATGAGTCTGATGAATTGACAGAAGCAGGCTTTTGAATGTGGGTAACAACAAACTTCTCTGAGCTAAAAGAACATGTTCTAACCCAGTGCAAAGAAACTAAGAACCTTGAAAAAAGGTTTGATGAAATGCTAATGAGAATAAACAGCTTAGAGAGGAATATAAATGAATTGATGGAGCTGCAAAACACAATAAGAGAACTTCATGAAGCACATACAAGTTTCAATAGCTGAATTGACAAAGCAGAAGAAAGGATATCAGAGACTGAAGATCAACTCAATGAAATAAAACAAGAAGGCAAGATTAGAGAAAAAAAAGAGTAAAAAGAAATGAACAAAGCCTCCAAGAAATATGGGATTATGTGAAAAGGGAGAATCTACGTTTGATAGGTGTACCTGAATGTGAAAGAGAGAGTGAATCCAAGCTGGAAAACACTCTTCAGGATATTATCCAGGAGAACTCTCCCAACCTAGGAATGGAGGCCAATATTCAACTCCAGGAAATGCAGAGAACACCACAAAGATATTCCTCAAGAAAAGCAATCCCAAGGCACATAATTATCAGATTCACCAGGGTTGAAAGGAAGGAAAAAATGCTAAGGGCAGCCAGAGACAAAGGTCAGGTTACCCACAAAGGGAAGCCCATCAGACTCACAGCGGATCTCTCAGCAGAAACCCTACAAGCCAGAAGAGAGTTGGGGCCAATATTCAACATCCTTAAAGAAAAGAACTTTCAACCTAGAATTTCATATCCAGCCAAACTAAGCTTCACAAACAAAGGAGAAATAAAATCCTTTATGAACAAGCAATTGCTGAGATATTTTGACACCACCAGGCCTACCTTACAAGAGCTCCTGAAAGAAGCACTAAACATAGAAAGGAACAACAAGTACCAGCCACTCCAAAAACATACTAAATGGTAAAAAGAATCAGCACAATGAAGAAACTGCATTAACTAATGGGCAAAACAACCAGCTAACATCAAAATGGCAGGATCAAATTCACACATAACAATATTAACCTTAAATGTAAATGGGCTAAATGCTCCAACTAAAAGACACAGACTGGCAAAATGGATAAAACGTCAAAACCCATTGGTGTGCAGTATCCAGGAAACCCATCTCAAATGCAAGGACACACATAGGCTCAAAATAAAGGGATGGAGGCAGTTTTATCAAGCAAATGGAGAGCAAAAAAAAGTAGGAGTTAAAATCCTAGTCTCTGATAAAATAGACTTTAAACCAACAAAGATCAAAAGAGACAAAGAAGGGCATTACATAATGGTAAAAGGATCAACACAACAAGAAGATCTAACGATCCTAAATATATATGCACCCAATACAGGAGCACTCCGATACATAAAGCTAGTTCTTAACGACCTATAAAGAGACTTAGATTCCCACACAATAATGGGAGACCTTAACACTCCACTGTCAATATTAGACAGATCAACAAGACAGAAAATTAACAAGGCTATCCAGGACTTGAACTCAGATCTGGACCAGGTAAACCTAATAGACATATATAGAACTCTCCACCCTAAATCCACAGAATATACCTTCTTCTCAGCACCACATCACACCTACTTTAAAACTGACCACATAATTGGAAGTAAATCATTCCTCAGCAAATACAAAAGAACGGAAATCATAACAGTCTCTCAGACCACAGTGCAACAAATTAGAACTCAGGATTAAGAAACTAACTAAGAACCACACAACTTCATGGAAACTGAACAACTGGCCCTTGAATGTTGACTGGATAAACAATGAAATGAAGGCAGGAATAAAGATTTTCTTCAAAACCAATGAGAATGAAGACACAATGTACCAGAATCTCTAGGACACATTTACAGCAGTGTCTAGAGGAAAATTTATAGCAATAAATGCCCACATGAGAAGCAAGGGAAGATCTAAAATCGACACCCTGTCATCAAAATTTAAAGAGCTAGAGGAACACGGTCAAAAAAACTCAAAAGCTAGCAGAAGACAAGAAACAACTAAGATCAGAGCAGAACTGAAGGAAATAGAGACACAAAAAAACCCTTCAAAAAATCAATAAATCCAGGAGCTTTTTTTAAAAAAAAAGATCAACAAAATAGACAGACTACTAGCCATATTAATAAAAAAGAAAAGAGATTAATCAAATAGATGCAATAAAAAATGATAAAGGGAATATCGCCACCCATTCCACAGAAATACAAACTACCATCACAGACTGCTACAAACAACTCTATGCACAAAAACCAGTAAACCTGGAAGAAATGGATAAATTCCTGGACACTTGTACCCTCCCAAGCCTAAACCAAGAAGAAGTCAAAACCCCGAATAGGCCAATAACAAGGGCTGAAGTTGAGGCAGCAATTAATAGCCTACCAACCAAAAAAATCCAAGGTCCAGACAGGTTCACAGCCGAATTCTTCCAGACATCCAAAGAGGAGCTGGTACTACTGCTTCTGAAACTATTCCAAACAATCCAAAAAGAGGAAATCCTTCCCAAATCATTTTATGAGACCAACATCACCCTAATACCAAAACCTGGCAGAGACTCAACGAAAAAAGAAAACTTCAGGCCAATATCCATGATGAACATAGATGCAAAAGTCTTCAATAAAAATACTGGCAAACCGACTGCAACAGCACATCAAAAAGCTTCCCCATCATGATCAAGTAGGCTTCATCCCGGGGATGTAAGGCTGGTTCAACATATGCAAGACTATAAAGGTAATTCACCACATAAACAGAGCCAAAGACAAAAGCCACATGATTATCTCAATAGATGCAAAGAAGGCCTTCAACAAAATTCAACAGCTCTTTATGCTAAAAACTCTCAATAAACTAGGTATCGATGGAATGTATCTCAAAATAATAAAAGCTATTTATGACAAACCAACAGCCAATATCATACTGAATGGGCAAAAACTGGAAGCATTCCATTTGAAATCTGGCACTAGACAAGGATGCCCTCTCTCACCACTCCTATTCAGTATAGTATTGGAAGTCTAGCCAGAACAATCAGACCAGAAAAAGAAATAAAGGGTATTCAACTAGGAAAGGAGGAAGTCAATTTGTCTCTATTTGCAGATAACAAGATTATATATTTAGAAGAATCCATCATCTCAGCCCAAAATCTCCGGAAACTGATAAGCAACTTCAGCAAAGTCTCAGGATACAAAATCAACGTGCAGAAATCACAAGCATTCCTATACACCAATAACAGACTTAAAGAGAGTCAAATCAAGAATGAACTGCCATTCACAATTGCTACAGAGAGAATAAAATACCTAGGAATACAACTAACAAAGGATGTAAAAGAGCTCTTCATGGAGAACTACAGACCACTGCTCAAGGAAATAAGAGAGGACACAAACAGATGGCAAAACATTCCATGTTCATGGTTAGGAAGAATCAATATTGTGAAAATGGCCATACTGCCCAAAATAATTTATAGATTCAATGCTGTCCCCATCAAGCTACCTATGACCCTCCTCACAGAACGGGAAAAAAACCACCTTAAACTTCATACAGAACCAAAAGCCATAGCCAAGACAATTCTAAGCAAAAAGAACAAAGCTGGAGGCATCATGCTACCTGACTTCAAACTATACTACAAGGCTACAGTAATCAAAACAGCATGGTACTGGTACCAAAACAGAGATATAGATCAATGGAACAGAACAGAGGCCTCAGAGGCAATGCCACACATCTACAACCATCTGATCTTTGACAAACCTCACAAAAACAAGCAATGGGGAAAGGATTCCCTATTTAATAAATGGTGTTGGGAAAACTGGCTAGCCACGTGCAGAAAGCAGAAACTGGACCCCTTCCTGACACCTTACACTAAAATTAACTCCAGATGGATTAAAGACTTAAACATAAGACCTAACACCATAAAAACCCTAGAAGAAAACCTAGGCAAAATCATCCAGGACACAGGTATAGGCAAGGACTTCATGACCAAAACACCAAAAGCATTGGAGACAAAAGCCAAAATAGACAAAATTAAACTCCAGAGCTTCTGTACAGCAAAAGAAACAATCATTAGGGTGAACCGGCAACCAACAGAATGGGAAAAAATTTTTGCAATCTAGCCATCTGACAAATGGCTAATATCCAGAATCTACAAAGAACTAAAATAGATTGATAAGAAAAAAACAAATCCATTCAAAAGTGGGTGAAGAACATGAACAGACACTTTTCAAAAGAAGACATTTATGAGGCCAAAAAACATATGAAAAAATACTCATCATCACTAGTCATTAGAGAAATGCAAATCAAAACCACATTGAGATACCATCTCACTCCAGTTAGAATGACAATCATTAAAAAATCAGGAGACAACAGATGTTGGAGAGGATGTGGAGAAACAGGAACACTTTTACACTGTTGGTGGGAGTGTAAATTAGTTCATCCATTGTGGAAGACAGTGTGGTGATTCCTCAAGGACCTAGAAATAGAAATTCCATTTGACCCAGCAATCCCATTACGGGGTATATATCCAAAGGACCATAAATCATTCTATTATAAAGACACATGCACACGTATGTTCATTGCGGCACTGTTTACAATAGCAAAGACCTGGAACCAACCCAAATGCCCATCGATGATAGACTGGACAAGGAAAATATGGCACATTTACACCATGGAATACTATGCAGCCATAAAAAAACCTATGAGTTCATGTCCTTTGAAGGGACATGGATGAATCTGGAAACCATCATTCTCAGCAAACTGACAAGAACAGAAAAACAAACATCACATGTTCTCACTCACAGGTGGGTGTTAAACAATGAGAACACATGGACACAGGGAGAGGCACATCACACACTGGGGTCTGTTGTGGGGGCGTAGGGGAGGGACGGGGGGTAGGGAGTTGGGGAGGCATAAATGGGGAGAAATGCCAGATATAGGTGATGGGGGGATAGAGGCAGCAAACCACATTGCCATTTATGTACCTTTGCAACAATCCTGCCTGTTCTGCACATGTACCTCAGAACCTAAAGTGCAATAATATGTATATACGTATATAAAAAAGAAAAGATTTCAAAAACACCTATCCTTCCAATTCAAGATGTAAAATCCATCCCATCCTTACTTTTCTTAAGAGTTTCAGGTAGTATTACCATATTTTAAGTATCAATCCAGGCACTTAGAAAAGCAGTTCTAGTAAGTGACATAGGTCTTTACCTCTGGACTAATGTGAGCATGGAAGACGGTGGTTTCCTTCCTTTTCTTGGCCCTCTTCCTGCCTTCCTTAAGATGTCTTCATATTAAATTGAAGTTTATTTTCATTGTTTATAGTTTTTTATTTATTTTTTTGTATCATATATGCCTGCTTACTTTGTTTATAGCTTTTAATTGAACACTTTTTGTTCTGTTTTTAAATTACAATATGGGTGAATGCAAGTTCATATTTAACCCTTTTATACCTGTAATTCCAGGACTGTGGAAGGAAGATCACTTGATGTCTGGGCAACATAGCAAGACCCTGTCTCGGCAAAAAAATTAAAAATTAGCTGGGTGTGGTAGCATGCACCTGTGGTCCCAGCTACTCAGGAGGCTGAGGCAGGAGGATCAAGTGAGCCTGGGAGGTTGAGGTTACAGCAGTCATTTCTATGCCACTCCACTCCAGCCTGGGCAACAGAGTGAGACCTTATCGCAATAAGATTTTTTAAAAATCCAAAACACCTTTTAGAAACCATTAAATTAAGTTGATTTTTACATATATGTTCTTGGATTTTACCTTCCTCTTTCTTCTCCTTCTGTGAATACAAGATATTCACAGATATCCCTTAGTACAAAGTACACAAACACAGACACTGTTTCCAGATGGTTGTACAAGTGTAATGGTGGGTAGGAGCGCTGTCGACCTGAGTTTACAGATGCTTGGTTTTATTTTTAGACTCCGCGGATGGATTTCCTTCCTCGGTGTAATCAAGCATTCATTAAATGCTCAGTAGACCAGGCCTGAGGGTGAGGTGCACAGAGATGAATAAGCTAGGCTTTGCACACACCAGATCTTCCTACTAACTTTAAGGTATAAGTAGGAGAACAATATTATTTTTTCTATTTTAATGTAATAAAACTGGGACCCAAAAGGGTTCAGGGCATTGATTGAAGCTTACAGGAGCGGATCTACCCTAGATCTCATCAAACTGTTTTGTTACATGATGTGTTTCAAGAATGCTTGAGTCAATGGGGAGGTGGCAGTAACTGATCATTTACTTTACTTACAGGAAAAAATGACATTTCCATTATGTACTATTGGTTTTGAGCTTTTTAAGCATGGACTAAAAAAAATGATAGAACCTGACAAAGTGCTTATGAAGTGTAGGGAATCAAATATTGCATCCTTAACCATTTTCCATTAGAAAAGACAAAAAAATGTTTTAATATTTTAATAAATGTTTTTCAAATGTTCAATATTTCACCTAAAATCCTTTTATACTCACTACAGACACTTAAAAAGTATTAATTGAGCTAGAGACTATTAAATTCCATATGATTTGTACTTAGGTTTTGAAAATTGTAAGCACTGACAACAGTGCTGGTGATTTTACATTTTTACATAACTACCTTAAAACTTTGAAGTTCCTGAGCTATTGAACAATACAATACTAAAATCCTATAAGGAATTCTGGCAAAACCCAAACCACTGTTTTATACCTAAAACATATCCTAAAGGAATCCTATAATTCTTTCTTTCTTTCTTTCTTTTTTGAGAAGGAGTCTCGCTCTGTCACTCAGGCTGAAGTGCAATGGCACGATCTCGGCTCATTGCAACCTCCGCTTCCCAGGTTCAAGCGATTCTCCTGCCTACGCCCCCCGAGTAGTTGGGGCTACAGGCACCTACCACCATACCTGGCTAACTTTTTTTGTGTGTGTGTTTTTTGTACAGACGGGGTTTTGTTGTGTTGGCCAGGCTGGTCTTGAACTCCTGACTTCAGGTGATCCACCTACGTTGGCCTCCCAAAGTGCTGGAATTACAGGCATGAGCCACTGCACCTGGCCAGAATCCTATAATTCTTTATGTTTCAGCTGAACTTCATTAAGAAAAAAGGCAACCATAAGTTTCTGAATTATTAGACACAGAAATTGTCATATTTTCCCTTTTTACTTACTTCTATGTTTTCTTCATGCATGCAATAAATCTTCCTTTTTCCGTTTGATAGTAGAAGTGACTCCTAAAACTTTCATAAGTTAATCTAAGTAAAGTGTAATTCATTAGCTTCATATTTTGTGATTTCAAAGTTGGAAGGTTAGCCACAGTGGTACTAAGGATTCCACTCTCTTTCCTACCCCAACCTTGACCAGTTCTCTTATAATTCTACTTCAATTGCTGGGAATATTGGAAATAGCATGAACTTTATTTTAAGGTGGGCCTGAACTAAAGTCCCACCTTCACCACTTTTTGGCTAGGTGACTTGGGCAAATTACTTCTCTGTGTCTGTTTTCTCCTAGGCAAAATGAGAATACTTTATCTTCAGGAATGTAGTAAAAATTAAGTAATAATGAATGTTGAACTCCTCGCCCAATGCATGGTGCAAGTGAATTTACTGAGGTGAGTTTGCTTGTCTTTGGTAAGCAAACAAATAAACATACAAACAAAAACCTTACCTAGCACCTCTTTGTTCTAAGTCGCAAATCACATTCATAGACTTTTCATCCCAAATCAGACATCTTCAAATCTGCACTGCACAAGAGCTGGCTCTTATCTCTATCCTCCAAAAAACAAGAAGATTTGTTAACTCTCCTCTCCACTGGGAAATGCTAGCTTTCACTTCAGAAAGCAGAATCTTAGGAGTTTGAAATAAACATTTTAAAAGCCAGGTTGCCATTTTAAGTACATGAAGTTAACAGTATATTTTATTAATTTTTTTTGAGAGATTGACTCTTGCTCTGTCACCCAGGCTGCGATCTCAGCTCACTGCAACCTTCACCTCCCAGGTTCAAGCAATCCTCATGCCTCAGCCTCCCAAGTAGCTGGGATTACAGGCACATGCCACCACTAATTTTTGTATTTTTAGTAGAGATGGGATTTCACCATGTTGGCCAGGCTGGTCTCGAACTCCTGACTTCAAGTTATCCACCTGCCTCAGCCTCCCAAAGTGCTGGGATTACAGGTGGGAGCCTCTGTGCCCAGCCTGTTTTTCAAGTTTTTAACCAATTACATGTATCTTTATTTTCAAATCAGAAAAAAAGGTATTTTTTAAAAGAAGGCATTTGGATGCAATAATTATCTTGTGTCAGTTTTTGTTTCATTTTTGTGTTTTATACTCTAAAATAAATGTTTTACTTTGCATGTCCTAAGTGTAAAATGCTATGTAAATAGTCAATAAACACCTGTTGTCATATTTGTTAATAACATATTCCATTTTCATAAGATCCTGTCATTCTTGATTTTAAAAAACCATAAAATTAAAAACTACAATAATAGATGAAACTCTTAGAATAATGGAATTAGGCATACACATTAATCATATGTAACTGATAGTTTAAGACCCTAATTTTTCCTACTTTTTTTGATTATTTCAATTTAAGCAGGTGCTTCATCACCCCAGGGAAGCTTTTTGCAGGCAGGAAGCAGGAAGAGTCTACCAGCTTTCCAGACCTTTGTTTAGAAATGGCTTCATTAAGAACTGCAGGGTCTGAAGAAGCAAGGGTCTTTCCAAAACCAAGAAGACTTTCTCATATAGAAAACAGAAGTGAAGACTGGGGGTGCTGGAATAGCAGAGGCCTCTGCCACTCCCCTTGGGGTGCAGGGAGACATGGTGGTATCTTGCATGGGGTGTGGTATAATTGGAATGTGGGTCCCTGGGCACTAGAGGGTCCTGGTCTTGTGAATAAGTCCTGATAGCCCAATGCTGTTTAAAAACAGCAGAAAGCAGTGGGCCTGTGGGACCTGGCACCTGGTGGTCAGAGATGAGGCTCTTATCTCTGTGTGGATGACTGGCTCATGGACAGAAGGAGTGGCCCCATGCCAGCCTGTTATGGATTGAGTTGTGTCCTCTTAATTACTATGTGTTGAATGGGGCTGTGTTTGGAGATCAGGTCTTTAAACAGATGTTTAAATTAAAAGGAGATCATATGTGTGGTCCTTCAACCAATACAATTAGTATCCTTATAAGCAGAGGAAGATTCTACCATAGACACACATAGAGGGATGACCAAATGAGAACACAGGGAGAAGATGACATCTACAAGCCAAGGAGAGAGGCCTTAGGAGAAACCAACCCCACTGAAACCCTGACCATGGACTTCCAGCCTCTGGAACAGTGAGAAAGTAAATTTCTGTTACTTAAGTCACCCAACCTGTGACAATCTGTTATGGCAGCCTTAGAAGACTAATGCACAGGCACTGGTCCTACGTGAGACCTCAGAACTTTCACATCCTCAGGTGGACAACCGCAGGATGACTGAGGCGGAAAGCTTGTCAGTCTTGTAGCCTTAGGGCTGGAATGGCAGTTCAATTGTCTAACTAAAAATAAAACAATGTCTTATTTCTTCCACATCTAAACTTGCACCCTATGATTCAAACTTATAATCCATGTTCTTTTGTTTCATGTTGATTTTGCTGTGTTATATTTTGAGGAATCTGTTTTTATTTATGCTATTTATTATTTTTTTAATGTATCTCTTGGAACTCATTTTTTTTTTACTCATTGTAAGGTTTTTTTTTTTCACCCATTGTAAGGTTGTTCAAGAAATGTATGCTCAAGAAATACATTTCTTACTTTTCTAGGAAGATTGGCTATACTGATTTTTTTCTTAAGTGTTGAAAACTGCATACACACACATATGCGTGAACACACGCACACTTTTTTTAATAGGAAATCTTCAGAAGGAAGTTTCACTATAGAGGAAAGACTTAAAAGAGTTAGAAGCCAAATCTCCCAGTTTTCAGCTGATTCAGCTGATAAGAGGCAGAACAAACCAACAATAAACAGGAAAAGCATTGAAAAGGACTTTGAGACTTGTGCGATTTTTATCAGCAGATGGCAAGTGTTATTTAATGTAGACAAACTAATAATTAATTGGGGAGCAAGAAGGCCAGTCCAGTGATGTGGGCAGAAAATAATCCTCTAGCACACAGATCAAGAAAAGGATTTAGGGATTATTCTTGAAAAATCATTAAAACTATCAGTCTAGAGCATAGTTCTGGGAACAAAGGGAAACAGCATTAGCAGAGAGAAAGCATAGAAAACTGGAGGTGGTACCTGTTATTTTGAAAAGAACTTGTTTGATCTAGTCAGGAATATCATCATGGTAGCAATTGTTATATAAGAAAGTGCTAGAAGAATAACAAAACCCAAGAATCAAATGCATCCACGTACACAGGGGAATGGAAATTTCAATGCCTTCAAGGACCAAGCACGTAAGTGAATGTGTGACGTGACCATGGGAATGGTCTTTTAGGAATGGTGGGAACTGGGTTAGAATGGAGGGTGCCTAAAGGTTTTCAGGTTTTTGCACACACACCCATGCATACACTAGCCTACCCACCCACACACTGTATTGGCCAAACAAAATCTATCTGCCTGCTTGGTTCAGCTCTTGGCTGCCAATGTAGATCTGGGACTAAGAGAATTTTGCTTGGTGCCTCTCTTCTGCCTCCTCCCTACTAGGAGAGTCCCTGGAGGGTATGGCTGCATCTTAATCTTATATCCTGCCTGCACTGCATCTCCCTTGTTACTTTGCCCAGAGAACATTGGTTGCAAGTGTGAAATGAAGAAGGCGCTCCCTGCTATATGCAGCAGAAAATGGCTACTGACAATTGCTGTACCTGTTTACTCAGTGGCCACGACCGCTGAAATTGCACATCAAAAAGAGCTCATGTGTGGGCCAGAAATGCCGATTCTGTGCTTGACTCAGCCTCCCTGAACCTACTTTGCATGTGACGTGTGAATTATTTTTGTCAACGTTACATATAATGGTGCATTTTTTTCTCTTCAGTCCGTTCCTCCCACCAGGCTTGGCCTTTCTTCATCCTGATCTCTTCCTTCCTGTCTTTAGCATTATACAGGGGAATTTCTCAGTTGGTTTTTCCTTTTCTTCCCTCTCATCTTGATTCCTTTTGCTCTTTAGCATTTTTTTCTCACATTTATGCTGCAACCTCAATGAATGGTATTGTCAGGGAGTGTGAGCCCTTGGTTAGTTGAGTTTGTGTTGTTTAACAGACATTCCACTCCTTCGAACAGAGCAAGATTTTTCTGGTGGGTAATATTGCTAGAATAGATGGATAATGAAGAAGGACTTTAGGTTGATCTTTATCTGTTTAAATTCTGTACTATGAGATCTATATAAAAGAATCTACATGACATATATGTAAAAAATATGTAAATGATATGTGTGTGTGTGTGTGTGTATATATATATATATATATATATATATATATATATAAAATAAAGCATAATGAAATGAATACCTCTGAACCCACCTTCCATCTTAAGAAGTAGAACACTGAAAACCCTGTTGACATCTTGTATTTTACTCAGTGTTTCTTTGATACCTGCCAATCCTGCCTTAGGGTCACTATTATGAGCATCAATTATGACTGTACATTATGATGGGTGCACAAGTTAATGTTTTAGTCGAAATCCTTAAAATAAGCCTCTGAGTTGCTCTTGCATCTGTCACCTCTTCTCCTTCCCAGATGTCCCTGCTGTGGCATGGGCCTTGAGGAACTCATCTAGACCATGACAAGAGCACTCTCATTTGTCTCTTGGTCTCTGTTTTCACCCAACATTGAATCAGCGGTTGGATACAAAGGCAAACCTCTGGGAGGCTATGAGTGAGGGGATTCAGTCCATACAGACAAGAAAATATGTGTATCAAGTAGAAATATGGTATTAGTTCAGTTTTCATACAACTTCAAATAACCAGCAAAACATGAATTGATTCTATTTACATGCCATATTAGTTTCCAATTGTTCTGTGACAAATTACTAGAAGTTAAGTATCTTAAAACAATGCACATTTATTATCTCACAGTTTGTGTGGGGCAGGAGTTTAAAGCAAAGCTTGGCTGCATTCTCTGCTCAGCCTCTCATATGTCTGCAACAAAGGCATTGGCTGGGTTGCATTCTCATCTGGAGTCTTGATTGGGGAAGAATCCACTTCCGAGCTTATTCAAGTTGTTGGCAGAATGGATTTCTTTGTGATTATATCACTGACGGTCCCACTTTTTTTGCTGGCTAATGGCTGGAGGCTGATCCCAAGTCCTTGGGGTCACTTGCAGTTTTTCTTGCCACAAGTGCTTCTCCAACATGGTGGCTTGCTTCATGAAGTCATTGAGTCTCTGGCTTCAGCTGGCTAAGGTAAAGTCTAATGTGATGTAACATAATCCAGGAGAGTGACATCCCATCACCTCTATCATATTCTGTGGGTCACAGGTCTTGCCTGTGCTCAAGGGAAGGGGATGGCACAGTGGCATAAACACCAGAAGAGGAATCATTGGGGGTCATCTTAGCAGTCTGTCTACTACATATACTTAAGTGGACAGTGCTTTGGATCAGGAAAAAAAATCCTCATCAGGCAGATATATTTTGTTGGGGTTTCTTCCCAAAGATTATGTGATTATAATTAACTAAAAGTTGGTGTTCTACTGAAATTTTAAAACCAAATGATGCATTATGTAGTGCTGAGTATTTGGAAGGAGAGGCTTATTTTATTATTTAAATTTTAAACCCTAAATATACTCCCCAAAGTGCTTTAGTTTAAAAAATTATAAAGTAGAACTGATGAGAGAAAAAGTATATACTAGAAGGAACTATTTTTCCAATTTTAGAAAAGACATTTGATTCTGTTTGGGCTAGGAAAAATTAATCTGTTCCTGAATATGATTTTTATCAAAAGAAAATTCATTTCTCCTTGTCTCCATTAAATAAATGTTGAAACCACAAAAATACTGGTTTACAGAGATACAAGTTAATTAGTCAGCCCAGTGTACTTGTCAGCTTTTGCTCCAACTTCCACACTGTCATCAAAGCTATTTGTCTTAATCACAAACTTGGTTTTGTCACCTTTCTGATAAAAGCCTCTGATAATTTCCCACTGCCCCCAGGATCGACCTTGTCTTTTTTTTTTTTTTTTTTTTTTTTTTTTTTTTGAGACAGAGTTGTGTTCTGGCACCCAGGTTGAAGTGCAGTTGGGCAATTACAGCTCACTGAAGTTTCAAACTCCTGGCCTTGAGCAATTCTTCCACCTTGGCCTCCCAAAGCTCTGGGATTACAGGCAGGAGCTATGCACCTGGTCTTAAATCTTAAGGCTGATATTTATGAATCTTCAAGACTTGGCGCCCGTCTACACTTACCATCTTCCTCTCCTTTCACGCCCCTTGCTCCATCCAATGCTGTGGACAAACCACACAGTTTCATAAACCCCGCTGCTCCTCTTTCTTTTCCCTGCCTGTGCACATGTTATGCCCTCTACTTGATGTGTGTCTATTCCCTTTCTTTGGGAGTTTCAGACACTTATCTTCTAGGTCCCAAGGAGAGATGTATCTATTTCTCTCTCTCCTTTTTTTTTTTTTTTTTTGAGACAGAGTCTCACTCTGTTGCCAGGCGCCAGGCCGGAGTGCAATGGCGCGACCTCGGCTCACTGCAACCTCCACTTCCCAGGTTCAAGCAATTCTCCTGCCTCAGCATCCCGAGTAGCTGGGATTACAGGCACGCGCCACCATGCCCAGCTAATGTTTTGTATTTTTAGTAGAGACGGTGTTTCACCATGTTGACCAGGATGGTCTTGATCTCTTCACCTCGTGATCCACCCGCCTCGGCCTCCCAAATTGCTGGGATTACAGGCTTGAGCCACCGCACCCGACTGTATCTATTTCTCTTTACCACAATTCCTTGGATATGGTGCCTGACACACAGTAAGTACTCAAATATTACTTGAATACATAAATCTCAGATTTCTCTTATTTAAGATGAGGGATTAGATGAAATGATGGTTTCTTATAGCTCTAAATTTAAAAAAAAATCATCACATGGATTAAGAGAATGTAAGACTGCATATAAATAAACTGTGTGGAACAAATTCTAAATGCTACAGTGTTTCAGAGGAATAAGGTATTATTCTGTGCTGGAATAGTCAAGAACATTTTTGCTAAAGGAGGTGGAATTTGAAGTAGGTATTGAAAGATGAGAGGGAGTTTGAGCCCTTGCTACCATGACGCCTTCTTTATTGTATGCCCTCATTAAGTTTATTGATTTGAATTGAAATGTAGACAACGGGAGAGGAGGAAAGATTTTGCAAATGAATAAAAGCAAGACCAGTAGCTCCAGTGCAGGAATGAGCAGGGTAAATGTGGATTCGGAGGACATTTTCCTGAGAAGCGTGTGCTCTGGCCAATAGTGAAATTAACAGGGGCTCTGTAGGTTGAAGTGAGATTATGGAAGATCTGAAAACCAAAGAGTGCAGTTTGGATTTGTATGGTAGGCAACAGTAAGCCACGACATCTTCTCTAAATAGAGTGATATTATAGTACTTTAGCTTTATTAGTCTGATGCTGGTAAGCAGGCTGGATGGGCAAAGAAGAGAATAGTCAGGGACATTAGGTAGGAGGTCTTAACCCGGATAAAAATCATTCCTTGTATTTTTATACCTCTATGATTTGGAAGATACCCACTAAACCTACAAGAGAGTTGTTACCACAAGCTTTGTAGGAAGGTAGAGAAGATATGAGACATTAATATTATTTCACATGAGAACTGTGATTCAATCTGAATTGGTCCAAGGTCATATAGCTGGTAAATGGTATATGGTAAACTGTGTCACTGGCACTCACACCTATTTTTTTTTCTTAACTTCTATGGATGATTACTTCTTTGTGTCAACCTGACTGGACTAAGGGATGCCCAGATGGCTGGTAAAACATTATTTCTGGATGTGACTGTGGGGGTGTTTGAGATTAACATTTGAGTCTGTAGAGTAAATATCACCCTCATCAATGCATGTGGGCATCACCCAATCCACTGAGGGCTTGAATAGAACAAAAGGGCAGAGGAAGGGATAATGTGTTTCTGTTTCAGCTGGGACATCCATCTTCTCCTGGCTTGGACATTGGAGCTCTGGTTCTCAAGCCTTCAGACTTGGACTGGGAGACTGGGATTTACACCACTGCCCTCCCTCCCTCAGATCTCAAGAAAGAACTTAACTAAACCACTGGCTTTCCTGCAGTGATAGGTATCTCTGTCTGTCTGTTTCTCTCTTTCTCAGGTTCTGTTTCTCTGAAGAACACTAACTAATATAACTTCTAAGTCCAGTATTCTTGCCATTAAAAAAAAGAGATTTCAAACATTAAAGATGAGGAAGCTGTGCAACTTTATAAGGTATGTGAATCAGCATAATATAGTGGAAAGAGCCCTGGCCCAGATATCAGGAATTTAAATCCTAGTGTCTAGGCTAAGGCAACCAGTGTGGCCTTCAATAGAAACATCCTTCTGTGGTCAGCTTCCTCTTCCTCATCTGTTACAGGGGAGTTGTGCTCAAGTTCACTCTAGCTCACTAGTCTTGGAATTTATGTGTCATTGGCTAGAAGTTTCAATGACCCAGGGAAGCTGGCATCATGGCAGCACAAACAAGCAAAAAACAACAAAAAGCTGGAGGAGATGGTTCATTTTAGGGCCATGGATAATGAGTTCAGGTTTTGCACATTAGGAAAAAGTTAAAGGGAGTGGTAGACAGAATCATGGCCCCCTTAAAAATGACAACAGCCTAGTCTCCACAATCTGTGACTATGTCACCTTACATGGCTAAAGAAACTTTGTTGATGTCGTTGACTTAAGGATTTTAAGATGAAGAGATTATCCTAAATTATATGGGTGGGTCCTTATTAAAAAACAATTGAAAGGCAAGTCAGAGTTGGAAAAGGAGATACAGAGGCAGCAGCAGAGGTTGGAATGAAGTGATTCCTCTCTTTGAAGATGAAAGAGGGGCAGGCGCCAAGGAATGCAGGCAGAATATAAAACCTAGAAAAGATAGGAAAATGAGTTTCTCTCCTAGAGCCTCCAGAAGGAACACAGCGCTGCTGACACCCTGATTTTATTTTATTAATTTTTCAAGATATCTCTCTATGTCACCCAGGAGTGCAGTAGTGTGATCATAGTTCACTGCAGCCTTGAACTCCTGGGTTAAACAATCCTCCCCTCTCAGCCTCTCTAGTAGCAGGGATTACAGGCATATGACATCATGCCCAGATAATTTATTTAGTTTTTGTAGAGAGGGGTTCTTGCTGTATTGCCAGGGTTGGTCTCTAACTCCTGGGCTCAGGCGATCCTCCTGCCCCAGCCTCCCAAATTATTGGGAATATGGGTGTGAGCCACTGTGCCCGGCCAACACCCTGAATTTAAGACCCCTCTTGGAGCTCTGGTCCTCCAAGGCCGTCAGATGAACTTGTAATGTTCTAAGGCAACAAGTTTGTGGTAATTTCTTACAGCAGCCACAGAAAGCAAATAGCGGAAGTGACTAGGGAGGGAGGACAAATATTTTTTGAGCCCTTTGTGTGCATCAGGCATTGAAGTCACAATAAGCTGGTGGGGGAAGTAGTGTGCTCACCATTCCATATATTAGGAAAATAAACCTAAGAGTGGAAGTAACTCGCTCAAAGTGAATTGAGACTGGGGGCTGCGTGTGTGCTTATGCATCATGCATGTGCTGTGCTGAAAGGCAAAAGCCCACTAGAAGCTTACACAGTGACATAATTACACTATGCTGGAAAACCAGGAAAAATGTGTATTGTACAAATCAGTGGACCAGGGAGTTGGCAATGGGGAAGGTCTTCAAGTGATTGGCCAGGACCAACCGTGTATCAGTAGCAGGTGCTTTTCACACGTGCTATTTCATGAAACCCTCATGAAACACCCTGCAAGGTAAATTTTATTCTCCTTATTTTTATGGTTGATGAAAGGAGGCTTGAATTAAAGTACCTTGCCCCAAATACTATAGCTAGTTAATGCCAGGGCTAAGATTTAAATACAGAGACTGCCTCCTGTGATTGAGAAAAACAAAACATTTTTATTTTAAAAAGAAAGACCCAGAGAAGGGCATAATTCAACCACCACTTGGAAATACATGACCCCACCACACAGACAGGATCATAGTTAACTTCGTGGCATGAATATTTATATAATTATTTGTTCTCCAGGTGTTTAGCATAGTCCTGGGTGTATTATAGGCACCCAGTGTATACTTGTGTGGTGAAATATGTCCATGGGACCGAGGGGCTTCTGTGTAAAGTTGACTTAAAAGGCTGAAACCCTTAAGTGTAGACGGATGAAGGCTGAGATCTGATGGGGCTCAAATACAACAAAGCCCTTCCTCCCTTTGAAGCATTTCAGCAGGATGAATCCATCACCAGTCTCCTCCCTTTCTCCCCTTCCTGACAGCCCAAAGCACATACCTTAGCACCAAGCCCTTGGGTCCTTAGCACTTTACTTCACCCCACTGTCTTGAGTGTAGGGGCTCTCACTGCCTCTAGCATCAAGCCTAACTTTCTAGGCTCCCTAGCCTTCTCCCTGCTGGCATCTTCTTTCTCTAGCCTTACCACTTGTCCATGCAGACCCTTGTCTCTGTTCAGCCTGATGCCCTGATGGGAGCCTGTGGAATCCTTGTCTCACACCCTTCCCTCCCCTTACCTACACCTCTGTCCAAAACTCCAGCATTTTGGTCAATTCTCCCCACACCCCGTAATGCCTTCTTTAACTCTTCTCGCTCCTCTCCCTAACTATTTTGTTACTTTTGCCAGTGCCACTCCATTTGCACTTTGAATAAAATAAAAATTCCTTAGCACAATTGGAATGTCTCTTTCTTCCATCTCAGTCTCCCTTGGATCCCCTCCCCTTTTTGCCCCATGGTGTCACATACCGGCCTCACTCAGGTCCAGGAGCTTACAGCTCAGGCCCTAACCCTGCCATCACCAAAAATAGTCCCTCCTGTTCCAATTACAACTTAAAAGTCACCTTAGAGTTGGCTTTCTGGTTCCTCATGTTTCAGTAGATCCCTTTAAAAAAAAAACTATTCATTTTTAAAAAAAGCTTTTACAAATGCTTTCTTGTTTTCATCTTTATAATTATTCCTTTGTATGTTTAGTTGATCACTATCTGCCACTTCCCCTAGAGTCAGCTCCGTGAACAATGTGTTTTGTTTTCGGCACCTAGCATGGTGCCTGATATGTAGTGGGTGCTTACATATTTGTTGACAAGCAAATATCTTATGTTAAACTCTAGTCACTAATTGTTCTATAAATTTGAGCATCACTTCGTGACTTGTTTATAATGCTGTTTTGTTTACTTATGTTGGTGGGTGTCTACTTCCTGTCTTCAATAGGACTGTACATTGCAGAAATGATCTCTTACATTTCTCTGTACTAAAGGAAGTTAGATGCAAAGAATGAATGAAGTTAGCCTTAATTTGGTGTCTGTCACATTCTGAAATACTATAACCAGGATACGTGTCTAAACTTGAAGGAGACACCACAGTGGGGTTTCATGTTACTTGGGGTCCTGGTAGTATTGGTTGGGATCTAAGGTCTGCACTGAGCCTAAGAACTGTGTATGTCCCAAATTTTCTTTGCATTGGAGACATCATATCACTTGGCCAAAAGGTCAATTAAGCCAGCATCAGATATAATCTTGTACCTTTGGTTGAGGACCAGAGAAAAGACTTGGTTTGAATTTGGGGGGCAGGTGGGAGGACAAACACAAATCTTTAAGTCGTAGAATCCCACTTTGCCTGGGAAGATAATTGTATTAGAAACTAAGAAACAGAGGTCTACGGTGTTCCATTTCCCATCTCACACTCAACCTGGAGACATAGAATGCTCTACGCTCATTCTCAGAAATGGACTGTGTGATTTGATTTGTTATTGCTTCTTATTTTCTTTCTTTTTTTTTGATACAAGATTTCGCTCTGTTGCCCAGGCTGGAGTGCAGTGGTGCAATCATGTCTCACTGCAGACTTGACCTCCTGGGCTCAAGTGATCCTCCCACCTCAGTCCCCCAAGTAGCTGGGACTATGGGTGCACACCACCATGCCAGGCTAATTTTTAATTTTTAATTTTTTTTTTGCAAAGACAGAGTCTTGCTATGTTACCCAGGCTAGTTTCCAACTCCTGGGTTCAAGAGATCCTCCCACCTTGGCCTTCCAAAATGTGAGAATTACAGGCATGAGCTCCTGCACCCAGCAATCCTCATTTTCTTTTGATTGAGCATGATTAGTTGATTTCACATATGTTAA
The DNA here is from genome assembly GCF_001604975.1 of Cebus imitator. Taxonomy (NCBI): domain Eukaryota; kingdom Metazoa; phylum Chordata; class Mammalia; order Primates; family Cebidae; genus Cebus; species Cebus imitator. Next base: position 4,718,910 of record NW_016107440.1, on the reverse strand, counting down.
GCGTATGCATGATAAAGTTACACTGTACTCTGCTCTTTGGAGAGTTAATATATGAAGCTTATTATCCTTAGACAATATAGTGGATAAAAATACAAAAAAGCTCAAGAAGGGTTTAAATCAATTCACAGATGTCAGAGTTATAGCTAGTTCTGAAGAGACAAATAACTTTACAAAATACTCCTCAGTGATGTTACTGTTAGAGAATACAGATGTACTTACCCCTCATTCCTACCAATCTCTGACACTACATATGTGTGCACATTCCCTGTGACCTCCCCCAGACATTTATTATCTTTCTTCCATCCTTGTCCCTACTCACACCATTTTTCCCCACCATTATCACCACCCTACAGGTAATCACTTTGTTTCTTAGGTATCTTTCCAGAGTTGCTTTATGCAAATACAAGTAAATAGGAAAAGATAACCTTATCTCTTCCCCCTTTCTTACAGAAAATGCAGCATGTTCTATTGTTTTGCACTTTGAGCTCTGTGTAACAAAGCATCCTGCAACTCTTTATCATTAAAAACTATCATTTTCCAACATTACTGTACCATATTCTGTTGTATAAATATACCATAATTTATTTAACTAGTTCCTTTTTGGGTGGACATGTGGGTTTCTTTCCTCCATTCTTTCTCACAATTGTGAGCAATGCTACAAGAATAACCTTGTATGCATGTACTTTCTGACATGTACATATGTATCTTAAGACAAAGTCCCATAAAAGGGACAGCTGTCTCAAAGGGTACCTTCATTTGAAATTTTGGTTAAGTAGTGCCAAATTCTCTTTCATAAATATTGTACCCTTTTGTACCACAAGCAACAAGGTATGAGAGTACTTGCTAACACTTCAGTTCTTAACATCGAGTATAGAAATGTAGCTTCTAGGGATAATGGCTTCTATCAGCTTTGTCCTCAGCACTCAAAGAAGTCATATTTCTATAGAAGTTGATAAGATACAAGGCACAGAATTGATGAGGATGACATCCACCTACTCTTTTGAAGCCTTATGTAGGTTCAAACTAGGAAAACCTTATGAACAATGTGTAAGACAGCCTCTTTGTAATGCTTTTGCTGAGGCCTATCCCCATACTGGAATTCAAGTGTTCTGTCTCCTACGTGCATACCAGCATTGTAAAAGGGTCTCTACTTTGACTAACACAGCAACATTAACTTCATTTGGAAGTGCCAGTAGCTGTGCGGCCCAGGGCAATAGCAAGGTAAATTGCAGGCTTTGGAATTACACCTGTCTGGATTCATGGCTCCCCTTACCCATGTGACTCTGGGTAACTCATTTGGCAGACTGCTGTTTTCTAGACGATTAAGATGGGAATACTAATCCTCATGCCTTTTTGGACTGCCATAAAATAAAAGGAATCATATATGGGAGACTATTTAGTACATAATAGTATTCAACACTAACTTTCCCTTTTGCCTTTCTGAAAATAGAGAACTGGGAAGAAAAACCTCAAAGGGGTTCTAAACATTTAAAATTTATGTCACAACTTCTGTATGTTAAAGCTTTCTTATTTTACTCACAGAAGAGGCTCTAAAAATCGATTTAGTATTGTCCTACATGTAACTCCAACATGCTTTGTTGTTTGGCTTCTCTGTCTATATTCAGATGTAAATATAGGGGCCAAAGTTGTTAATTGGTTGAATAAAAAAAGCAGAGATTAAAAAATATTGTTAGAAAAAGCCACCACCGCTACCACCAGCAGCAGCAACCTCAACAACAGTGGTGCTTAGCAGGCTGGGGTAGGCACATAAATAGTTACAGCCTCTTAGCATAAGGCCACTTCAAGGTCAAGTTGTCAAGAAAAGGTCAACTGTCTGCCTGTTGTGCACAGAGCAAGCCAATGGGCAATGCATTTATTTCATTTCCCTCCCCTCCCCGGTTTAACTAAAGTTTTGAGGTACCTCTGTAATAAAGCATTGAATTTTATGAAGATTTACATCATAAAATGTAAAGCCCATTTTCTTTGGCACTTAAAGGTGAAATTTCAGTTATCTGGAAAATTAATTAACTCAAATAATTTTAATTTGCACTAATTTAATCAATATTTATTGAGTGCCCACTATGTGTTCAGCAATGTGCTAAGTGCTTGCTGACTTGGAACAAAAATTGTCCCATAAATTCTAGGTAAAAATGTACCATCCAAAGTATAGTCCATATTTATGTTAATTTTTCAGTGAGTCTTCATGAGAGGTTTATTATCATTGTAACTGTTTTTAATTTTAGAGCCTTCTGGGTTCTATAATGTATCCTTTTTCCAAAGAAAGTAGAGGGATAAAATTGTTGAAACAGCAAATGTGAAGTTGAAATCACTTGACAGCCTGAGAATCTTATATATCTACTTGAAACTTCAATTGTAATAAACACTTTTGACTCATAAGCTCATTTGTCAGCCTTATATAGTGAGTGTAATTTACTTAGCTAATTTCACTAGTAGATTATGTTCTTTCAGGGCACAGAGAAATAGGAATCATAAATACGCCATTACTGCCTGCTTTTGTATCTCATTTCACAGCCTCATAGCTTAGAGAAAATATATTTGAAAGCACAAATTAATTATACCTATTTTCTAGAAGTATTTCAAAATGCTATCTTTTATTAGAGATACCAAATCTACTCAGTGATAGAATTTAAGTAGATACATATTGGTATTATGCAAACATAGTAACAACGGTGATAATCATAGCAGTTACTGTGTAGTGCTTACTGCCTATCAAGTATATTGAGATCCTTGAATGGATTATCACCTTTAATCTCCCCAGCAGATTAAAGGCACTGCTTTAATTTCAGAGAAGGCACTGTTATTATTCCCATTATATAAAGGTGAAAACTGAGACTTGAAGGGGTAATTTTGCTCACATTATTTGCAATCCTACTCTATATTTATGCCATGTGAGGTGTTACTCATTCAAATTCAGTGAAGAAACAGAGTCCCATCTATACGCAGAAATAATCTTTACGTGCTGGCCTTAAGTTTTATTACCATAGGAAGTAAGAGGCTTAAAACATAATATGAAATACATGGATAGAGTTATAAGACTTGTTTCTGCAAGTTGATTTTGGGATCACTCCCCTCTTCACAAAGTCTAGGAGTAAAAATTCACTATTAGTACTTTCTCTAAAGTCTTCAGAGATTTCACATTGCCATATATACTCATGAAAAGCTGTATCCTAAAATGTAGTATCCCCATCTACCCTGCCATTCCCCAAACTTAGGTGCCACAGTATTCAATAGCATCAAAGTAACTACTGAAGTTGTCAAAGGCACTTTTCTTCCATAGAACCTCCAGCCATACTAATATTACCTAATTTGTACTCTTAACATTCTAAAGACAGTTATTGGCATTATTAGAAGACTTTATTGAAGAGAGATGTAGACAGAATCAGAAAAATGAGTTCAAAAATTTAGGGAGGTCAATGAGAAAATCCAGGGATTTTTTTTCTCCTTACTCTTTTCATAACTTCAAAACGTTCATGCCATCTAATCAGGAACAACTGCAACCATGTAGTTTGCCCTATTTTGGCTATCTAGCTTCAAAAATACTTTCACTGGAAGATCATTGTAATTCAAATCCATTCAGTGCTGCTTCACTTTTGTAATTTTGTTAGCTAAGTTTAAGTAGTGTACCCTGCACCTACTTTAATGATATAGCACATTGATAACATTTTTCCTCATTTAAAGCCACGTTTACCCACAGAGCTTTAGCACCAAAAAAATTCTGAAAGGCACTCCTTACACATTTAAATAATCTGAACAAATAACTGATACAGGTTAAGCCCTGGCTAATTCTGAGTTTTCCAAATTAAGATCACAGAATGTAAAAATTGCACATTAAAATAAAAAGTTGGCAGAATATATTTCCATAGGGCAGAAAATACATTCAAGGTCACAATATGCCCATTCATTCCTTACTCCAACATGTAAGCCACAACCAGGCCGATTTCCAACTGAATTTTGCCTTAAGTTTTCTTAAGGGAATGATAGAAACTTTATTACAAAAGATGGTAAAGTTGTCAGTGACAGGAAAATCAGAAGGTCAACAGAGGTAAGAGGAGAGGTGTCTAAATGGAATTGAGAATCAATAAGTTGCTAGTAACTATCTAACTGAGGCAACTTTTAAAGACCCTCAAAATAAGGGAAGAATAAAAGAGAAATTTAAAAGAAAACAGAAACAGCCAGAGGTGAGACATAGACATTTTGATGGGGGGGGGGTTGTCTAACTACACAATGAGGTCATCCCAGCTCCCGGAAGTGACACGTAATCACCTGCTTTGCACTAGCTCCGCCCCTTCCCTCAAAGGTCCCGCCCCTCCACCAGCAGCCGGCAGAGTGTTAGGGGGCGTTTCTCCAGAAGGAAGGCTGTGAGCTGCGACGCTGAGGAAGGGGACCCCAAAACATCTGGCACTGCCCCCTCCAGGGATCACTTTGGACCGCGTCACTCGGCCCAGCCGGATTCTGAAACGCCGAGGGGTCAACCTGATGGGTTTCGGGGTCAACGGAAGAGGGGAAGGGGAGCCCTGGCGGGGAGAACCCCCCGGTCCCCCGCCCAGCAGCTGAGGCACAGGAGGGCGGCCATCTTGGCCGGGAGGGTAGGGCTGGGGAGCTGCGGGCGCCGTGCGATTGGGGGGCTCGCCCGGAAGTGACGCCAACTACCCGGAAGCGGAGGGGGTTCCCTGGCCCACTCCCCCCTCGTTCGTTTGCTCCCCCGCTTCCTCCCCGCCCCCCTTCCTCTCCATTCGTTTCCCCCCCTCCCCGTTCCCTGCCTTCTTCCCCCCCCCCCGCCGTCCCTCCCCCCCAACCTCCGGAGCTGGGAAGAGAGTCAAGATGGCGGCGAAATCCGATGGCGGTGGCGTGGGGGTGGGCTTCGCTCAGCTGCACAACCTGGACGAGGCGGTGGGCAGCGGCGGCGAGGAGGACGGGGAGCCCGGGGGAGGCGGCTGCGGCGGCGGCGGCGACGGCAGCGAGCCCGGCGAGAGCAGCTCGCTGCACATCTGCCACTGCTGCAACACCTCCTCGTGCTACTGGGGCTGCCGCTCCGCCTGCCTGCGCTCCCTCCTGGGCAGGAAGCCGCGCCGCAGCGCCGCCGCCGACGGGGGGGACCAGCCGCTGCAGCCTCCCGCGGCCCCCGGCGCCGACCGCCAACCCCCGACGCCCTCGGCCGCGCGGCCGCAGCCGCCGCAGGCGGAGCGGCCGTGGCTCGACTGCCTGTGGATCGTGCTGGCGCTGCTCGTGTTCTTCGGGGACGTGGGCACCGACCTGTGGCTGGCCCTCGACTACTACCGCAAGGGGGACTACGTCTACTTCGGGCTGACCCTCTCCTTCGTGCTGGTGCCGTCGCTGCTGGTGCAGAGCTTGAGCTTCCGCTGGTTCGTGCAGGACTACACGGGCGGCGGGCTGGGCGCCGTGGAGGGGCTCAGCAGCCGGGGCCCCCCCATGATGGGGGCCGTCTACGGCCACGGCGCGGCGGTCTCGGCCACGCCGGGGGCGCAGCGCCTGTGCCGCCTCTCCGTGTGGATCTGGCAGTCGGTCATCCACCTGCTGCAGATGGGGCAGGTGTGGAGGTAAGATCACTGCGGGGTGGGGGCGGGCCGGCCCTGCGGAGACCCCTCCGTCCTCCCGGTGCCTCGCGGGGCGGCCTCTCGGACGGGCCCGGCGCGGGGGGTTCCAAGGAGGGACTGGCCGTGCGCCGCCCCTGGCGTCTCCAAAACACCAGCGTTTGATCTGGATCCCTGGCCACGCCTTTGGTCGGGGGAGGCCGAGTCCTGCCGTTGGCCTGTCCTCGTCCCAGCTTCGCACTTGGCGGGGTCCCTGCCGCGGCCCTCCCCGCCTCCTCTGCAGACCTCCGTTCCCGGGCGCCCCTTTCCCCTGCCTCCGGAGGTAACCAGCTGCGGTCGCCCAGGGCTGCACTCCGGCTCGCGGCCCGGTGGAGCCTTCCCTCTTCCAGCCTCTGCACTCGGGTTTTTTCCCGGGTGAGACATCCTCCCCTCTTCCCCCGTTCTCCCTCTGCAGTGGCCTGCGTGGGGCCCTGTGGAAAAACCCTCGCTGCCGCCTCCGAGCACTCCTGGATTCCACGCCCCTTGCTCGTCCTGCACTCCCAGCCCCTGCGAACGACTCCAAACCGCTGCCCTCCCAGAAGGGAAAAAGACTTTTTTTGGTGTGCTGGATTAGACGTGTCCTTTTCTTAGTGACAGGTAAAAATGGGATAAAATATGATGGGGCGAGCGTTTGGTGTTTACTCTCACCTCCAGAAAACCAATTAGCCACCTGGATACCTGCTCTGGGGAAACCGTGTTTTTGGTAGTCAGGCCAGTGTGTAGGTGATTTAAATTTACACAAGATCCCAGCTTGGCTTTGCGGCTCTTTATCCTTTCGTAAATTTCCCGTGTGCCAGTTCGGTCCCTCACAATTCACTTGCAGGTGCTCTTTCTGCCAGGAGCCTTATTGACTGCTTCACTAGCTAAACTGAGGCAATGAACCCATTCTCACCTGGGTACATCTGTGCCCTCTTACTTAAATTAGCTTGTGTGTATTCTGGAAACAGTGAGTTGTAGGTGAGAGCATTTACTGAAGATAAATTACACGGGGACAAGCTCTTCAAGTGCATGGCTTCTATGAGAAGACGTTTTGCCTAGACTGCCCTGACTTCTAGCCTAGTAAGATTTTAGGCACTTAGTAGTTCAAGTAACAGATATAACTATGTTAGCTGAAATAAAGTGTACTGCCTTTTCTATGATTTGTGCAGGTGTTTATTCGGAATTTATTTAAATAAAAACGTTCCAGAAAGTATGGGATTGAATTAAGTCAAATCACGAGAGTGGATGCAAGAACTTTGTCCTGCAGTTTACATGCAAATTCACGCTAGGGGAAATGAGGGTGGTTCTGTAGGCCCTGCACCACCCAGAGTTGTTTACTGGCCTTTGTAGGCTGGACCAAACAGCTTTATCTCCCGCTGCATTTGTCTACAGATAATTTGTTTCCTGCTGATAAGTTTATAAGAAGTGAGGGTTAAAACAGGAAAAGTGCTGATTAACTTTTGGCTGTTATGAGCGTAGCTTGGGGTCAAATAAAATTCTGAAATACGTTTTAACTTTGAAATGTAAATCCCCAAACACCCACACACCCAAAGTAATACGGAATCAAAGGTAGTGTGTTTGGTACTGGAGATACCTTTTTTTGGAGGGGGGTCTCTGGTTAAGATGCCAGGAATGAAGGAGGGGAGGGACAAAAAGTGTGGGGAAGAGAGATTGTAACATACCATTAGAATTTAGCAGCATGTATTGGTAGGCTTCTGCTGAACAAGCGAAGTCAGCTATCTCCATGTGGTAAACTTCTAAGTGTGAGCTATAAAAATGTTGGTGTCAGGTTAAAATTCCTGTGAGAACTCTTTCTAATGGAGTCTGTCCTGGACATTTATTAGTAGTAAGCTTTGAGACAGAATGAAATTGGAGTAGAATAAAACCCCATCTCCATTCACCTAAACCTTAATTGTATCTGGGCAAAGTGGAAGCCCAGATTTTAGGACAAACTGAAGCGTACACTTTAAATGTCATTTTAGCTTTTGTAGTTGTATGTAGAGTAGTATTTTTTTTTCTGATCTTAACTTTCATCTGCAGTGATATAGGTATATTTTTAAAGTGCCTGTGGCTTTACTGTCTAGTTTTTTTTTTTTTTTTTACTTTTTCAAGATTATACTGCTAAATATTTTCTAAAGTTATTAAAAGACATGCTAATTTTGCTAAGTTCTTTCTTCTAACATAGGTGTACTTCAAAAGCAGTATTTACTGAGGAAGGAGTCTATTTTTGAATTTTTTTTTTTTTTTCAGTTAGCTGGTTTTGCTTGAAATACTCTAGGAGCAAGGTCTGCTGCTTTAATACCTGCTAGGCATGTTGTTTGCATTGAAATCATTCATATGTAAAAGCTTTAGAGGAATTCTTGTTTTAATCTTTTGGCTAACAGTTGCTTGTCAGTGTGTATGAACATACATCTCTGTTTTTACTGCAGATCTTTTGGGGTTATAGTTGTTTTTGTAATCATTTTTGCTGTTGAAACTTTGCTGTTTCTTATGGTAACATGACATAAACGTTAAGATCTAGTATTTCTATCATTTGGTTTGGGCCACATCTTTAATAAAAGATATCAGTGAAGTTGTACATTGTCAAAACTGATTCCATTAAACAGTGAATACTTGTCTCTTCACATTTTTTAAAACGTAAAATTACTTGGTTATAGGTTGGACACAGCACAACCCCTATTTAATTTAGGTTCCCTCGATATTAAGGTGGGACACTTCTGTGCATCTTGCCATTGCTGTCAAGATGGCAAATACTTGATATGTTTTATCAAATGACTTTACAGAATGTAAGAAAATATTTCTGGCTGGGCTGAAATTGGAGCATGGAAAAATGGTTGTCTGTAGCATTATGTGGTCTCATGAACTTGCTTTGCAGAGCAGTAGTGTGTGATTAAGGTCTTTTCATGCATGCCTTCCTCTCACTAATTACTAAACATGTAACCCGTGTACAGCTTGATGTGCTTTATTTCTCAGGTGTTTTTCGTGGGGATAACAGGCATATGAATCACTTATTCTAGGAGCGTGAGTCACATTGGGCTTCACATTTGTACGATGTGTTGTAAATAGAGCATTTTCTTGGAGGGTTTGGCTTTAGGAACAGTGTGATTTAGTTTGCCTGTTGCATTGATGTATGCAGGTTTTCCCTTCAGCTATTGTCCTTTCTCTGCTTTTGTGTCACTTTTAGAGGTTGCTTAGTGCATTGTCAGTTCTCTTCAGTCAAGAAGCAACAGTGCTTTGACCAAAATGTCATGGCCACATCATTAATCTCACATTTAACGAATTTAGTTTTATGTGTGTGTTTGCACTCTAATGTTTCAGAATAAAAGGAATTTACTTCTTTATACAGCTTGCCATATTTAAGGGGATGGTCAGTGGTTCTTTATCGTGTGAGATGGGATGTGGGAGAAGGTTGCCTTCAGGGGAATAAAAAGGAAGAGGCATTTTGCATTTCATAATGGCATTATCCAGCTGAGCAGTCTACAGTTCTGTTTTCAGCATTGTTTTCTGATATGAGACTCGTGTAATTTGGGTATGCAGCTCTCCACACAATCAGTAGTGAACTTGCTGGGCTGGTGAAGATGCTTTTTTTTTTTTAATCACTCGCCTGCCCTCTCTGCTCCTCTGTGTAGGGATACTTAGTTTATTATGGGTCTTTGTTCATGTGGAATATTTTAGAATAGTGGTTCTTAGTTCTGGCTGAGAATAGAATCCGTTGCAGCTGTTAAAGAAATAGAAAAGCCCAGGCACTGCTGGACCTGTTGAAGAAGACTCCCGAGGGAGGACCCAGGAAGTCGTAGTTTTCGAAGACCCACGAGTGATTACATGGGCACCTCAGGCTTGAGAAACACTTTAGAATTGGATTTCAGGCTTATTCTGTTTGGAGAGGGATATAAGTTTTGTGTTCTTAATAAATGATGGCAGAATTGGGAAGGGAATGACCTGATGCCATTAAATTTGGCCCCTGGATAATACCATAACAAAGGGACTTTACCTTGGAAGCGTGAGTGTGTAAATGTACTCGGGGCTTACTCAAGGGTATGCGCTCGTGGCACTCTGTGTTTTCTGGGGTTTTTTTTTTTTTTTTGAGCTCAAGTATTAATCTTATTCTGAATGAATTCCCAAATTCAAAGCAGTCTTCAATAAATATAGCCCACTTCTCTTTGCCTTTTATGGGATACAAATAATGTTTATGTTGCGTGTGAAAGGTATAATAATTCTGTTTAATTCTGAAATGATTCTATTAAATAAGCTTGAGGAAGCATAACTGGGATAAGCGTAACTGGGATTGTGAGTGGTGTTGAGATAAGTGATCTGTAATGTCCCTCTAATGCTAAGATTTTGTGGTTTAAGAATGGTAATATCTTCAATATTAAGATATCTGCAAATAGGAGATTCATATGATGGGGCCACGATACCATCACAGACACATTAATAGATTGTAAACATGTGGGGGGTGTGTGTGTAGAGAGAGGAAGAGTTTTATAGGCTTATTAATGGGTGGGAATCTCATTGTAAAAATAATATATTTTTTTTCATTTTAACCATAAACTTAATGGAATTCTGGTTAAAAAACTCAGTGGGATTTTTCTGAGCGGAAAGTTGGGTAAAATTGATCTGAGAAAAGTACAAATGTGTTTGAGTAGTCAAAAAGCTTTGAAAAATGTTGAGTTCTGCCTGATGAGGAAGTGGATGTGCTATAATGTGTCAATAATTAGACCAATGTGCAAAAAAATTAAGCAGGTAGGTCATGAAGGAGAAAAAAGAGTCTTACATAATTGATATGTTTGTGAGAATTTAGTACATAGTAAAGGTGGCAGTGCTAATCAGTGGATGGAGAAAGAATTATTTAACAAATTATATTAGCAATTGACTACCTATTTAAAAAAAATGGATCTCTACCTTATGTAAACAGGAGTGCTTAAAGAAGGAAAGGTGTAAACATAAAATGTTAAACTGTAAAAACACTAGAAGTAGGATCAACATTATTATTTTGTATATTTTGTATAATGTTGCAGTGGGCAAGACCCTTTGGTACCATCAAGGAAAAGAAGGAGCAGATTTAACCACACGAAGTTGCCTCACTGGTTTCTTCCCTTCTCCCTCCTCCCATCCGAAAAGTCCAGAAGTACATGCTTAGCTGTGAGGGTAAGCAGGTTAAGTTGCGATAGAGATATTTTCTCCAGGAGAATAAATATGAAGAGAACATCTCTGAATATTCCTGTTTTTGAGTGAACAGTAACCGTAAAAACTTGACATTTATGGTAAATTTTCAAGGGAAGGGGATGAAAAAATGGCATGCTTTGGAGTAAAATTGCAGCTAGTGTTGCCGCATAGTATTTCCAGAAGGATTCAGAAACAAAATATCAAAGTCTGTATTGTAAGAAGGCTGGTGCTCCTTAAATCTAGCAGGCAGGTGCTTACTAGAAGTCACAAGTTGTTCATTTCTGTCTTCAACATCATTAGATACTGTAGACTTATTCATAAGGTCAATTGACTAGTTAGACTTATGCAGTAGTTAGATTCTGGAATGTTGGAAAGATTCTGTGGGATGCAAAAAGAAATAAACTGTGTCTCAGACATTGCTGTTTTCACCCTGGGATGATTTGCTTTATAATGTGCTGTCTGCACATAAGTTTGTGGTTAAAATTTTAGTTTACTCCCCATGGTGTGCAGTTTATCTAGTTTCTTATCAGAAATTCTGAATTTCTTATGTGCCTCTTTTTTTGAGACAGTCTTGCTCTGTCGCCCAGGCTGGAGTGCAGTGGTGTGATCTTGGCTCACTGCAGCCTCTGTGTCCCAGGTTCCAGTGATTCTCCTGCCTCAGCCTCCTGGGTAACGGATTACAGGCACCCACCACCATGCCTGGCTAATTTTTGTATTTTTAGTAAAGATGGGGTTTCACCATGTTGCCCAGGATGGTCTTGAACTCCTGACCCCAGGTGATCCACTGGCCTTGGCCTCCCAAAATTCTGGGATTACAGGCGTGAGCCACTGTGTCTGGACTTATCTGCCTCTTAAAAAGTAAAACTTAAAAAAAAAATTGTGAAAATATTGCCTCATTTAACAAGTTCAGTTACTTTTGACTAAGTGCCTAAAGACAATCCACTGCTTACTCCTATTGGAAATATTTAAAGCACAGGACATAGTGTGTTGGAGTTAAGAAGTTAGGTTTATCACTCTGCAAGTTACAGACAACCACTGCCTCAGTTTCCTCATTTATCAAACAAAGAGTTAAATGGATTGATCTTTAATGTCCCTTCAATGTAAAGTTCATTATGTTACAGGTGTTTGTGCTCTGAAAGCAGATGGAAAGAAGGAATTTTAGGCTCTGGTTTGATCAATTAAAATATTTTTAAAGCAAGTGTGTATATTTCCTCGGTGCTGATTTGTAGCAGAGAGTTCTAATCCTGCCATGGATTATTTTGACTTACTAAACAAATTCTCCTTTTGGTCACTCACTTACCTATAGGGATATTTTGTAGATCTCATTAGTTAATGTTCAAATTTATGGCAGACTAAACTTACTGAGAAACTTGTGCTGACTTTATCAGCTAATTTTGCGAATCTGCAATTTCAGCTAAAATTAAACTATATTTTTAAGTAGTCTTTTTTTGTAAGCTGTTTTAAATTTTTACTCATAGATTAAAGCAATATATGCATATCTGTTTAAGCCATGTATTTTGGAGGTTTTTCTGAATTGTTTACCGAAGCTAATTTCTTTTGTGGGGGGTCAGAACCTTAAAATTACCTACTGTAATTTATTGTTTGAGATGTGTTATTTAACTTTGAAGAGTTAATGTTTGTAAAAAAAACTTTTTTTAGTGATAGCATCCATGTCAGTTGAGCTCTTTTAGAAAATAATTCTTTTAAGTGAACTTTTTTTTTTACATTAACGTATAAGTTCTCTTTTGGCAGTAGTTGAAGTTTTAGGAAAGATGGGATTTGCTTAGAGAATTCAGTGAATATTGTTACAGTGACATTAATATAGTTCTACATAAAATTCAACATTAGGTTTTTCATTTCAGTATTTCTAATGTGGGTAGATCTTGGTATATTGCATTATTTTAATATAGATCAAAACATATTACAGCACCCTAAGGTATTTTGCAGATTACTAACAAAAAATTTCTTCTCGTTGATCTCTTTTATCTTGAAATATCAACAAATGGTTTTTAAAGTAAGTTTCATTTTGAAGGCAGTGTTTTTGTCTTTTTAGCTTAAATGTGAAGAAGCAATTTCTGTTTTAGCTTGGTCATTGATTAAAAGTATGGACTGCACTCACCACTCATTTCTAGGAAGAAATTAGAATAGTCAGTTCACAGAGAGTTGCATACCATTTTCTTCACAACCCTCTTGGAGGAAAGGTAGGGTTGATCATTATTGTTTTGCCCCAGCCATATGCTTTCACTCATGGGTAAGTGAACTAAAACATACATATCACCATGATGCTTCCTGTTCTTTCCGTCTTAAATACGCCAGACAAATGAAGAAAGACAGCAGATTTGAGGAAGATGCCAAACCTATGGCAGTTGCCAGTAAAGTCAAGCAGGCAGGGCAATCCAGAACTCAGGCCCCACTTTCTGACTTCAGCTGTGTTTCTTCAAGTGTGGCAGAGACTCCTGTGTTAGGAGAGCCCACGGGGCTATTAACAAGCGGATTCGAGGCTTTACTACAGACTTAAGGATCAGAGCCTCAGGGAGTTGAGCCGGGGAATGTGTATTTCTGCTTAACTTTTTTTATTGAAGCTTTTAAGCGTGCAGGGAAATAGAGCCAGTATAGTGAACACCTGTTCGCATTCACCTGGCGTCAGTAATTTTTTTTTTTTTTAATTTTAAAGAGACAGATTCTCACTCTGTTGCCCAGGGTAGAGTACAGTGGTGTGAGCCTAGCTCCCTGCAGCCTGGAAGTTCTGGGCTCAAGCAGTCCTCCTGCCTTTGCCTCCTGAGTAACTGGGGCCTGAGGTGTGTGCCACCACACCTTGCCCATTTAAAAAATTTTTTGTAGAGGTGAGGTCTTACTATGTTGCCCAGGCTGGTCTTGAACTCTTGCCTTCAAGCAGTCCTCCCGCCTTGTCCTCTCAAAGTCCTGGAATTATAGGCTTGAGCTGCTGTGCCCAGCCAGAGTTAATATAGATATCTTTATCTGTATGTGTGTGTATATTTAACATATATCCCATCCCGATGTTGCACCTCTAAATACTTCACCTCAAATATGAAATGTTTAGAATTCTAAAAAGCTACGATATTATCACACCTAAGAAAATTAACAATATTTTCATAATTATCTTTAATTCTATCAGATCATCTAATCGCTGACTCGTACTCAGATTTGCCTAGTTGTTGACCTCAGCAAATTGTTTTTGGGTTTTTTTCTCTCCTCCAAACAGGGACTTAATAAAAATTTGTGAACTACATTTCTGTTTCTTTAGAACGGTCCCTCTCTGCACCCCCCCCCCTTTTTTTTTCTCTCATGACATCGGCTTTTTTCCAGGGTCCAGGCCAGTTCTCTTGTCTGCTGGTATTTTGGATTGTCTGAGTGTTTCTTCTAGGTGTTGTCTGCCCTCTGTACTTCTGGTAAACTTTAAGTTGCATCTAGGGGCTGAACTACATTCAGGCACAAATTTTTGTCAAAACTACTGCTTCCTTCCTGTTGGCATCATGTCAGTAGGCGCTCCTTACCTGTTTTTACCCGCTATTAGTGAGGCTAAGTTTTATCTCTTGGTTAAGGTTCTGACTGCCCGATTTCTGTAAATACAGTTGTTTCCCTTTGCAAAGTGCCAATGTCTTTTTTCCCCAAAATACCCTTTACCTTAGAGTTTTAGCATCTATTGAAAATCCTTGCTGGAATCAATTATCAAGTAGTTTTTGGTGGTAGGGACTTGTATTTTAAAAAGGCTCCCCGATAATTCTTTAAGGTGTGCTAGCCACTGCTGTCCAATTAATATAACTAGGAGCTGAGTTACCAGGTCTGTTGTATGGGTTACCAGTAAACAGTTAATGAGTTTAAGCTTCATGTTCCTTTTAGAGAAACAAAGATAAAGTGCCCCCAAGGCGCCCTAGGTCCTAGTTTAGTGTTGGAGAGGACATGTGTGTCTGATACTTGGAGTAAACTTGAGGTGAGCCCTGCTAGTGTGGTAACGTGTGACAAAAATTCAAGCAGAGTGAAGCAGGCATAGAGAAATGACTAAGGAGGAAAGGAAACTGTATTGAAATTTGTTTTTATATGTATCATCTCACTTAATTTTCACAAGTGTTTTGTGCCCATTTTACAGATGAAGAAGTAGGCTTAAAGTGATTAAGTAACCTATGGCAGTGGTGGAGGAAAGTTTTGAAGCCAGAGCTCACCGATGGCAAAACAGGTTTCATCATACATCAGGAACTCTTCCAGCTTTTAAGCCCTGATGTCCAAGCTGTGGGCGGGACTGAATTAGTTTGCTTTAGTTTGGGACTTTGCTGTCTGGCTTATTGAAGATGGAGGAATGATATTCTTAACCTTTGGGCCTCTTGGTATACAAGCTGAGGCTCTTTGAGACCTTACTGATGTTGCCAAGTCCAGCTCAGTCATAGAGATGCCCACGCAGGGGTGCTGAAGGAATTGAGAAACAGACGGGAGATAGAGTGCAAAGTGGGACTATCAGGGGGCCTCGAGCAGATTCTGACCCACGTATTTAGTCTCTCTGAACAGGTGATGATTATTAAGAAACAGGTGTTCTGTGTTTTCTCATAGAACAAAAATAAACCAGACAAGCAGCTGGTGCCTGCCTACCACTGATCAAAGACAAACTAGAAAGTGTTTGCCACAAGGGAGCCAGGGGGCCAGGATCTCATATCCTGGGCTTAAAGAATTGTTTTAACTGGTGTATGATATACGTATACTGTTTTACTACTTTAGAATGCCCCAAGCAGTTTTCTGCCTGGGGGGCCGGCTCGGTTTTCCTTGCCACCATCCTCAGCAAACAATATAATTTATCGTAAGCGTTAGTACTTGTCCCACATGATGTCTAATGTATTAATATTAAACTCCGCAGAGCTTAGGCTAGGCTTGTAACTCTTGTAGTTGATCGTATCTGCTAATGAATCAAACAGCTGCATAATATTAATACCTCTGGGTCTGTGTCTTAGGAAGTAGTTTTCAGTACTTCATTCTGTTTCTCAAGGTAGATGGACCTTACAACCCTGTGACTTCCACATCACAGAAAGGAATAGGTAGGTTTGGCATGCCCTGCAGGTCCCATGTAATACTGTACTCAGATATGTTGGTTCTCTGCTGACCTGTTGGAAACATTGAGAACAGCATTTCTATCCTGAGGTTATGAAGCAGCTATTTTCTTTTCTCTTTTTTGAGACAGTTTCATTCTTGTTGCCCAGGCTTGGAGTGCAGTGGTACCATCTTGGCTCACTGCAACCTCTGCCTCTTGGGTTCCAGCGATTCTCCTGCCTCAGCTTCCCAAGTAGCTGACATTACAGGCATGCACCGCCATGCCCAGCTAATTTTTGTATTTTTAGTATAGACAGGGTTTCACCATGTTAGTCAGGCTGGTCTCGAACTGCTGACCTCAGGTGATCTCCTCTCCTTGACCTCCCAAAGTGTTGGAATTACAGGCGTGAACTACTGCACCTGTCCAAAAGCTGCTGTTTTCGAACCTTGGCTGTGCATGGGAATCACTTGAGGAGCCAGATATTTGGGTTCTACCATAAGAGATTATAATCCAGGAGATCTGGGATGGGCCCAAGGATCTGTGTATTTTAAAAATCTAGGTTTTCGGAAAGTTCCCTCAGCAGTGGACAGACAGTAATGAGAAGCACAGTTGTACAGGTTGATTTCTCAAGGAGAAGGAGCATATGTTAGAATGGCTTGGGAATTTGTTTTTTTGTTTTGGGTAAACTTTTTAGCACTAGGCATGTTAGATTTAGAGGGGCAGAATGGGTAAAAGAAGGTCTGCAGGTGATTCTAGTGGACTACCAGTATTTTAAACAGTCTGAATGGACCTTAGTTCTAGCTGGAGTGGCTTGGTAAAAAGTTGGTATTAAACAGTTGCTGTTGCCACATACTATGCCTGGATTTAGAATGCAGCAAAGACATTTAGCATTATAATTATGACATATAATTGAGGATTCCTTTGTTTCAGAAGCTTCCTTCTTTGGAAGTTTGAAGTGTTTCAAGGTCATTATTATGAACACAGATGCTCCCCATTGGTGCTCAGAAGTGCCAGGTTAGAGGCATTTTATTATGCTGGGAAATTGATATTGCAATACAGTGAATTTTGAGTCTCAAATTTTCAGAAATGTTATATTTGTTGAAATCTGTGCCAAGGATACAATTCCTAAAAAGAAACTGGTGAATGAAAGAGGAGACATGACCTAATAGGTATTGAGTGTCATTAGAGACAGGTAAGGAGGGAGCGGAGAAGAAAAATGACCTAACTACATTTTGCTTGAGAGATTCTTGGGGAGAACAGCCGGAGGAGGGGATGAGGAGGAGTTGGATGGTGTTTGCTGGTAAAATAGTAGTGCGGCACATCAGCAAGCACTCCTGCGTCTATGCACAGTGAAGTACCTTCCCTTTGCACTCTACCTGGAAACATACATGGGAGTGGTAAGAAAATCTGAGAATCTTGTAATGGAGAACTCAGGGTGAGAAATCCTAGGAGAGGCTGGGCTGGCAGAGGTGGGACCTGGAGTGTGTGGACCTGCATAGAGCAGGGTGGGTTGGATGCTCTGCTCATTGGTGATTCTGCATAAAAATGAGCAGAACTCCAACTCTCATTTTGTTTGGTCATAAGGAAGGCAGCTTTTGAGTAGTCAGCTAAAGAGTTACAGATCTCCCTATACTGTACATTTAAAAGATGCCATTTTGCCTTCAAAGCTGAAGAAAACTGAAAGAAAAGATGAGGTCTTCCAATAAAGGAGTTCTGTGTTCAGAGTTTAAGTTGTCAGGTGGTTTTGGTTGGGCCTAGAGGGCGATGGTGTATATGCATTTGGGTTGGAAGGAAAGAGAAACTACAATAAAGGACTCATTACTCAGTTTGCAGATTAAACAAAAGTTGTTAAAATGAAGCTGAAATTAGAGACAGTCGTGATGAGTTTAGAAAAAACAGAATTTGCATATGGTTTTAGTATTTGTGGACTGTGTTTGGGGCATCCACTGTTTGATAAGGGACCACATAATTTTTAGGTAGTTTCTGAGGTGTAGTAATGTGGGAAAGGGTTGATGTGTACCCCAGCAGGCCTTTATGATTAAGTGTGATATGTGTCAGGCATGTTACCTGATTTTGAGTGGGGCCAGATGAAGTTGGAGGGTGTCTTTTTGCTTATTGCTTGGCATTTCAACTCACCATCTCAATTAGTGATGGACTCATATCTACTGTAATGTGATACACACGTTCCTGGAAAACTTCTTATTCTGCAAAATCACACACTAAAAATAACAGGACTGTAGAAGAAAAAATAGAATTAAGACCAGACTACTTTAAACTGTGTAACTTTGTAAGTGGAGCAGTAGCAAAAGCAATGAGAGTTGAAGTAAAAACACAGGGAGACTTAACTCTTCCCTGACACTTGCACTCAGCGTATACCTAGTTGCTTGTAGGCCTTATTTCGTTCTGGGACATGTTTTCCCCAAGTTATGTAGATTCATTCTTGGAGATGTTAGTTTCTTCTGGAGGCCAGTTTCGCCAGAATTAAAGGTCTGCTTCAGAGTGTAGCCTTCCTGTGCCGGCAGACTATCACAGGGTGGTGGAGAGGCCAGCAGGTACTGAGGCCACTAAACCAGCCACTCCCATGCCCACTGCTTGCACAAAAGGAACGTGCTTTGATCCAATTCTCAGCATTTTTCTTAAGGTTGTCTTCTTGTTTTTTTCTAAGTCTTTCTCATTATTTGTGAAAAAATCTTGGCCCTTAATAATTTTAAAACATTAACATACCGGGAAGAATTGCTCATGAACCGACACTCCTTCTCCATGATACTGTTGTCATTCCCATTTTGCCATCATGTGGGAAGGAATCCACGTCCCAGAGACATGTGTTGTGACATAACTGGCATGTTTTTGAATCAGCGATGGTGTCAACATGCACCTTTGAGAATGTCAAGTTTCGGTTGCTTTGGGAAGTTCTTGTTTGGGAGATACCCTATAGTGTTTCCAGGTTAAGTGACATTTCTTACCTTTTTTATGCTTTGTTGGCCCTTGTCTACAATAGAGAACTGAAGAGGAGCTATTTCAGTCCGCTTTTACATTCTGCTTCTGAAACCTAGCCATGGGATGGAAGGCTATAATTTCTCAGTGCAGCATCGGCATTTGAACAACATGCATGAAGCAGGAATGGTTTTACATTTTACATTTTGGTTTGTTGGAAATGTGGTTCTAGTGAGGTTTTAAATAAATCATCTGAGCATACAGTAAACAAAAAAAGAGAGCAACAGCAGTCAGTTGTCAAGGAAAAGACTGATGGGTAGAATAAACAGACTGCTTACTGCAGTATAAACAATCTGTTTTCATGTTTTTTTTCTCGTTTTGAAGGGTGATTGGGAGAACTTCCAAATTAAGTCAAAGTTACTTAAATATGAGAGGTAGCAAATCTACAATGTGTATGTTAGTGATTATTACAGTCTGTTTTCTCAATAATTGTAATAACAAAAATGGCAGGGACTGAACACAGTAGAATAGTATTGTTTACCATGGGGTGGTATGGCTGGTGGTGGCGTTGACATCCTCTCAGGACTCAACACCCTCAGCATTCAGTCAGAGAAAGGAAAGAAACTATGGAGAAGGTGTAACTGCTTCCTAAAATCTCTAGCTTGGGCCAGGCATGTTGGCTCATGCCTGTAATCTCATCCCTTTGGGAGGCCAAGGTTCGAGGATCACCTGAGCCCTGGAGTTTGAGACCAACCTGGGCAATGTTGGCAGACCTTGTCTCTACAGAAATTAAAAGTAAATTAGCTGGATGTGGTGTTGCACACCTGGGTTTTCCAGCTATTTGGGAGGCTAAGATGGGAAGACAGCTTGAGCTCAGGAGGCTGAGGCTACAGGGAGCTGTGATCGTGCCACTGCAGCCTGGTTGACAGAAGACTCACACTCACACACACACTTTCTCTGTCTCACACACACACACACACACACACACACACACTCTCTCTCTCTCTCTCTCTCTCAAAACCAAACCAAACCAAACCCTTGTTTGAAGTGAAGTGACACCCATCAGTTCCACTCATGTGCCATTGTGAAGAACTAGCCATGGACTGTACCTAGATCAAGGGTGGCTGGGCAACACCTTCACATCACAAGAGAGGGAGCCTGAGTTTTGGTGGACAGAGACTCAAAAGAATTCTGTGTGTAGATCAGGTACCCTCCAGATTAAAGTGGGATGGGGATGGGGGACATGAATGTGTGTGTGTATATATATATATAAAATGCTACTGATTGCAGAGTGTAGGAGACAATTTCCCTTTAAAACTTTGATTTCTGTTTTAATTTGGGAGTTGGCAAGCTTTCTCTGTAAAGAAGTATTTTAGGGTATGTAGCCACGGAAGGCTTCTGTTGCCTAGTCCCCTTAAAATTCTTAGTCTGAGGGTCTTAAAAAACAGTCTGAGCCCATTTCCATTGGTCAGCTAAAACAGGTAACTATTTAAAGTAGCTTTTAAAAATACTTGTGAAGTTTAAGAGTGGGCCATACTAAATGCACTAAACACTCCTGAAACAATACAACTAGAGTTTTGAGTGATTTTTCTTCAGATGAGATTTCATTGAGGTAAACATGGCCTTCATGGACTCAATGAAAAGTATTGTAGCCCTGTACCCAAGACTCGTCAATGTTTCAGGTCTTAAGGAAAAGTTCATCTGGTTGAGGAAAGGTTGGATCTTGGTTTGTGAGCACAGCTTATATACTTTCACAAAACCATGTCACATTGTTGGAGACCCCATTAGGTGCTGTACCCCAGGAAACTATCCCCAAAAGTCATTACTTGTGCTCGTCTGTTGAATGTATAGACCACCAAATAAATATCTAAGAAATGTGCAAAATGATACCTACATTTGGAAATTTACTCTAAAACCCTGTACAGTAGATCTTTAACGTCATCAACAAGTTCTTAGAAACTGCAGTTTTAAGTGAAACCACACATATGGAAACCAGTTTTTCCATAGGCTAATTGATATGAGAGTTAAGTTTCTGTGGCATATTTCTGGTCACAAAACACCACCAAACTTAAGGCAAAAACACCTCTAATATTAAAGATTGAAATAAAGGTGAGCCATACATACGTTTGAGAAAGATTAGTAAAAAGCGAGATAATTATTTGCCCACTTATTCTAGTCGGGGGTCACAGGTGGCCAGAGCCTATCTTAGGAGCTCGTGATACAAGGCGGGTACCAGCCCTGGACAGGGTGCCATTTCATCACAGGGCACACTCACACTCACAGCCCCGCCCATGCCCTTAGACTGGGACCAGGTAAATACATTAATAACTTAATGTGCCCAGCTTTGTCTGGGAGGAAACCCGAGTACCTGGAGAAAACCCACCAGACAGTGGCCTGGGCTGGGAATGGGGTTTTTCTTAGCAACTATGTAATGGAATGATGGTCAATGAAACGATGTTATTTGAGGACCTGCCATATACTAAAATATATGGAATTCTATTTGGTTTGTGTGTTAGCAACCCCTGGGGATGGATTAAAATGATAGAAAAATTCCTTTTTGAGGTTGGGCATGGTGGGTCACGCCTGTATTCCCAGCAGTTTGGGAGACTGAGGTGGGTTGATTGCATGAGACCAGGAGTTTGAGACCAGCCGGGACACCACGGTGAACCCCTGTGTCTACAAAAATCAAAATAAAAAATTATAAAAATTCTTTATGAAGATGTTAAATATCTAAATATGACTTAAATGTAAAACCGAACCAGAACTATCTTCATCAAAACAGGTCAGTATGTTTTGGAAGTTCTTGTAGAATATCATAAAATATTTAAAAAAACAGAAACCTACCATTCTAGCATTGAGGTTTCTATCAGTCATCTGTCTTCAAATACCTGTTCAGTTAGTTCCAAGTGCTAGGTTACATTTTCTGACATTCTGAATTGGCTTTTAAAAATCAGATTACTAATAAATAATGTAAGAGTGTGTGTGTGTGTGTGTGTGTGTGTGTGTGTGTGTCTATGTATTTAGAAGCTATTTAATAATTTAAAAATTTATTTCTGTAGTATCTCCACCGGTTGCGACTGTACCAGGGGTCTGCATGAGGGCTCTTGTTTCTTCTTAGAAAGCCAAAATCTGTGACCTGCGTGGCTAATAAGTAATTGTTATCTTCTCAGACTATTGTACTTGAGAGATTAAACTGCAAATTATAATTAGAATAAAACTATACTCTGAAATGTTTAACAGATTCTGTATGGTGGTAGAGGTCAAATACATACTTTATGAGATAATTTTTTTGTCTGGCTGATCTTATTAACAGAGCTTTAACACTTTTCATTATATTTGCTTATATTATCTGGTGCCAGCTCAGTCTTGCCCTTACACTGGAATCATCTGTTGTAGCCAGGGGATGTTAATGCCCAGACTATAGACAATCCTAACTTGTTGGCATTGTATTAAGCCATCTCTGAGCTTGGTCCAGATAAACACTGTTATGTACATTGCTTTCAAACATTCATAATACTGCAAATGATAAAACCCTTAAAGCTATGTTTAAACCCTTATTCCTGAGCCTTTTCACTTCATAAGCCTACTTGGGCAGATTCTCCAAAAACCTTACTTAGGCGCCTTATAGTAATATTAATTAACATAGATATTAGGACCTCTTTTCAAGACCAAATAGAAAATGAATTGGTTTACCTTACATTATAGTTAATTGTGACTAAGACAGATGTAATTTTAAATAATTTTTAAAAATCCAGAAAAGAAGCCAGGTTGTGCTGGCTCATACTTGCCATCCCAGCCCTTTGGGATGCTGAGGTGGGAGGCTCACTTGAGGCCAGGAGTTTAAGACCAGCTTGGACCTGGCATAGTGGGACCCTATGTCTTCAAAAAGTTAAAAAAGAAAAAAGTTAGCCAGATGTGGTGGCACATGCCTGTAGTCCTGTCTACCCAAGAGGCTAAGGAAGGGGATCACTTGAGCCCAGGAGTTTGAGGCTTCAGTGAGCTGTTACTGTATCACTGCACTCCAGCATGGGTGGCAGAGCAAGACCTTGTCTTTAAGAACAAAAACAAAAAGCCAAAATCACAAGTGCTGACAGGTATGTGGAGAAATGGGAACCCTTGTGTGCTGACGGTAGGAATGTGGAATGGTGCAGCTGCTATGGAAAACAATATAGTGATTCCTCAAAAAAATTAAACATGGAATTACCACAAGATCCAGCAATTCCTCTTCTGCGTATATACCCAAAAGAATTGAAAGGAGGGTCTCAAGGAGATATTTGTATACCCACGTTCGTGGCAGCACTATTCACAGGAGCCAAAAACGGAAGCGACCTAAGCTTTCATCAACACATGAGTGAATAAAGAAAGTGCATGGAAGACACATGAGAAGGAATATTCCAGCTTCAAAAAGGAAAGAATTCTGACACATGCTGTAACATGGATGAACCTTGAGGACATGATGCAAAGCGAAATACACTCACCACAAAAGGACAAACATTGTGTGATTCCACTTGCAAGAGGTCCCTCGAGGAGTCAAAAATTCATAGAGATGGAGAGTAGAAAGGGGCCTGCCAGGGGCTGGGGCAAGGGGAGGTATGGAATTACTGTTAATGTGGCACAGAGTTCCAGTTTTACAAGATAAAAAGTTACAGGAGTGACTGATGATGCAGTGTGAATGCACTAATGCTGCTTAACTGCACACTTGGAAATGGTTAAGATGGGAAATTTTGTTGTGTATACTTCACCACAATTAAAAAGATTTTACAAGTAGTCTAGATATTTTTATTTCTTCCTAGCCCTACTGCATCTTAAACACACAAACAAGTGAACAAACAAAATATTTTTTTCTTCCTCACCCAGGAATATTGCCCAACTTAAAAAACAAAACTACTGCTAATATATCCACACAACCGACCCATCTGAGCTCAAGGTATACCTCTTATCAGTATTCTGGGCACACTGACCAGCTGGGGACCAGTCTCACTTGTCACCTAAAAATATTTTAAAACGGATTACTTGCACTTCTCCAACACAATGTGACTGTGACCAGGTAAAAAGTTAGTCCTGGTATTAATGCGCCACAGTGATGCTTGTAATGATGGGATTTAAAAAGACGCTCCGTCTCATTAAGCCTGAAATTACTCCCATAAAGGATGTGTGTGGTATTTTAAGTCAGAAGAGTGCTTTTTCAAACTCCCCTTCCTACAACGTCACCTGGGATCATGGGACTCACCAGCACTTTATAGCAAGGTCAACATTGGCGTGGTGCTCCCTTTTGGAGCCCAAGTCCCTAGCCCTGCCATAGGCCAGTTAACTTGGCCAAGGTATTAACTCTAAAACGCTGTACAATAAATAGTGCTTACTCTGGGTACAAAGATCAGGAACAAACTGGGACATGCTGGTTCATGCCTGTAATCCCAGCACTTTGGGAAGTGGGTAGATCGCTTGAGTCTGGGAGTTCAAGACTAGCCTGGGCAACATGGTGAGACTGAGGCTGAGGTGGAGGGTAGCTTGAGCCTGGAAGGCGGAGGTTGCAGGGAGCTGAGATCTCACCACTGCACTCCAGTCTGGGTAACAGAGCCAGACTATCTTAAAAAAAAAATCAGGAACAGCTCTGTGGAAGATATTACTATATCGTAGGCTTGTTTTGAGCTCAGAATTAATACATGTCAAGTCTCAGAACAGTGCTTAATGCATATAGTAAGTGCTTACTGAATGTTAGATACTGACAGCATTTTCTGCCTGGCCCACAGTGTTGAACATTTCACTCGGCATTGATGACGTTCTTGCTGGCCAAATTTTCTTCTTTTGTATACCTTATCTATTCCACTTTCCATACGTATCACTATACAAAAAAAGCCTTGCTTGTGTGTTTAAAGTGCTAATACATTCTCCAAATAAAGACCTCACAATGTTAAAGCAGTTACAAATGAGTGCCTGTGAAGTTCTCATTGTGAGTGGAACCAGGAGAAAACTCTAGTCACTTTGTAATCTAGTTACACTTTGATATATGCTTGTATAAAAAGGCTATCCATATTCAAGAATAAAATTAGGCAAGCATGTCATCTGAAATACAGTCTGTCTAAAAGTCAAAACATTATCTAGCACCGAAGAAATCTAAAAATGTTTATGTGAGTTTTTAAGAAAAAATTTCATTATGACATATACATATGTCAGCTTTTGACTGAAAAACGTTCACCACTCTTCAGTTGATGAATATATTGAGTATAAATTGTTTAACTATACAACAACCCTTTAAAATCCCCTCACCAAAGATAGTGATATTAATTAACACAGATATTAGGACTGCTATAAACCTCTATAAACAAATGTGTATGTGCGTGCGCGCGCGCACACACACACACGCGGAAGTATTTAATTCTGATGGTACTTTGAGAACAGCCTCAGCCAACCTGGAGGGTTTGTTGTACCATGCCCCAGGGACTGGTGGCTCAGGTGGTGGTTTTAATCTCTTGCCTTTGAAATGTTAGATGGACTGAAAATACACAGAGGTTTGTCTTAATCTTTTATGTATGGTGGGTAAAGTCTAGTTTTACCCACTAGAAAATTGTCAGTTAACAGTTACCTAAAGGAAGCAATGTGTATGACAGCCGTACACCTGGCAACGGGTCTTCTAGCCAGGTGCTTGTTCTTTTTGGGTGACTTTACTCCTTTAGTGCTCAGACAGAACCGAGGCCAATCAGAAAATGAATTGAAAGAAGGAGGCTGGGCGTGATGGCTCACACTTGTAATACCAGCACTCTGGGAGGCTGATATGGGAACATTGTTTGAGGCTGAGAGTTCGAGACCAGCTGGGCAACATGGGTGACCCCATGTCTCCAAAAAACTATGAAAATTAGTGTGGTGGTGTATGCCTGTAGTCCTAACTAGTCGGGAGGCTGAGGCGGGAGGATTATTTGAGCTTGGGATATTGAGGCTGCAGTGAGTTGTGATTGTGCTACTGCACCCCAGCCTCCAGCCTGGGTGACAGAGTGAGACCCTGTCTTAAAAAAAAAAAAAAAAAGGGAAGAAGAGTTGATATTTTAGCAGCTGTTTAAGTGTTTTGTCATTGCTTTTCTGAGTCGTATATTGAGCCAACGTTACCACCATATGTGAAATTAGAAACTTTCTGTTTGATCAAGCTTTCCTCCATCCCCCCGATATGTGTGTGTGTGTGTGTGTGTGTGTGTGTGTACACACACACACACACACATACCTCTCAGATGTTTGGACTTAAAAATTTGGTGTGGTTTTATTAGTGATTTCTCCATGGTTAGGGCATTTGGCACCCTTTATTTTGAACCTGGATGTGCATGTACAAAAACGTTCTTTCTGGTTGGAATTCAGGTGGTGCTCCTTTATAGCTGCTTGATGACTGAAGTCACCTAAGACTAATGAGAGAATTCATTTTTAATACCTTATGTGTTTTGGTCCATTTGTAGTTTTCAAGGTTACTTACTGTTATTGATCCTTGAGGTTGCTGCAGGTCCATCTGGAGCTGACTGTCTGGAGTAGACTGATTTCGTTGTTGAGCATGCAAAATGACTAGTTTGACTGGAATGTGTATTTGTAGTCAGTTTTCAGTAATTTTACCGTTAATAGTGTTTATTAAGATAAGTTATCTCATACTTACCTGGCAGGGGAGTACCATGATCATGAAGGTGGTTTTTCCAGGGCGAGGCTTATCTGTTGCACTCTGGGTATTCTGAATCCTGTGATTTCCCCAAATGTGGGAAACTCGACTGCATAATTTATGGTAGTGGGGGACTGTGTTCCAGCTTCCCCCCCCACTCAAAAAAAAAAAAAGTTAAGCTGTTTCTCCGTGGGATGGTTTCTTGCCTCTTCTGCCTGGAGTTTGGAAGGCCTGGCTCCCAGTCGTCACTAGGCCTTGCACTCTGCTTTCTGTGCTGCGGTGATCTCTTGCCTTTGTTAATAAACTAGGTGCGATGGGATCCCTTCTGTTTGGTTGCAGTGGAGAAGGACCTCAGTCTTCAGGCTTTCCGTCTCAGAAGGGGCTTTAGGTAGAGCAGAACATTAGCTCTCTGTGTGAGTTTTCTCCCGGGACTACCATGACAAAGTATTTAATAGCAGGAACTGGGTGGCTTTAAACGACAAAAGTGTATTCTCTCAGAGCCTGGGGCTAGAAGTCCACAGTCAAGATGTGAGTGGGGAAGTGCTCCCCAGGCCACTCCCTAGCTTCTGGGGTGGCGGTCCACCCTTGCCGTTCCTGACTTGCAGCCGTCTAACCTCAGCATCTGCCTCTCTCACTGGTGTTTTCTCTTTGCGTCTATGTCCATATTTTTCTCTCCTCATAGGAAACCAGTCATGTTAGATGAAGGGCCCTGCCTATTCCATCATGACGTCACCTTAAGTTATTACATCTGCAATGACCCTATTTCCCGATAAGGTCGTGTTCTAAATTTTGGGAGGGTGGGGGTTCAGGATTTCCATCTATGTTTTTGGCAGATAGAATTGAGCCTGTACCACTGATGGTCTTTTCTTAGCATAATGCGTTTCGAAACTCTTTTGTAGTTGACCCAGTGTCTGCATGACTAATAAAAAAATGAAGGCAGTTTGTTTCCTTGAAGTTTGGATATAGGTAACCCTTAAGATAAGGACATTTTGTGTTTATGAAGAGATAGTGTAATGCAGGTCACAACATTGGCAGATTTACAGCTTCTCCGTAGGAGAGCAGGAAAGCGTCTTTGTAGCGGTGGGAGGTTACACAGCCTGTTGCAGCTACCTGCGTGCTGAAGCCCACAGAAGTATGGTGTGCCCTCGTTTTCTATCACATAACCCTGGCACAGTGGTGCTGCTTCTCCGTTTCCATAGTGCCGTGGGCCCAGGCTTTGGAAGGAGTTACTGGGTTCTCAGATCCTTAGCTTCTCCATCTTTAGAGTGGACACTCTACCTCCATAGTACAAGGAATGGATGAGATGACGTGTGTGTCCTGTCAACTGTGCATGCATGTTTGCCCTGTGGGAGCTGCCCTCTCCTCCCCACCTTTGCTTAGCACTGGTCACACTGAAAGTGGCTGTCAGTGGCACAGCTGGATTCTGTCACTCTGCCAGCAGGGGCATCTTGTTGCCAGGGTGCCAGACTTTGCCCAGCGTCCAACTACCTAAAAATAGTCACCAGGAAGATGGCCAGAGGAGGTCTTCTGCTCGGATTTGGTGGCGTTGTGGGGTGGAGGTTTTCTTTGAGGAAGATACCCCACCTCTAGGGAGATGCCCTAAGTGCTGGTGGGGCCTAGGAGTCCTCTATGCTGTGGCATCACCACACCCAGAGTGGCTGGGCTGACTTCATCTGCCTCCCGCCCTGTGCTTGAGTAGTCTTACAGTTTTAGGGGAGTGAGGAATGCTGTGGAGCAGTCTCTTAATATTTAAGAAAAGAATTTGATGTAAAATCTGGCTTGATGTAATTTCTTTAAAAATACATAGATGTGCTGCATAAATAAAGGAATATTTTAATAAAAACACCAGTTAATCAGTATATTTGAAACAGTTTTCCCAAGTATTGGTGCCATGCTTAAGTTTTTCTTTAGGTGACTTTATTTTTGACATAGTACACATAAGAGATCTTCATTTACCATTTATTGTAGGTGATATGTCACTTTACTCAGCCAAACTTCAGTTTCCGATTCCATAAACTGGAAATAATAATTCCCATTTGACTAATCTTTAAAATGGTTATAAAGATCAAAACAAAGGATTTACGCATATGTTGGCCAATTGGAGGAAATAATTTCCCAGGTTTATTTCATTTGTGAGATTTTTCAGGTTTTGAAATGGGATAATTTGTAAAGGTGTTTTAAAGATGCTAAGCGTAGGGCAATGATATTCATGTCAGTTTGGAAACGTTTGTTATAGAAGTTGGGAACCTTGTAAAATGAGTTTTACAAGGTCGTTTGCCTTACATCCACAGAGGAGTGTATATTGCAGCTGATCATGTTCTTAGGGGTGAGAAATTAATATTAATTTGTCAGGCTTTAAATGCAAATCGGTGTTTCCCTGTTTTTATTTTGAGAGACTATAAGTTGCTAACCTGGATTCTTGTACTTGCATTATGCTGTTTGTGCAATAAAAAAGATGGGTCATGATGAATGCTGATGAGCACCTTGGGGACTGTTGATGGACTGATGAGCAGTGTATTTCGGAAGGTGTGGTGACCACACCGAGCTAACATTAGACTAGTAGGAGAAGGAAGCATAGCGTATGGATGTTAAAATCATGTGCTGCCTTCAGAGTGAAGTAATTCTCTTCAAGTGGATAATCAGAAGTGAATTTTTTTTTTTTTTTTGAGGATATACAGCAGAGGGACCTTTAGGAGTAGATTTTGCAAGCAGATTCTTTATTTTTCTTAACTTTTGATTGCATTTATTTTATTCTGAATTTATTCCTGTGCCATAAGTTTTTGTTTCTTCAGTTTCTTCTGGGATGTCTTTTTCTTCTGTGCAACCTCTTCTTCTGATTTAAGAACGAGTTGTTCCTTTTCAGTAATGATCATTTCAATGTGGTTGGGAGAGCCCGTGGTTGGGTTAGTCCAGCCATGAGCTCTGTAAGTCTGATGGTGCATCTTAGGTGACTTGTTCACCTGGAAATGCTCAATGGCCAGAGAATCTATAGCTAAGCCCTTAAGTCCAGCATTACTTTAAAGCATGTGCAGCAAAAACTCACCTGTGTCCAGCCCTGCTGTTTTGCCTGGGCACACTTAATGGCTGTACCATTGTAACATCAGAATGGTGCCCACCATTTCTGTAAAGTGACATCTTTCAGTTACCTAGTGGCTTTTCATATATGTGATCTTGATGGCCTGGAAAGTCTCACAAGTGTTCGTAAAGTGAACATGAAGATTTAAACCTCTTGGATGTGCATGATTGTATGGCGTTTTCTGGGTCAAGTGAATAGTGAACCGTTTTTACACATGACTTCAGGCCAGTTAGGGGAAGACCAATACATTCTTTCTGTTTCCTCTACCCTGTAATTTTGTAAAGTAAAATTTCACGTACCTGTCCTAGAAAGAGGGAAAGGGAACTAGTAATTCTAAATTACCGTGGAACTTTGATTAAATACTGTCTTTTCCTGAAGGCAAACTTGGGGCATTTGAGAAGGTGAAGGGGTCCATTGATCATCTGTTCTCTGTGCTTCTCTGATGCTGTGGATGAGATAATGAGAAGCCCTGTAGTACTTGCTCCAGAGATTCCAGGTGAGAGCTAGACTTGGAAAGCACACAGGGCAGAGCCTCTGTCCTGTAACTGAGCGTGGCCTCCGGATGGTGAGTAAGTAATGAGGAAGACACTTGGTGCCCTTTGTAGTAGTCACAGCCACTTTGTTCCACGCCTCACAGGAGAGAACAGAATGCCTGATTATAATAATCTTCTAATAATTACAATATTTTGCATTCATTTTCTTTTAAAAATCTATTTGAGTAACTACTAGCCTTCAGAAGATGCTGAAAATAGTATTTAGGCAGCAGCTGGCAGCTCCCAGTGTGAAGTCGGCGCGGTGCTCGGCTCGTGAAGATTTCATTAGCCGGACATACGTTCCAATTTCCTTCTTGCTGCACGAGTACATTCTCTTGAGCAGCTGTTTTGGAAAGGGATGTACAATAAACACTTCTGCACTTGTTTTAAATATGTGGGTTTTGTTGGAGTGTCGCTTGCCATCTGGAAGAGAGAGGAGTAGTGACTTACTCCTTGAGAGGAAGGGTTTGGAATCTCCACGTGTGTTCCTAATGCAATTTGAGGTTCCCTCTTCATTTCACTCACTGAGAGGGCGTAATCAGTGGCTCTAGTCATTTTGTTTTGTAAGAGCCTTAGCCAGTGAGTTGCATGGATTAAAATGATTAATAGAAATTAATTGAAATGGACCTGACCAGTGATTGTTTTCATTTTAAAGCAAATGTACAAAGGAAATACATGATGTTGTCAACAAGTCAGAGAAAAATACAGATATGCGTAGAATGAATTGTGAAAGTCTTCCCCTCATCCCACAGCACCTGAGGGTAACCCCATCAGCAGTAAGTTGTGATGTTCTTCCCTCTTTTTTTCCTGCTGTGTTCTGTTTAATATCTAGCTGTCCAAATGATCTGTGAGTATCATTCTTTATTCTAGTAGTGACTTGTGGGTGGGTACATACTGGCAGTCACCCACTGGTTCTCTTGAGGTGGCAGTTGCATGACGGACCTGGTGGGTGGGGTTTGAGCAGATGAAAACCCTTCTGAAGCAGGACAACCGGCCAGGAAGGCTTGCTGTCCAGGTGTTATTGGAATCTCAACTACTGCCTCACAGTGGGAGTTTCCCATGTCCAGGGCATTCAGTGTTGCACATGTATATCACCCACTGAACTCTCGTGACAACTCTGGGAGGTATGCACTGTGACTCCCATTTTACAGATGTGGAAACCCAAGCACAGAGAAGTTAGCAACTTCTCCAACATCCTGCAGTGTAATAAGAGATTGCAGTTTAGTCAGTTTGGCTCCAGAATCATGTTCTGATGATGCTGTGCCACCTTTTAGGAGCACAACCCTGTTCTCTGGAAGCTGTTACATTTAAGTCATACCGTTTTGGCCCCCAAATCAGGTAAATGGAAATTAGAGACCTGTTAATGACTTAAATACCAGGTAATAGATGTTATACAATTGATTGAATGTATAACTTGAAACAGTGTCGCTGCTGCCAGCCTGCCCGCGACAATCCTTCTTGTGGTTTTGCTTTGTTAAAGTAAATGTTTTCCCCGTGAATCTTCTGAAGTGTTTTATTCTTGGTGTCTTTGGGGCCAGCATGCGTTGTGGCTTTTGCTCCTGCTGAGTAGGCAGACATATCTGGAGAAAGCCATGGAGTAAAGGAAAAGAAAAGCTTTGCAATTTAAAATTGATTTATGTGGAAGCTTTTTCTGTGGTTGAAAAAAAGTAAAGAAAAACCCTGCTTTCTATATCACCAGTTCCCGGCAACAGTAAGCCACACCTCCCTGTATTTGGAAGCAGGCATGGGTGCATGGAAACTGCTCAGAACACGGAGGTCAATGCCATTATGATAATTCAGTGACTTCCATGGGAAGCTGTGAGAAAAGGGTTCTTGTGCAGATCTAAAATTTGGAACCAAACACCCTAAAGATGGCCAAACTGACATAAAGTATATATCTTAGTGGAGTGTCTTGGTCTGTTT
The DNA here is from genome assembly GCF_001604975.1 of Cebus imitator. Taxonomy (NCBI): domain Eukaryota; kingdom Metazoa; phylum Chordata; class Mammalia; order Primates; family Cebidae; genus Cebus; species Cebus imitator. Next base: position 4,687,025 of record NW_016107440.1, on the reverse strand, counting down.
GTGTTGCTTTAAAGGAATACCAGAGACTGGGCAATTTATTTATCTTTGAGATAGGGTCTGTCGCCCAGGCTGGTGTGCTGTGGCTTGATCATGGCTCACTACAGCCTTAACCTCCCGGGCTCAGGTGATCCTTCTACCTCAGCATCCTGAGTAGCTGGGACTACAGGCGTGCACCATCATATCCTGCTAATGTTTGTATTTTTGCTACAGATGGGGTTTCATCATGTTGGCTAGGCTGGTATCAAACTCTTGACCTCAAATGGTCCCCCAACCTCAGTCTTCCAAAGTGCTGGGATTATAGGATTATAGGCGCAAGCCACTGGTCCTCGCCTGACACTGGGTAACTTCTAAGGAAAAAAGATTAATTTGGTTCATGATTCTGTAGGCTATACGAGAAGCATGGCACCCGCATCTGTTTCCAGTGAGAGTCTCAGGCTGCTTCCACTCCTGGCAGAAGGCTGAGGGGACTGGTATGGCAGAGATCACATGGTGAGAAGGAGAGCAGGAGAGAGTCGGGAGAAGGGCCAGGCTCCTTTTAACAACCAGCTCCCATGGGGACTAAGAGTGAGAATTAACTCCCCATCCCCAAGAGAATCAGTCTGTTCACAAGGGATCTGCCCCTGTGACCCAGACACCTCCTATCAGGCCCCAGCACTTGAGATCAAATTTCAACATGATATTTGGAGGGGAAAATATCCAAAGTATATAGCATGAAGTAATGGCATTTTGAGAGATGCAACTCTTAATCTTTGGCAGTTAGTAGTTAAATAGACAATATGATATTTTTGGGGGCATCTTTTGAACTAACTGTGTATGTGTGCATACACATGCACACATGCATGGGTGTACACTTAATTATAACATCAGCAGCATTTGTAATGGCCATTCATGTTACAGAGTACCTCATACACAGGTTGGCTGTATGGTTGACCACACTTTGGCAGATTGTTTCTTAGCTCTTCTTTCCCGCTACCTGACCAGGAAGTTGACATTGTGAAAACACAGATGTTAAGATTTCAAGAACAGAGTATGTAAAAATGGTGAAATACGTTCTCAGTTCTTTTTCATAATGTCTAAACTAGGAAGAGTCAAGAATTCAAGGTTGCTAATCTAAATTCTTATGTTGGAGTAGTCATTTGTGAAGGGTGATAGGACAGAATATCATTGTTAGTTACAACAGCAAAGGTTAATTACCCAATTTTCCTCTAAATTATTTAAATCTCAGAATATTCTCAAACATTACAAAGGCTTAAAAAGCAAAGGCGGGGGGGGCGGGCACAGTGGTTCACGCCTGTAATCCCAGCACTTTGGGAGGCCAAGGCGGGTGGATCACAAGATCAAGAGATCGAGACCATCGTGGCCAACATGGTGAAGCTGTGTCTCTACTAAAAATACAAAAATTTTCTGGGTGTGGTGGCATATACCTGTGGTCCCAGCTACTTGGGAGGCTGAGGCAGGAGAATCGCTTGAATCCAGGAGGCAGAGGTTTCAGTGAGCTGGCATCGCGCCACTGCATTCCAAGTTGGCAACAGAGCAAGACTTGGTCTCAAAAAAAAAAAAGAAAAAAGCTGAATTTTGAGAATGTGCTCCATGCACAGATGCTATTGTTGTGCTCCCTGAGATTTTGCTTCAGCACTTGAGATGTGTTATCAGAATGTTAAAGGGCAGGAATGTTGTGTAACAGTTTTATTAAGATATAATTCATGTACTACAAAATTTACCCACTTAGAGTGTGTGATTCTGTGCTTTTTGTATCTTCACAGAGTTGTGCAACCATAACCACAAATGTGCTAATTTTAGCACATTTTTATCCTACAAAAAAGAAACCCTGCATCCATAGTAGTCACTTCTCATTTTCCCTTTCCAGTCCCTGGGAACTGCTAACCTGTAGTCTGTCTCTGTAGAGTTGCCTAGTCTGGACATTTCACTAATGAATCATACTATGTGGTGACTAACTTTTTTTTTTTGTGACTAACTTCTTTTACTTTCACATAATGTTACAAGATTCATCCATGGTGTAGCCTGAATCAATACATCATTCCTTTTTTATGACTGACTAATATTCCATTGAATGGATGTACCACATTTTGTTCATCCTTTTTGCATTTGAGGAACATTGGCTTGTTTCCAGTATTTGACTTTCATGAATAAGGCTGCTAGAAATTCCTCTACAAGGCTTTGTGTGGGCATGAGTCTTAATTTCTGTTAGATATATACCTAGGAGTGGACCTGCTAGGTCCTATGATAATTCTGTTTTACTTTTTGAGGAGCTGTAAAGGGCAGCAGTTTAGCACTCTGATTTATTCATTTTTCAGTACAAGACATTATCTAATAACCAGGAACTTGTTCAACTTTGATCTGTCATCAGATCCAGCTAGAAGTTGCAAACTTCTTAAGTCCTACAAGAGAAATTTTATGTATGTCTGTGAGATCACAACTGTCCTATCTCTCTCTTTTTTCCCCACTTTTTATATTAAAAGTTTATTGCAAAATATACTAACACAAAATATACCATTTTAATCATTTATAGAAGCACACTGCAATAGTTAATTTTATTTGTTCAAGAACTCATATTGCAAGCATAGGCTTTGATTCTGTGAGCCCAAATTCACATACTGAAGAAGATCAGAGCAAACTGCGATTCACGTACATGGATGAAAACTAAAGGCTCAGAGTTAATCACATTGTAGTTCTTAAACTTCTACAGCCTAGGGCTCAGTAGTCACAGGTCTTTTAGGTCCTTCTAGATGTCCCACAGGGTATCTGCACTTTTCTTGAGCTGAGCAGCCTCATCATACTTGAGCTTCTGGTTGACAACGCTGGTTAATCCCTGGGCATTGAGGATACATGGAAGGCTCAGGAAGACTTCATTCTCAATGCCATGCATCCCCTTTACCATTGTTGACATGGGATGAATCCTGGATAGATTTTTCAGCGTGGATTCAGTAAGATCAGCCACACTTAATCCAATAGCCCAGTTGGTATATCCTTTTAGCTTGATGACTTCATAGGCACTTTCAACCACCATCTTGTGCACTTCCTTCCAATTTTCACTATCATTATCAGTTCCCATTTCTGGATTCAATTCCTGAAGAGAAACACCTGCCACATTCACGCCACTCCACACAGCCACACTTGAGTCACCATGTTCCCTCCAAATCCATCCATGGCAGCTGCTGGGATGAATGCCAAGTTTTTCAGCCATAAGGTAGCGAAATCATGCAGAATCCAGATTACATCCACTTCCAATCACATGGGTTTGAGTTATCCACTCAGTTTCCGGGTAACATATGTAAGAATGTCCACTGGGTTGGAAACCACAGTTACGATGCAATGAGGACTGTACTTGACGATCTGAGGAATAATGAATTTGAAGACATTAACATTTCTCTGCACCGGATTGAGATGACGCTCCCCCTCTCACTGACGGACTCCTGCAGTCACCACTACAATCTTAGAATTGGTGGTCACGGAATAATCTTTATCTGCCACAATTTTGGGCGTCTGAAGAAATAAGCTCCCATGCTGCAGATTCATCATTTCTCCTTTAAGTTTATCTTTCAAAACATCCACAAGAGCAAATTCATCAGCCAGAGACTTTCCCAGAATGCCGATAGCACACGCCATACCAACTTAGACCCACTACGGTCAACTTATTGTTTGGGACTGTTGCCTCTTCTGCAACTGGTGCAATGAGTTTTTCCTTAAGAGTTGCCATTTTGCACAGGAGAGAGAAGGCTCTGGAGACCGCAGAAACAGTGGTGCGGAGAAGACAATGCCAGCTGCCTGCGTCTCCTCCAGCACCGGATCCACAAGCCATTTAAATTTTTATTGTGGTAAAATATATATAGCATAAAATTTATCATTTTAACCATTTTTATGCTTGATCTTAGTCAAAAGGCAAAGAAACAATTTAATCGTATTAAGAGTGTACAGTTCACTGGCATGAGGTAGATTCACAGTGTTATGTAATCGTCACCACAGTCCATTTCCAGAACTTTTTCATCATCCGAAGCAGAAACTCTGTAACCATTAAATACTAACTTCCCATCCTCTCTGAGTTTGGCTGTTTTAAGTGCCTCAAATAAGTGGAATTGTATGATATTTGTCCTTTTGTTTCTGGCTTATTTAACTTAGCATAATGTTTTCAAGGTATCCATGTTGTAACATATATCAGAGTTTTGTTCCCTTTTTTAAGACAGAATAATATTCCATTCTATAGATATATACTACATTTTGTTTGTTGATTTCTAGCTTCAGTGCATTGTGGTGGCAGAATATACTCTTACAGTCTTGCCGAAGCATCACAATGTAGCAGTCTTTTATTGTGAGGTAGCACCAGAAGCTCTTTGTCTCATGACTAAGAAAATTAAGGAGCATGGACACAAAGGGTGAACTTGGAGTACAAGTTTATAAGTTTAATAAGCAGAAGAAGAAAGCTCTCCACCTCAGACAGAGGGCCTGGAAGAGGGTTGCCAACTATGAGACTGGGTCTGGGGTTTTTATGGACTGGGAAGGGAAGGAATGTGCTGACTGGTCTTGGAGAAAGCCTACTCTGCTTGGCCTGGGGCCAGTCAGGAGCTGAAGTGAAAGCTTGGCCCAGGACCTTGTCCTGGGACCAATCCGAGGTTGAAGTGATAATTCATAGAGGCTTGGCTCATAGTCCAAAGCATGTCCAAAAAAGGAAAGGAAAGTGCCCACTGGAACCCACCAGAGCCCACTGTGTACATGTCCACAAAAGAAGAAGAGACTATTTCCTGGAAGCCCACTGGTTATACAAAGAACAAAGGCATTTATTTCTAGGTTGGGCCTTGTTCCATTATCTGAGTGGGCCGGAGGTTTGTGCAAGTTTCCTGATCTGTGCCTGTGTCCTGATTTTTCAGGCTTTTTCTCTGTTTAAAAGAATTGTGCCAAGGACCTATCCTAACTACCTAACTTTTCTTTATCAGTGCTTTGTATTATTTCAGTGTTTTAAATAGATTGAGACTTTATTTGTGGACAAACATGGTCTCTTCCAGAGAGAAGAGACTTTAGAATAATGTGTGTTCTGCTGTTGTTTGATAAAATGTTCTGTATATGTCTGTTAGATCTAGTTGGTTTATATGTTGTACAAATTCTCTTTTTCCTTACTTCTGTCACGTTCTTCTATCTATTATTGAATAGGATGTATTGAAGTATGTTATTCTTGAGCTTTTTACTTCTCACTTCAGTTATGTCAGTGTTTCCTGTATTTTGGGACTCTGTGTTTGGTGCATTTATGTTTGTAATTATTATATTTCTGATTGAATTTATCCTTTTATCAAATATAGTATCCTTCTTTTCAGTTTCAACAACATGTTGATATTAAGCATATTTAAGAAAGTTGCTTTGTAAAGTCTTTGGCCTTGTCAGGGACATGGTCTGTCAATTAATTATGTTCCTTTGAAGGGACTATTCTTTTTCCTTATATGCCTTAGGGTTTTGTTGCTGTCAAAAATGGGATGTTTGAAAATTATAATGTTGTGTCCCTGGAGATCAGAGTCTCCTCTTTCACCGAGATTTGCTTTTTTGTTGTTTTATGGTTTTATGGTATTTCTTTTTTTGTCAAGTGACTTTTCCCAACTATTTTTATAGGGACTATATTCCTTGTCTTGTGTGGTCACCGAAGTCTCTGTTTCTTAGTGTTCTGGTACTGTTTTTTCTTTGTTTTGTTTTTTGATTTCTTTTTTTAAGAGAGAGCGTCTTACTGTGTCACCCAGGCTTGGCAGGAGCCACTGTGCCTAGCCTAGTAGTGTTTTGACAGAGATTTCCTGGAATGCCAGGGGCTAAAGCAAATAAACAAAAATACCTTTTCTAGTCTTTGCAGATTGGCTCTTTGCTGGAGCCCTCCTTCAACAGATAGCCAGACTTGTGCCTAGCCTAGTATTTAGCCTAAGGTGAAAAAGCTTAAGGTCTTCTTGGGTTTTATTCTGAGCATGTGTGTGGCTTTCTAATTTCCGCCATATATATGGATGCTTTTGATTGCATCCATGTATATGGCGGAATTTCCTAAGGCAGCTTTCTTCTCCTCTTTTCTTCCCAGGCCTCAGATGGTCTGTTGCATGTCTCATTTGTATTCTTTGACCCCAGGTGTCTGTTTTTGTTTTTGTTTTTGAGCAGTGCCATCCACTTTTCCAGCCCGGATGAGCTTTGAGCTAAGCATGAACTTTGTATCAGTTCTTCAAGTATCCCTGACAAGTTGGAATGGAGTTACCAAAAATTTATCAGTAAGTTCTACTTGTTCCTTTTGGAACCAGGACCAGGGTCCCATTCTTGGAATGTGGGCTGCCATCACACTGGGAGGAAGTAGGGCAAGGGCAAATAAGTATGCCATAAAGCTTTCTTATCTTTTGAAGTTCTTGATTCAATGTTCATTTAGTTGCTGTAAGCCTTTGACTGTTCTCCAGAGTTCTGTCAAAGTTAGTTCTGAAAGTTGGTGCTTGTTTTTTGATGTTTTAGGTGCAGGGAGGTAGATGGCCGCTTGGAACTCCCTACTCTGACATTTTTTTGACATCTCCCAGTCAGCCTTGTTCTCTTGCAATAGTCCATTTCAAAAGCCACTGGAAGCCTTTCCTTCTACCGCCCCACATGCTACAGATAAGAGATGGCACCTTACTTGTTAGACCCTCTTCCTGTGTCTCCTCAATTTCTGTTATTCTCTTATAGTTTTTGGTATAGTTGTTCGCTGAATACTAGTGTTAGCATTTTCCCTATTAAATATTAGGTTAAGCCGGGTGTGGTGGCTCATGCCTGTAATCCCAGCACTTTGGGAGGCTGAGGTGGGTGGATCACCTGAGGTCAGGAGTTCCAGACCAACCTGACCAACATGGTGAAAACCCATCTCTGCTAAAAACAAAAATTAGCTGGACGTGGTGGCAGGTGCCTGTAATCCCAGCTACTTGGGAGGCTGAGGCATGAGGATTGCTTGAACCCAGGAGGTGGAGGTTGTAGCGATCTGAGATCACACCCTTGCACTGCAGCCTGGGTGACAAGAGCGAAACTCTGTCTCAAAAATAAATGAATAAATAAATAACGGGTTAAATAAACATTAAATATACAAAATGTTAGATTTTTAAAAAGCTTTTATGGTATCTTAGTCCATTGCAGCTGCTATAACAAAATCCTGCCATAGACTAGGTTACCTATAAGCAGCGGCCCTTGATCTCTCGCAGTTCTTGGGAGTTTGGTTTTAATGCATGAATTTAGCCAGGAAACAAACTTTCAGACCAAAACAGATGCCTTGTGATCTTTATGACAGCTTCAGCCCACATCTTGGGATTTTTTCCCCCACTGTGAACACGCACCCCTGAAATATGACCCAAAGCAGTGCTAAATGAGATTTGGTTTATATACAACTTTTAGTAACATCTTCACTGGAAAACTGAAGGCTAGTTCAATGGTCTTTTTTCTCTTCAGTGAATAGTATGCATTTATAAGCAGTTTACAGGCCGGGCACAGTGGCTTAACACCTGTAATCCTAGCACTTTGGGAGGCTGAGGTGGGCGGATCGCCTGAGGTCAGGAGTTTGTGACCAGCCTGGCCAACATGGTAAAACCCCATCTCAGCAAACAATACACAAATTAGCTGGGCGTGGTGGCACATGCCTGTAAATCCCAGCTACTCAGAGGCTGAGGCAGGAGAATCGCTTAACTCGGGAGGCAGAGGTTGCAGTGAGCTGAGATCGATCGCACCACTGCACTCCAGCCTGGGTGAAAGGGCAAGACTCCGTCTCCATTTATATACATATATGTAAAATCGTTTACAAATATGGAAAGTTAGAGTTATTTGACAGGAAACATTAAACAGTGGTCATTGTACCTGGCTTTTTAAGAACTTATGGTCCCTTCGTGTAACGTTAGATATTACAAGACACAGTACCTTCAGGAGAAGACAGGTTCTAGCATTGTATGTGAGCTAGAAATGATTATCTCAACAAGAGTTTCAGGCTCTTTGATGCAAGAGTGTCTTTCTGGTATTCCTTAGCTACTTCTGTCTTTGATGAATCATTTTGATACTGAATTTGGATTCACTGTTAATTTTTCTACAGTCTAAGAGTTAATACAGTGCATTTATTTTGAAGACTGAGTTGGAAAAACTAGAAAAAGAGTGGCTAATAAGTTATAATTATGGTTTCTGCTAATCAAATAAGGATGCTGATGCCCAGGAGAGTGTTCCATCTTCTCCATCTTCCCTTATTGCCCTCACCTTCTGTGTCCAGGTTTAAACCGGAAACATCGTTTGGTTAAAATTCTCCCTAAAATCAAATAAACTGTATCTGCACTTACTTCTTTGCTTAAAATAGTGGTAGCCAGCTGGACTCGGTAGCCGACGCCTGTAATCCCAGCACTTTGGGGGGCCAAGGCGGGCAGATCACCTGAGGTCAGAAGTTTGAGACCAGCCTGGCCAACATGGTGAAATCCTGTCTCTACTAAAAATACCAAAATTAGCTGGGCATGGTGGCACCCACCTGTAATTCCAGCTATGCGAGAGGCGGAGGCAGATGAATCATTTGAACCTGGGAGGTGGAGATGGCAGTGGGACAAGATTGTCCCACTGCATCACCCCAGCCTGGGTGACAGAGCAAGACTGTCTAAAAAAAAAAAAAAAAAAAAAATGGTGATAGCCCAGGGAAAGATTGGATTACTTAGTATTGGCATGCTGCTTCAGGGGATTTTCTTGGATTCAAGGTATGTCTTAACCCTGTTGGTACTTCTGGTTCCTTGGTGTACTTAAGCACATATTATCTCCTTTGAACCTCCTGTTAGTAAGGTGAAGTGGGAAGGTAGGCAGGTGGGATTACCTTTGTTTTACAGATTCGTAAGCAAAGCTTCAGTGCCATTGATTCTTAATTAAATGATGGTGTTGGTCTGGGAGATAGGTTTTAGGTGTCCAAGGCCAGTAGTGGTCTTGCTAATGTTTCACATCTGACAAATGGATATTGAGAAATAGTTACGTGGTTAGAGAAGAACAGTGTAGTTAGGAATTAGTGGGTGGAAAAGAAAAGGGGGATCCTTAGAAAGATGCTCCCTATTGTGGCTTGCATGTTTGTGTGTATTTAGTTGTGTATGTAACTGCGTGTGTTTGTTGATTTTATTTTGGCCATACACCTTAAATGTAATGCTTGGTTTTTTGAAAGTGCAAAGCTATATGTCTTTTAAAATAGGGCCTTAAAACAAGAACCTCTTGAATTTTCACTTTATTTCATTTTTTTCACTTTTTTTCCCCTTTGAGATGTTTTATTTCCCCCACAGGAACCCTTGGGGAGAAGACTTAGAATAACATAAATGCAGGGGCAGTCAAACCGAGGGGAAAGGACTAATGACAGCCCTGAGTAAGTGCTGGGAAAAGAGGCTGAACCCCAGGGGTGGAGAAAAGGAAAATGTCTAGCGAGCACCTAAGTAATTGACCTCATTCCTAGCATGGCTGCTATGCCACACAATTACAGAGTTTGATATTGTAAAGGATCAGAGAACTATGGGCTCTGCTTGAGGCACTTTCAAACCTCACAGCTCTACCTGAATTGAAGCAGAAGCCTGAGGGATGATTGACTTCTGACTTTCTGGTGGTGAATAGGCAGACCCAGAAGGGAAGCAGGCAGGAAGTAGTGCTGGCCTGGCCCTGTTTATCTTCCCCACTGTAGGCAGGGGGGTTGTACGCTTGAAATCAGCATGAGAGTGGCTTCCCAAAACATGCTCACTTTACTGTTTGGAAGCATGTGTCTGGAACTTAGCTACATAGCTGGGTTGAGGGATGGTTGTCTTTGTAATGTCTCTTTCTGCTTTTGGCCTATGTGTATTTTCCAGTGAGGGCTGGGGCAGGGACCTCAGAGAAGATTCCAGCCCTTCATATTTAGCCCTGTGACTTAGGTACGACAAGCTACTGTACTCTTTCTTTGCTTTAGTTCCTCAACTGTAAAATGTGATAACAATAATACATTTACCTCAAAGGAAGAATAAATGAGTTCATGTGCTCCGGCAGTTCCTAACACAAAGTCGGTGTGGTAGAAACGTGGTCTGGAACCAAACCAGTAAGTAGCACACCACTCAAACAACAAAGCGATGCATTCTATTCCTCCTGAGGGCCTCGGCTGCATTCACGGCATATTTTGTTACTCACAATTAGTTTTCTACATATTTGCCCTTAGATTTTATTGTAGGACTTCATTTTGTCATAGTTAACTATCTCCAGCAGATGCAGGGAAATAGTTACATATGTGACCAAGGAAGGATGTGATATATGCAGATTTGGGTGGATTTTGTGAGCTTTTTAATCCTAGGGGAGGACTTGGAAAATGATAATGGTGACCAAAGGTAAAGTCTCTGATGTGCCAGTCACATTTTCCCGGCAACAGTAATCATTTGCTAGAACTCCATGCGTATAGAAATATACTTGATAATACATTCTTCTGGGTAATACAAGCTGTGCAATGCTTATACTTTATACAGAACTGTATGTTTAAAATCTCATGTTTAAAAGATTAGTTGTAATGGTAATTATTACAACTGGCCTTCACAGAGCATGGTTTAATATTTTCTAATAATTTTTATTATTAAATTTATTGATTTTATGATCATTTAAATAATTTTAGGTTTATGATAATTTCTCTTAGTGTGGTACTGTTTTAGTAAAGGGTTCTAGTTTCCTTGTTTTCCTGTGCAGGTGGAACCAATGGGATGAAATAACCTGTTTTTCCTTAGAGAAGAGCTGTTTTCTTTTTCCCTTCGTGACATTTTTGCAGGCTCATGGTCCCAAACGATTAGCTAGACTGAGCATAAGATACATGATGAATTCGCAGAAATGTCTGTGAAGTACTAAAACACTCGTACCTTGTAGCTCTGCAGGGATACGAGTATTGGAGGCGACATCACTGTTAGTGGTAATGGATTAAATTGAAACACTTTTGCTTCTTACAGAATTCTTTTTCTGGCTCCCAAGTGTCAGCCTGACAGAGCATCTTAAAACCTGGATGTTCAGTGCCTTACTTGTTAACCAGTAGGCCTTTTGTAAGAATGTTTGAAAATTTTTAGAATATCAGAAGTTGGACTGTTTTAAGTAATCAAAATAATTAGTGAAGTTTCTCTTTTGTAATTTATGGAGAAGAAAATATGTTCTGTAATTTTTTTACTGCCAAATTACTGAAATTTTCACTTTGTAATTGAGCTACTTTTAAATGAAATTTGAAACAAAACTACCTGGTACCTGATTGTAATAAGAACATGAGGGTTTTTTGTTTTGTTTTGTTATGTTTTCCCTTCCACAACTGATCAAGATCACTCTACTTTAGGTTGTGACCTTAGTGAATCTGATACCACCATCTGGAAAATTGAGGCCCTAAAGCTGGAGTGAGTTTAGGAGGCTGGAGTGCGGCTCTTTGGGGCCATGTGAGAAAAGGCGGCTTTTCCTGGGTTTACTCTGTGGTGAGCAGGTCATTTCTTTCATGTGACACAGCCCAAGTGCCGCATCTGCCTCTTCTCAACTTTCCCAGCTTTCTCTCCTCTTTAGCGCTTGGGTTATAGTTTCTCTGCTCATTCTTTTTAAAACGTTTGCCTTCCTTTTACAATTAGGTGGGTCCCTGTGTGAGAAAGTAAAAGTGAACTTTTTGTCTTGGGCACATCACTTTATTTCTCTGGGTCACTTTTTTTTTAACAGGTAAAATAGGATGAAGTCGGATTGCTTTCCGTATATTGAACTCTGTGAAGTGGGTTAAGATGAGATAGGTGCTTTGGTGGGCCTTCCTCTTGTTCTTTTTTTTTTTTTTTTTTTTTTTGT